>NC_141697.1:761064527-761557027 GCF_964263255.1 Lissotriton vulgaris | reverse complement strand
ACATGATGAACCTGAGGAGAAGACATTTAAAATGATTCCAAATGATGGAGATATTAAGTGGCTAGGGGTCAATGAATTCAAACACTTGTTTCTGTTTTTCGGCACTAATAATACACATATGAATGGAATACTACTATATCTGATCTGTAGGATAGAGTTCACAAAGACTCCGTTTAGGGAGAACGTGAAAGCACTGGGTTGAAAACGGTCTTTGATTCCAGGCTATCCATGGCTGTTGTCTTCCATCTATGGTCTTCAGCTGCTGGCTTATATGCCACAGGCTACATACCACAAATGGTGCATTGGCTGCCAGTAAAAGCTAGAGTTAAATGCAAGATGCTAATGTTGACCGAATAAACAATGTATGTGCAGGCTCCAGAGAGTATGAAGACCAGGAAGAACACCAAGATCTATTGAAAGGTTTCCCTGACCACAACAAAAAATAGAGAGGGAATTCTATGCAATGTGCTGTCAAACATAAAACCTGATGAGCAACTGCTTCTTTTTTAGCAAGGTTCTTAACACCCTCCTTTTCTAAATTGGATAGATTGAGCTGCTCTGCATTTCCAGTGCCAGGATTACCTTGGGTTATTAGCACCTACATAAATTAAATGATGATGGCAGTTAGATGCAACGTTATAATTACATGAGTAGGTAAGTTTAAAAATATTGGGAGCAAAGCTAAAATAACTTTTTTCTTTCTGAGCATATGGATGTTTTTCTCTGTATAACAAAATAATGTATATTTGTATAAGGTGGTATATAAAGCAATATGGTGTTTAAGTAGTTATTAAATTATTTTCAAAACATGCAAGTTTGAAAAGTACATTTTAGAAATTACCTTCAAATTAACCACTTGAAAAATGTAATGTACTGTACTAGGTGTTGGAGGTCTGTATTAAAAGTTACCACACTGTTAGTTTGACCTTGTTTTTTTAACAGATCCTTAGTTGGATAGACCAGAACTACAAGAAGAAAAAGAATAACACACTCCCAAATAACCAGTAGGTGAAATTGCCTTGGATAAATTTACAAAGACAGGAGAAACTAAACTAAGAAAATAAATGCTTTAAGACAGAGTCAAATTGAAGAATTTGCCAAGTCTATAGGGAACCTCCACTTGGAAACAAGCATTGGCAATGGCAACATGTCTGGCTTTAAAAGAATGCTGCGTGGTATTGTAAAGCAGTACAAGTAAATAGCATGGGAATTAATATGTATTTGTGTGGAAGCAAAGAACTGTAGAATAACATTGGTGTATGTTAAACGGTCTGGTGTCAGTTGCACAGTCCAACCAGGCCTAAAAACCCATTTAGGTAAATAACTGCCCTCCTATCAGTGCTGCTTAGCTAGAAAGTATCTAGTTATCTAGGTCACTTTAATAGCATTACAAGGTCCCTGATATTTCAAACTCAGGCAGATGGATATATAAACAGAATGATCACAGCTGTGTGGAGAACAGGCACTTGTTTGTGGAAGCACACAACGTCTGCCCAATCAAAACATGTACTCCTGGCTCCCAACATTTGTGCAGAGCCAAAGGCCCTCTCTAGGAATGCTCAGATAATTGTCTGGTGACAACTACGCTGTCAAGTCAGACCATAAAAACACTAGGTAGCTCCACAATGGATGATATGTTACCAACTAAACGCCTCATAAAGCCAAAGTCAGAATTTTCCACTTCCTAACCAGGATTTGAACAAATCTGCAGAATGACCACGCCTTCATTCTGATCCTATTTGGGTCAATGGGATTAAGGCACACTTTGAAGTTATTTAGAGTGCTAAATAGTCTCCAAAATGTGTCTGTTTATAACCTGTCAGTCAGGGAATCACCGCCCCCCCCCACACCCCAATGAATCGCCAAGAGGAAGGTTCTCAGCAGATTAGGCTTTAACAACTAGTAGCAGGCATGGGGTACAGAAGAAAGGTTTGGATTGTTCATTCAACTTGGAGTTGATTAATTATTCGGCACTTTTAGAATGTTTGTAGAAAATAAAAAATATGCAAATGTTAAATATTATGTACATGGCGGTAGGATCTTTGGAGAGGAGCTCTAATGGTTGACTGAGTAGCTGAAATTGTGTACAAAATCAATTTGTATAAAACATGTGCATTATTATGGTATGAAATGTGGTTCAAAATGTGGTTCTTAAGAAAATGTGCATGATTTGTTAATTCTTTTTTACTACGACTCACGTAAAAAGAGATATAACTTCATGTGATTGTATTAGCCTTTTAGATAAATAAAATTTAGGAATTCGATTCTGAGATGTATGCAAGTGATTATTCTGGATTTGGCACACAATGCGATATATGCAGCAATAAATTACAATAAGATTCCAATGTAAAAGATTGAAAGTAATAAAAATATGTACATTTATTCTAAGATTAGAAATCTTCACAAATATGTCTGATTTCACACACTTAAAATGCATTTTAGATATGTGGCACCAGAATATCAGCTAAACACAAATATCCCTTCCTAAATATGGTTTACCAAAGATTTTTTAAGAAATAGCACTGATGAAAGACATTAAATTATGTTTAAAATATATTAATCATATACTCTCTTTCCGACACACATGATATGACGGATACATGTTAAAAATGTCACTTTAGGTCACTTTATTCAGTTGTACATACATCAAGAGAAATTTTCATATGCGTACCTGCTTGAGGTTTTGAATATTCAAGGCACAACACTTCTCCATCATGAGCTTCTATCTTCAAAAACTCATCCATCAAATTTAAGTCGTGAATTCTGCAATCATATAAGTAACACAGATTGACGGAAGAAATGTATGCACATCAAGAGGAGGTAAAAAACACAGTACAACTACAAGCAACACATCACTAGCAAAGACAATTAAGATACGATCACTCATTTCAACAGTGGGTTTCAGACTTAAAAAGAAAAAAAGAAAAATGTCTTCAGGATAAAAACTGAAAACAAAGAATTCGCAAAAATATAAATTTCTCAATTTAAAAACTCTCTCTCGCTCTCTCTCTCTTTTAAGGGCCTAAGCAAATGACATAATGGTAACTGCATTAGAAGGATGCAAACCTTCGTGTGGCACAGGCTTATTACCCTTGAAAAATCATCAAAAATAAGAGCGACAGAACAAAGAGGGATCATTCAGAGGGGGCAAAACTTTTGTAAAGCTCTTTCAAGCACGTTCTGTTGTACACTCTATACAACAACTACAGATTCCGCACCTTTTGAATTTCGCTTCGCTGCCAGCTGGATTTGGTACTTTTTAGGTCTCGCCTGGCGATTACAGCGAGAAGCGCTGTCGCCAGCGAGATCTATTGCTTTCGACTTGACTCTGAAGGGAGACAAGACAGTGGCACACGCATGCCGGACTGGAAATGTGAACGCGCGCTAGCATGCTCTGCCAGCCGTCCCCCTTCCGTCCTAAGCAGCCTCATGCACTTTCACTTTCCATCACATTTCCAGTCCAGCATGCGCAAGTTGTGTATTTCACGCCGTGCAGTCTACACAACATGCCCAAGACGTGTCAGCGCACTGGCGCTAAAAGTAAAATATGCCCCCGATGGAGTGGCCCACTCACTGGGCAGCTCTGCAGAGACTCTTCTCGGCAGCCTGTGCGGGGATCTATTGAGACGGCCTGCAGGGGCTCCCTCAGTATACGGGAGCCCTGCAGAAACACACCCCGCCTCTCCACTTCACCTGGGCCCCCTCCTGGGCCCCAGGACTTGTCAGGACTTCCACTTCTACCGCGGGGCTCTCCCTTCCTCATGGGAGCCCAGCATAAACGAGCCACACCAGCCTTTTCCGGCCGCATCACAGGCCCCGCCCAAGTCATTGGCAAGGATGCCTGACTTCCTGGTTTCGCCCCCCCCCCCTCCCTCCAGGACCGCAACTGTGATTTTGTGCTTATTATCACCAGAGAGAGCGTGGTGTGCTGAGACTGGGCGGGAACTGGAGCAACGTCGCCTTCAGTCCCATAAACACATTCCCTGCTCTTGTAGAAGAGCAGCACAGTCTCTGTGGTGACGTGTCTGGTTATGAATGAGTTTGAGGCGAACGGTCTAATTTGAATAGTCTTTTTCCCCAACAACCACTACAACGGCCTGGTAAAAGCGAAAGGAATGACCCTTTCAGGCTAGATGCAACAGTGCTAGAAGCAGGTACAGATGTCAAGTGAGCCTGGGGTCAGATTGTCTCTGAACCAGCCTTGACAAATACAGATGTCTGTTTCATCGCTGATGAGTTCAACGTCCCTTAGTTTGTGGCACCCACACTCCTTCTGCAAACAAACTTTGAAAACTGACATCGCCCCAGCCCTGTTGCCGCACGCCCGTGACACCGGTCACCCCCACCGTGCCCCTTCTGTTGAATCTACAAAGAGATCCGCACAGGGCGCAGCCTTAAGACCTGGCAGAGCGTTCGGAGGCGTGTAAAATGTCTGCCAGGCTAGGTTGCATAAGGCGGCCAGTAGTGATTCGACTGAGTGAGAAAAGTGTTGTGTAATGGTGAGCAAGATGTTTTTACACCCTCCCTTTCCTTGTTAAAGTCCTCGTTCTGGGTTCCGTTTCACTTCAGCCTAGTTACAAGGGAACACTTCCCAATACAGCAAATACGTTGAAGAAAGGTTTAGGTCATTCCCGTTATCCAGAGATAGATATCGTAAATAGAGTAACATTATCAAAGATCAAAGTATGCGTGCTTGGTTTTAACCTAATGCCTGACTTTCTTATTCATTCATACTTAAATACATCAATCTGTGCAGGAATTAAATTAAAAGCATATTTTTTTCTTTAAAAACCACTCATGTAAATGCTCACGATAAAACAAATGGCTAGTAAAGTAGTAATGTGTGATTTTGCTTTGCATATGCTATGTGATGTATTGAGTAGACTTTAAATGCACTGAAGATTAATCTTTTTTTCAAGTTTACAAGAACCTATCATTACGTTTTAATATGTTAAATTCAGCTTAGTTGCATGTGGGAATTAAAATATTACTCACACCTCAATGCATCAAATACACACATGTACGCACTCTCTTGTGATCTCTTAAGCTATCTCTCGCTTTCTCAAACACAGACATACAAAGACAGACTTAAAAATATTATGGTTTATTTGTGCCCATATCCCCTCAAAGTACCTTAATATGATTATTTTTTTTAATCATTTTAATTTTGAAAACAACTAATTGAAATTATTCCTGTCCGAAATGAAATGGTCTCAGATGAGTTGAGATACATTGTGATTATTTTTAGAAATAATATTGAACCAATTTATCAATAGCAATGTTGAAAACAAGCATTTGCAATGCAATAGATCTCGCATTTATGCAAGTTTAAGCTATTTACAATGCCAATAGCTTAAACTTGCATAAATGCGAGACCTATTGCATTGCAAATGCTTGTTCTAATAATGGATACTACAAGTCATTGGACTCTGCTGCAGCATCACACTGCCTCCGGAAGGGACAGTACGGAGCCATATATAGAGGCCACCCTGGGGCAGACTTCTGGTTTCCTTCAAAAAGTCTTTTGCGACCTCAGATAAAGAACAGCTTTGACTGTTTGAAAGAGTGACAATGTACGAAATCGAACTTGGGACCTTAATAGAACCTAAAAATTCCACTGCAAAAAACGAGGAGGATTGGAGCAGTGTGGAATTTGCAGTCATATACAATATTCACAGAAACAATGTTACTGAAGGTAAGTAACTGGTTCTTCTGATGAATATTTCTAATCTCAAATTAATATCAGTGTGAATGGGCGTCAAAGCTGTATGCTCCCAAAAAGTAGAGAGTCTAAGGTGTGGTCTCACACCAGAAAGTTTGGCAAAGTTGAGCAGGCAAATGCCCCTCCCCTGCAGAGTAGATTGACAAGACAGAAATGTCTGGTGGAGTGTGCAGGGACTCCCAAGTATCAGCCTGGAAGATGTTAAACACCAGAACACCCCTAACCAACACATAGGGGCACCTAGGGCCACAAAAGAGGAGCCTGTAGATCTTCAGGAGGCTCCTATTCTTTTTTTTAGGTTTAAATGGCACACACTCGCCCCAAAGGTATCAGAGTGCTTTTTATAAGCACCAGTTGCATTACAGACAGACACATTAATATTGTTTGGCACAGAGAGATTAAGTGATTTGCCCAAAATCACATGATGTGGGGAGTCCCTACTGAGATTCGATCCTGGTTGCCCTGCTTCGAGGTCAACCGTTCTGGCCGTTAGGCTACATTCGCTCACATTTTTGGCCAGGGTACAGCATAACTTGACGCAAAGGGCGATCCATCCAGTCAAGGTTCACTTCCGAACCACCTATCCCTTCATACCACCTGTTAGTTGGTTATCCACCTGGCGTTTTTTAGTTCACTCGATGTCAAAGCAAAGGGCTCTTTTTGGGACCAACTGGTGAAGCCTCTCCTACTCTTTGAGAAGTGCCACAGTAAAAAAGCCCGGGGGAGTGACTGATTGCCCCACATCGAGAGGAGATACTACCTTCAGCAAAAAGGGAGCACAAGCTCTCAGCACAAATATGTCAGGGAAGAATGTTGTGTCCAGAAATTGTATAAAGACAAGGGTTCTGTGGGGAGATAAATCAATTTCTTTGTCTGGTACAATCGTTTTTGAAGTATTCCACAATGTTATTTTGGGCATAATTTGTAAATTTAAAAAAAAAAGGAAAAATACGTTATTTGGAAGGAAAAGGAAAAAAGGAAAACACACCAAATTTTTGACTTTTACCAGAATTTTGTTATTTTGAAAGTCAGACATTGATTAGTCAAAGGTAAAATCAGAAGTTGGTTGTCCAAGACATAATTAGCATAGATATATAAATAACAGATGAGTGCTCAGGTGAATAGTAGTGACAAGTGATAAACTGACTGTGTGATGAAACAATAACATATATAGACAATAGTGGATCAGTCCATACTTCGAACTCAATTGTTTCAACAAATACAAACATTTTTCTCTTTTATGGTTGAAACTTGGTATGGACTGATTTATGACACAACGTCAACGTTTCGACCATATTAGGAGGTGTTGGCTTTTTTGCAACCGTATCGGGTCTTCATCAGGACTGACAAGGAAAGTGGGACAACCTGCGGAGGAATGAGGATTGATTTTAGCTCTTGGTGTGTGGAACATGGTATAAAACCGTGAGACACTGCCAAGCCTGGCTCGCTCACCTGTTGGTTTTGTAGGTATCCTGCTTCTAGCACTTTCTGAGCAGGGGGGGGTGGTTGTCAGCCGACACCCAAAACAATCGATGATTGGATGATTATATCTGGGGGAAAAGCGAAAAATCACTATCCTTCTATTGTTATGAGAGTATCTGTAACTCACTATTTTATTGTGGAAGTATTCCTATTTTTACGTACCTTCTGCAATCTACGCAGTGAATTTCACCACCAGTCGGTGGCGAAATTGGGAGGGTAGGGGTTAAGTGCCGCTGACGCAATTACCTGTGGGGATAAGCGATAAAAGGGCTGTCATCAGATCTTGCTGTGCTATGGAATCATCATGCACTCTTAGAATCGGCAACCAGTGCATATTAGTGCTTGCGGAGAGGGTTGGTTTGTGAACATTAAAGGAAAACCACATGTCTAAAGTGTCCAATACCTATATCGCGGGTGTTCGGCAATTAATGTGCCTGTCTGTCATAAACGGCCGGGTCGAGTGAACACGGGAACTATATGTAAACGCTAGCGGAAGACCAGGTGTCAACTTGTACAGTGGCGCCTTATGGGACAGTTTAAAACCATAGTCCGTGCCTATGAGGTCTAGTGCCTGTGCCGCGAGTGATCGGTAGTTAATGCGACTGTCTATCATGGACAGCCGAGTCAAGTGAGGGAACTCCATAAATGCGAGTGCCACAGCCCGGTTATACGGTTTATTTGTGTAAGCATTCTAATTCAGAGTTTACAGTATAAGCGTCATATTTGGTGGGCGTGTGCACGATTGGAAAAGTATCTAAAAGGAGGGCTAAAGGTGATTGGTATCCTCATAAACACCAAGTGTTATTAATTACAAAAACGTACGCGGATAATAAACTATTGTGAACTGGTGTCGGTGTTGTGTTATTAAAAGGTGGCGTCTTGTTTAAAGGGGCGATTCCTGCTGAATCGTGGAAGATTGAGTAGACTTACTTTCGGTACGAGCTGCAACCGTCAGTCTCCTTCTCGATGTGGCGAGTGATGCGAGGAGTACCGCGTGTACGTTCCTGTTTAAATACTATGTGACGTGAACTACATGTTAGCATGCACGTTCTAACCTGTGTTGGTGCTCGTTTTAAACCTGGAAATGGAGGGAGTTGGGAGCCTCTCTGTACAAATTAACTTAAGGGCCCACGTATACGGAGTGACTTAAAGGATTGGGTGTCATAGCTAGGGGGTTCTGTATTCCTGTAAATTTGGAGTGCGGGGTCAATTGCAATTAAGAGAACAGTTTATGAACCCTGAAACAATAGCAGTAATGCAAACAAATGTAAACATACGACGTTAACATGTTCTAATGTTTGATAATTTTAACATTTACAAACAATTTCCGTAATACGCAAATAATTATCACTAGGACGGGTTACATATTCAATGAATGCAATCTCTAAAACTGATATTTAAACAATGGTATTGTGGCGCGTAAGCATTGGTCCTGGTCTATTGTAGCGTATCTAACCATGTGTCTATTGTATGTATTTACACCTGGAGGTGTCCCTTAGTATGATAAGAGTTAGGGGTTCAGACACAGTGTCAGGATTGTTTTACATACATCATTGCTTGCTCATTTGCAGATATGTTTCCTCATGTTCATTCAAACCCTGTGTAACTGAGTCGAGGGTATGGATCCAACGGTACTCTTTATAGTTCAGGCTGGAGGCCATGTTTCCTCCTTGTTGATGCAATACCACTTTTTCAATCACCCACCATTCAATTTCTTCATGGGTGTGGCCAACGGTGATGTAATGTTCGACATGGGGTGCCCCTTGTACTTTGCAGCGGATTCTGCCTTGGTGTTGCATTATCCTGTTTTTAACTCGTTGTGTAGTCTGTCCTACGTATAGTAGTTGGCATGGGCATTTGATTGCATAAATTAGGTTCTGGCTGTTACAGTTGGTGAATTTTGTCAGTGCATGCTGTTTAGACCTGTATGTGAAAGAGTTCCCTGTTTTGGTGTATTTACACACCTTACAATTACCACATCTCTGGTGGCCTATGATTGGTGGGAGTCCCAATTGTGTTCTGATATCATCGGGCTCGGGTGTTTCTAGGAACGAAGATACTACATAGTCTTTAACATTTTTGGCCCTCTTAAATGAACACAAGGGGGCCTCTGGCAATCCTATTTCAGGGTCTACTAAATTCCAATATTTTTTCACTACTTAGGGGATTTTATGGCTTCTTGAGGTAAATGTGGTTACACAGATCAATTTGTCCAGTCCCTCTGATTTTTCTTGTACCTCTAGTAATGTCTCGCGGGGTCGGTACCATGGTCGTTTGCGCTCCCTGTTTAGGAGGCCTTTCGGGTACCCTCTTTCTCGTAGTTTGGTGATCAGTAGGTCTGTTTCTTTGAAGTAATCTGTCCGTCTAGTGCAGTTTCTGCGTAGGCGCAAAAATTGTCCGTATGGCAGATTATCTCTCAGATTTATGGGGTGATGTGAATTATACTGAAGTAAAGTGTTGCGGTCTGTTGGTTTTTTATAAAGGTTCATTACAATCTTTCCTTCCTCTACTTCAAAGGTCAAGTCCAGGAAGGGTAGAGAATCCCTGCTGTATGACATGGTGAATTGGATGTCTGTAGAGAAGTTGTTTAGCCAGGACAGGAAGTTCTTCAAACTGTCTTCTGAGCCTGTCCAGATCATGACGACTTCGTCTATATATCTGTTCCACTTCATAATGCGCACTCATTAGGGATTTTGGTTCCCGTAGATGTATTTGGACTCAAAGTCATTCATAAATTTATTCGCCAGACTAGGAGCGAAACCTGCTCCCATCACCACTCCTTTGCATTGGTAGTAGAAATCTTTCTGGAACATGAAATAGTTTTTGGACATGGCAATTCGTAGTAGTTGTACAAGGAATTCTGTTGGTACCCAATGTGGCGAAGGACAGGTATTGAGTGTATTTGTAATCACCTCTATTGCTTCGTCTTGCATACCGGTATGCTCGTATAGAGCGAGCATACATCCAGGGGGACAAGTAGTTGCTGTTGGTTGTTGAAGTGTTAGTTTTCAAAAATCTGAATTGTATGCATTCTATCTCGAAGGTATGATTTAGTATTTAGAACAAAGGGTTGTAGGAAGTCATCCATATATTGGTTTACTGGTTCCAGAATCGATCCACAGCCGGAGACTATGGGTCTTCCCGGCGGTTTGTTCATATTTTTGTGAATCTTTGGGATGGTATAAATTGTCGGGATTCTTGGGTCTATTTTGTTGAGAAATTTGAACTCAGGATCTGAAAGGTATCCATCTTCCAAGCCCTTCGTCATCAGGGTCCTTATTAGTTTGGCAATTTCTTTTGTTGGGTCTCCTGGTATTTTGGTGTAACTGTTCGCACAGTTAAGTTGTTGCTGGATCTCAGTTACATAGTCATCTCTATTCTGGACTACGACCGCTCGCCCTTGTCCGCTGTTTTTATGACGATTGGTTGGCTTTCAAGTCATAGAGTGCTTGCCTTTCACCCTTGGAAATGTTGTGTTTGATGTATTTGGTGTCATTAAGTAGATTCATCACTTCAATCATTACTACTTTTTCGTAAGCCAAGGCCCTATTGTTCACTAGATGATTTGCTGGAGTGAAAGTGGAACAAGGTCAGAAAGTGGTTGCTGCCGGTTTTCTCATGTACTCATCCCTATGAGCAAAGAAATATTTCAATCGAATTTTTCGGAAGAATTGTTGCAGCTCCAATTTTGTGGTAAAGGAATTAGGTGGTGCGGTTGGTATAAATGATAATCCTTTGGCCAGGATATTGTGTTCATCACTGGTTAAGGTATGGTTTGAGATGTTGACTATGGGATCTTGAACTGAAATTGAACTGACTGCATATAGCTCGCTGACCAGGTGCACATAGGTGAATGCAATGAGGCACGCAATCTTAATGGGCAGCAACCTCAGTGAGCCACTGTTCATATGCTCGTAGGGCATGCACATCAAAAACGTAAGGAACAATTATGGCCCCACTGTGGCAAAATAAAGGGTGTAGGAGGGAACATATGAGAGCCTTTTTTAGAAATGTAATAACTGGTGACTTCTCGGACATACCAGCTATTGAAAAATAACTAAATCACGCACACCGCTGTTTTATAAGAATGAACTGACACACCTAAGGAGGTAATAATTGTTCTGCTCTAATTTCTTCAAGGAAAATACCACACTCATTCCTTCATGCTATAGATCAAATACAGTTCACGCATGGAACTGTGACATAATGTGATCTAAAAGAATCACATGAAAACAGACCTGGGTCGGGCCGCTACTGTTACACACATACACACAACCCCACAACCACACCACACACACACACAACCACACACACACAACCACACACACACACACACACACAACCACACCGTCAGGGCACACTTTCAAAAGGCACAGGCACCATCAGTCATCAGTGCACACTTTCACCGGGCACAAACACCACTAACCGTCAGTGCACTCTTCCACCAGGCACAACCACCAACCGTCAGTGCACGCTTTCACCAGGCACACACACACCACCAGCCGTCAGTGCACACTTTCACCAGGCACACACACACACCACCAGCCGTCAGTGCAAGCTTTCACCAGGCACACACCACCAGCCGTCAGTGCACACTTTCACAAGGCACACACACCACCAGCCGTCAATGTACGCTTCCACCAGGCACAAACACCACCAGTCGGCAGTGCACACTACCACCAGTCACACACACCACCAGCCATCAATGCACACATCAATTGTTAACGCATCCACAATGAACTATTGTAGCAATTGCAGTATGGCGCACTTTACTTTTAAACATAATCATCTAAAGCGCAGCATTTTTTAACTTGACCTTTAGTGTATTTTAGTACTCCTTATTTGATTTCTCCCCTGTTTTTAACTCACCGCTCTGTCTGGGCACCTGTCCCCTTACTCGCATATAATTTGTGGAACACGCACCGCCATTTGGCGGGTCCGGGTCCCGGGGTTGGATTCCTGTGGGCGCCATCTTAGATTGGGTGAGTGATATCTTTCGCGGGCGCCATCTTGGAGCGTCCCGACGCTCGAGCTGCTCATAGAGACGCCTATTTAAGGCGGACTCGTGCGTTTTACTTTCTGATCAGGTGCTGCATTAGCGCAGGTCGCGCTGCCAGTGCGCTGCATTTTTTAACTTGACCTTTAGTGTATTTTAGTTCTCCTTATTTGATTTCTCCCCTGTTTTTAACTCACCGCTCTGTCTGGGCACGTGTCCCCTTACTCGCATATAATTTGTGGAACACGCACCGCCATTTGGCGGGTCCGGGTCCCGGGGTTGGATTCCTGTGGGTGCCATCTTAGATTGGGTGAGTGATATCTTTCGCGGGCGCCATCTTGGAGCGTCCCGACGCTCGAGCTGCTCATTGAGACGGCTATTTAAAGTTGTCCTCTCCCGCGCAGCGGGAACGCGCAGTGGGACGCCGTCGCTTAGCCGGAGTCGTGCCAGAGTCCTGCCCGTCTGCGCTCGTCCGCGTCGAGGTAGCGGGTGCGGGCTATGGACTCTGGCTTCCAGCCATCATACCACCATGCATAATACCGCGACGATCAGGTACAATCGCGCCGATCTCCTTTCCATTAGAGACGGTCTTCCGGCGTGTGGCCATGATTCGTTGTTCCCACTTTCGGGGCCTTATGACTGTGTCTGTGGCAGTTTTTCTCTGGATACCCCCACTGGGGTGCGCTCTGTTGAAAGGATTGCTCTAAGTACTCGTACTGACAGCACTGAGCGAGTACTCAGCATATGGAGCCTGAACGTGAGATCATTGGTCAAGCACCATCTGTCCCTACGGGACATGATCGATAAGGATTCTCCTGACCTCATCTTTCTTACTGAGACTTGGCTTCAGGACGCTGACACTGCTATAATAAATCTGGCATTTCCTTCCACCTATACAGTGTTTACTTTGAACCGCACGTCTAGGGGAGGTGGCATAGGCATGGCGACAAAATCTTGCTTTCCGGTGGATTGGAAAGCTCTTGATCTACCGATGTGTGAGAGCGCTTCTTTTAAGGTCACTTTCAGTCATCAGTTCACTCTCAGTGGCCTGCTTATTTACCGCCCACCAGGGAACGACACTGTCTTCAAGGCCGCCCTTGCTGATGTGGTTAGCTCGTTAGCTCCTAGATGTGCTAACTTTAACATCGTAGGTGACCTTAATATACATCTTGACCAGACGTCATCCTCACCCATCAGTTCTTTGCTAGCGGACCTTGAAGCCATGCAACTGAACCAACTAGTTACCTCCCCCATCCACATAGGAGGTCATATCCTTGACCCCTTCTTTACCACCCTGGTTCGGGCTAGGGCATCTGACCCGATGGTGGTAGGTTGGACCGATCATCTGTTGGTTAAAGTGTCATGCCCTTTAGATGATCCACAATTTAAACCTGTGGACAGACTGATCCTTAAAAGAAACTGGCGTAAGCTCAAACTGGAGGAGTTTGTTAAGATCTTGGAGGCGCAGCCCTTGGGCAATTTGCCGAATGTGGAACAGGGATATGAGCAGTTTTGTAACTGGGTCCTAACCGCCCTTGACTCTCTTATACCAATGCGCTGGTCGAAATGTCACGCCAAAACGCGCAGTCCATGGTATAATGAGACTCTTGCCGAGCTCAAGAGAACATGCCGGCAAGCTGAGAGGGCCTGGAGGAAATCCTTTGATCCCACGTTAAAATCGCTGTATTTTGCCCAGCTTAAGATCTACCACAGGGCAATCTGCCAAACCTGGGCCGCATATTATGCTTCTGAGTTTCTGAGCAGCCCTAACCCATCTAAATTAATTTTTAAGGTTCTCAAAGACCTGATGGGAAAACGGGCCACCTCGCTAGAAATCTGCACGGACTCTCACTGTGAAAGTTTGGCATCCTTTTTCGTGGAGAAGGTGCAGGCAATCTACCGAGGATTTATGCCATCTGTGCCCGGGGTTGAGCCTAGTGGTGTGATAGCTACGGTCCACGAAACTCTGTCCTCCCTGCCTGCTATGTCTGTCGAGGCTTTTGACACTCTGAGCCTCAAAATTAAATCTGGCTCTCCCTTAGATCCGCTGAAGCCAGAGCTATTTACACTTCTCCCGCCCCTTTGTCGTGAGCCTATACTGGATTTGATTAATCTTTCACTCACTGAGGGCGTGGTTCCCTCCTCCTGGAAGCAAGCAGTGGTCAGCCCCATTTTGAAGAAGCCTAATCTTGATCCCCTGCTTCCTGAGAACTATCGTCCTATCTCCCTCCTGCCCTGGGCCGCCAAGGTCACTGAGGCACACGTGAACTCCATCTTGTCTGCCCACCTCTCTCGAAATAATATTCTAGACGAGAGCCAGAATGGTTTTCGTGCACAACACAGCACCGAAACTGCTCTGCTCTTTATGACTGAGCATTTGCGTTCGGTGCTGGATGCGGGGCAGACAGCGGCGCTGCTCTTGTTAGACCTGAGCGCCGCGTTTGACACGGTGTCTCATGACATTTTGATGCGGCGTCTGGAGGAAGTGGGAATTGAGGGGACGGCTCTCCAATGGTTTCGCTCTTTCCTTTCGGACCGGTTTTTTAAAGTGGCCATTCCACCTGGTCAGTCCTCCTTCCATCCATTGGGACTGGGAGTCCCTCAGGGCTCTGCGCTGAGCCCCACTTTGTTCAACTTATATGTGAAACCGCTGGCTGCAGTCGTTAGACAGTGTGGCTTAACCAGGACATCGTATGCCGACGACATGCAGCTGGCGGTGACACTCAGTGGGGACCCTGAGGTGACTGCTCCCAGATTCCGTGCAGGACTCATAGCCGTGGCAAACTGGATGCGCATTAACTGCTTACAGTTAAATGCCAAAAAAAACGAGGTCCTGATTCTAGGGAAGCAGGCGGAACTTTGAGGAGACCAGTGGTGGCCTCCAGAATTGGGGGTGACTCCCATCCCAGCTGCCGAAGTTAAGAACTTGGGGGTTTGGCTGGATCCTACACTCTCCTTTACCAGCCACACAAAGAAGATTGCAGCTACCTGTTATGGTATTCTGCGAGGACTGAGACCTGTCCTCAAATTCTTCGACCCCCCTACTCGGCAACTGGTGGTCCAAGCCTCCATTCTTTCTCGGCTGGACTATGGGAGTGCACTGCTGCTTGGAGTGAATCAGGCGGAGGCTACTAGGCTGCAAAGGGTGCAGAATGCCGCGGCGCGGGCCATTGTTGGCCTTCCGAGACGTTGTTCTGTCTCTGCAGTCTTGACCTCTCTTCACTGGCTGCCGGTCAGACAGAGAATTAAATTCAAGGCCCTCTGTCTAACATTTAATATCTTGAAACTCTCCTCTCCTCCAGCCCTTGCGGGTCTTGTTTCCCCCTATGTTCCCACGCGGGCTCTCAGGTCGGAATCTCTTCATCTGGCGATTAAGACCAGGTTCAGACTGAGTAGGATGGGAGGTCGTTCCTTTCGAGTTCTGGCGGCAGGATTGTGGAACTCTCTTCCTGTCCATATTCGTGCCCTGAACAGCCTGACTCTCTTCAGACGCGCCATAAAAACTCATCTGTTCGTTACTGCTGACTGATCCCCTCTCTTTCCAGCATCGATTTGTTGTGTTGTGGCACTTGATCAGGCGCCAGGACGCCCCTTCGCTGGGGCAGCTGTGCGCCTAATAAAAGTTATTAACATAACATAACATGCCACCATTGCTACAAATACACTTTTTTTGGCCTACAATTTATAGACTTTTGTTGCAATTGGTGTTGCAATATTTAGTAATGCCAATAGCTCAAACTTAATTAATGCGAGACTTATTGCATTTCAAATGCTTGTTTATAATGTGTTTGACCTTTTCCATTTCATACAAGTAGTATAACAACACGTACTAGTTAACAAAAACTAAAAAATTGCATGAAACCAGTAAGAAAAGCTGTACCCTGGAATTGAAGGGGGCTGAGAAGAATAGGGGCAGAAGAAAAGTTTGAAAGCAAGTAATAAAAAAAACAAAGGCTCAAAGACCAACAGGTAACCGATAATTCCTCTGACGAATTGGAAACGACATTGAAAGAAAAGCGAACATAACCTATGAAAGGGGCAATATTTTGAATATAGACTAGAATGGAAAGAGGAAAAAACATGTTCCATTCGTAAGCCTCTTGGAGGCTTAATTTGAGTTTGGCGGATGCAGCAGATTCAACAAAAATAGGCCACTGCCTAGTTCTCTCCTTTTGCAGTATATAGACATGTATGCACTCTGCCTTGTTTTGGGGGGTTGCACGGCATCTGTCAAACTCAAATGGCTTGATGGGCTGAAACAATTCAAGAGATGGTGCCCTGGCTGTGCAATTAAGCTAGAGTTTGGAAACAGAGGACTACACAACTGCTTGTAATCTCTAAATGTTAGAAAGGACATCACTTGCCTGATATTTCCACCTTTGTCACCCGAGGCAAGGTGTTGGCCATTCGGGCTTATTTGTATTACACGAACACCACAAGCTCCATTTTCAAGTTTGTCAGTTGAATTTGCTGGATCTTTCAAGCGCTGAAGATTATGGTCTACATAGAGAATCTTCTGCACGTCCTAGGAGGACAAAAAAGCAATCACTGTTGTAAGGCAAGACAAGTAAGATCATTTTGCAGAGTCATCCCATCCAAGTTTATCTGATTGTATAGCGAAACCAGTGGATTAGGGAATTGTAGAAAGTTATGAAATGTTTTTTTACATTCAGGGCTGAGATTTGAATACCAGTGGGATCCATGAGTGCCAAATCTCAGAGTAGAGAACCTTACATGACCAACTAAGCAAACGTTGTTTACAGTCTACAAAAGGTGATTCCTCCTTGTTGTGGACACTGAGATGTTGCCACTTACCTGGCCTAAGCAGACCTAGGTTGCAGATCGGGGCACTCTTGCAAGCTCTTTAGTCGTTCCAAAATCAGCAACATGCCTACTAAGGATTGCATTCAGTAACTTTCTGTCTTCTGCAGTGATTAAAGTATTTTAAGGAAGCCATTTTAAGATAAAATGTTTTTGTTATAGCTAGCGACAGGCTTATAATATCTGCAACTTTACACAGACAATATCCGTCTCCAAGTAATTAGTAAAAACACTGCACCTCTACATTTAGCAAGATCATACTTCCTAAATGGGAGACCAACAAACGATATGTAAGTGCTTTACGTCTGTGCTGAAATAAAGAGTTGAATTATTACAAGTACAACAAGTCTTCAGCAAAGGAAGTTTATTAAAATAGCCTCTGGCAATAACCCAGACTATCTCAGGCCCTTGGAACAATATACAAGGAAGGCTTACAACCATTTGATTTTTTTTTATGGTAGGCAGTTCTTATTATCTGTGGAAAGCACAATAGTAGGAGGTTTTCCCTCACTTTCACACTAATCTAATGAATACATTTAAAAAACTTGCATTGTAAGGAATTCAGTTGATCGTAAAAACGGAGTCTCAAGCCCAACCTTGTTAAAACTGTCTTAAAGAGACTCATCAACAAACGCTTTGCAGAGATCATAATGCAATGCAAATTATCCAATAGTCTACTGACTAGCTAGGGTTCCTGCTTCACCCATAGTTTCAGTCAGTGCTTGCCGTTTCAAGACATGTTTAAAAGGTAAAAAATTCCAACTCACTCACCTATGTGTTGGTTGTTAGTGGAACACCTAAAAATCTCTCCATAATTTTTTGTAGTACACATGAGGAGTGCTTTATCCAGAAGTGCCCAGTGGTGCTATAATAAGCTTTCTGTAACTGTCCAGGCATGATATAAACGGGGACTAGCACTAACGAAGCAGCAGCGATCCATCCACCAATGAAAAGCTAGTATTGCTCCGTTCGACTGTGATGGGGCAATAGGAGTTTTATTTATAGGTTCCATTGGCAGAACAAAATGTCACAATTCTTGACTTGCTCAACTAGGTCATTTTACAACAGGGGGTTCCTAGATTTGGACTTGGCTCTTTCATTTTATTGGAAACTTGATGCTCGTCAGCATCTTAAAAACTGGGAAAATATAGTTTAACAATGCTTGGTGAATTTCGAATACATGAAATTCTGATTGGTAAAGTTGACAATGTCAGCGATGATGACTGATGTAAAATTCAGAGGAGTGATGAGTTGGAACTTCAGTATAATGCAAAGGAATAGTAAATATTTGCAGCTGTATTGATGCTCCGAAGATGGACCTCTGCTTTGCCAAGTAGAAGAGTCAGTCTTTAACCCCTTCCATGCTGGGCCGATTTTTCTCGTGTGCTAGGCTTATTGAAGAATCAATGGCTTTATGACGGCCCCCAGCCGTCATGAGCACACGAGCACTGTAATGCATGACGGATGGGGGCCGTCATCAGCATGGAAGGGGTTAAATTGAATCCATTAAGGTTAAGATGACACGTCTTTGACTCAAACCCATTCTGGGCTATGTAGCTACTAAAATAATTCAGACTAGCATTCAACCAGTGGTTTTGCAGGAACCTAACAGCAGTCAAGATTCAAGAAGAAAGCAAACATGTATCTCAAGCCATCCACCTAGCAGTTATGGCTTCATTTAGAGTTTGCTGGAATGAATATTCCATAAAAACTTAAGTGCTATCCCGCCTGTCCATGTTACAAGTGCAGTAGGATATAGTGCACTTGTAGTATGGCTCCCTACCTTTTGTGACAGTGTATCTCACCTGCCACAATCCAAATGAGGCCCTTACTTTTTAATATAACAGTCCTTCCAAAAAAAGAAATCCTAATTAGAGAACTCTTTATGATCTTCATTTGCCTTTGATGGGTCCATCTATGATAATCTAATCCTATTCTCTATCAGACAAAGGACAGTAAATGGTTTCAAGTATGCTGCTTTCTAGACTTTTGAGCGAAAGATTGGACAATCGTAGAACATCCATACAGAATGCAACTCATTGATGGTCTATCTATATATTATACTTTTCATAAAATGTATTAAAACATTTTGGGGGGAATATCAATATCTTCAAACAAGCACAAAACATCAAACACAACTAGATAGAAGAACCAGACCAATATTAAAGAACCCCTAACCTATAAAACACATTAGACGTTGTCACACCAAAGTCTTTTGACTGGGGGACTGGCCTAGATTTTAAAAACATATTGATCACCAGCTGATCCGCGCCGCCAAGAAAACAGCATTCAAGGACCGGTTGGACAACAACGCACACAACTGCAAGGAACTCTTCAACATCGTCAAAGAGCTTTCCAACCCCAGCGCAGGAAACAACGACATCACCCCATCGCAAGACCTCTGCAACTCCCTGGCTTCATACTTCCACAACAAGATCGCGGACATACACAACAGCTTCAACAACCAACCAACGCACACCATGACCGAACAACCACCCCCCACCACCACCCTCCACGCCTGGACCCCGATCAGCACCGAAGACACCATCCGCACAATGAACTCCATCCACTCCGGATCACCGACCGACCCCTGCCCTCACCACGTCTTCAACAAAGCCGACGCTGTCATCGCACCCCACCTGCGAGACATCATCAACACATCCCTCGACACCACCATCTTCCCCGAGAGCTGGAAACACGCCGAACTCAGCGCCCTACTCAAGAAACCAACAGCGGACCCCACCGACCTCAAGAATTACCGCCCCATCTCGCTCCTCCCGTTTCCAGCCAAAGTCATCGAGAAGACCGTCAACAAGCAGATGGCCGCTTTCCTCGAGACGAACGGATCCCTCGACCCCTCACAGTCCGGCTTCCGAGCCAACCACAGCACCGAGACCGCCCTCATCGCCGCCACCGACGACATCCGAGCCCTGATGGACAATGGAGAAACAGCGGCCCTCATCCTCCTAGACCTCTCCGCGGCATTCGACACGGTCTGCCACCGCACCCTAGTACGGCGCCTCAGCAACGTCGGAATCCAGGACAAGGCGCTGGAGTGGATCACCTCCTTCCTCGACGGGAGAACACAGAGAGTCCGCCTACCACCGTACAAGTCAGAGGCCACCGAAGTCATCTGCGGCGTCCCCCAAGGATCATCTCTGAGCCCCACCCTCTTCAACGTCTACATGAGCCCCCTCGCGGCCATCGTACGCAAACACAACCTCAGCATAATCTCCTACGCCGACGACACCCAGCTGATCCTCTCCCTGACCAACGACCCCGCCGCCGCCAGAGCCAACCTGCACGAAGGGATGAAAGAGGTAGCCGAGTGGATGACGACCAGCCGCCTGAAACTGAACTCGGACAAGACGGAGGTCCTCATCCTGGGCTCCTCTCCCTCCGCCTGGGACGACTCCTGGTGGCCTCCCGCCCTGGGCACCGCACCCAAACCGACAGACCATGCACGCAACCTGGGCTTCATCCTGGACTCCTCCCTCTCCATGACCAGGCAAGTCAACAACGTCTCCTCGGCATGCTTCAACATCCTACGCATGCTACGGAAGATCTTCTGGTGGATCCCCACCGAGACCAGGAAGACCGTCACCCAGGCCCTCGTCACCAGCCGACTGGACTACGGCAACGCCCTCTACGCCGGGACCACCGCCAAGCTCCAGAAGAGACTCCAGTGGATCCAGAACGCCTCAGCCAGACTCATCCTCGACATCCCACGAACCAGCCACATCTCCGGACATCTGCGAGACCTTCACTGGCTCCCCGTCAACAAAAGAATCACCTTCCGCCTCCTCACCCACGCACACAAAGCCCTACACGACCAAGGCCCGAGCTACCTCAACAGCCGAGTCAACTTCTACGCTCCCAAACGCCACCTCCGATCAGCCAACCACGCCCTCGCCGCCGTCCCCCGCATCCGAAGAGCGACTACAGGAGGAAGGTCCTTCTCCCACCTGGCCGCCAAGACCTGGAACTCCCTCCCGACCGACCTGCGCCTGACCCAAGACCACCTCTCCTTCAGGAAGAAGCTGAAGACCTGGCTGTTCGAGCAGTAGCGGCTCCCCCCCCCCCCCAGCGCCTTGAGACCCCACGGGTATGTAGCGGGCTTTATAAGTGTCACTGATTGATTGATTGATTGATTGATTGATCAAATAATATTTGAAGGCTAACAGCCTCAAAACCTGGCCAAAAGGATTTCTCCTTAATACTGGCATAAAGTTTGTCCACCCTAATCTCAATAATTCGGTCTGCCCTGACATGGCAATGACAAGTCAAAGAAGTCATTTAATAGATGAGCACAAGCAGCAGATTTTAAATAAATACAAAATATTTTAACTAAGTACACATGCACAGACAACTAGCACAAACTGTAATAAAGTGCTCTAATATGACCACTTGGTCTTTGACCACTTGTTCTCTGTACGTTACTACTGACTACATTACAGAAAATAGCGAAAACCTAGTTGTGAGTGTGCTACTGATATTTGACTTGCAGAGGGTGGGTGTGTGTACTCTGAGCATGAACATAGTTTCTTTCATCTTTAGTTTCCAACATCTTTCCTGTTATACCCCGGCTACCATTTACCTCCGGTATAGAAACACTTCTTCAATTGTCTAGTCTCAAAATTGAGTGTTACCTGTTGCATATATCAAGGAGTAATGTAAACACTGAATTTAACATTAAAGAAAGTACAATTCGAACTCTATATTTCATAGCTCATGAAAAGTGTCCCATAAGACTTAACACAATCCTGAATCAGTTTACAGCGTTGCAGGGCAGGCCAGATCATCAATGATTTTGTCATGTAGATGCACGATCAGTATGTAGCATTGTGGGATATGCAGTCTTTTGTATGGATGCAAGTTTTGAATTTTGTATGGGTTTCTATTGGTGGAACTGCAGTCACCTGACCTTGATAATGCCTGAGCGCGGTGGGGTTCAGTGGCAAACCATGTAGGCCGTCATAGCATGCTCTCCACTCACTAGTGTAACAGCCTTATACTCTTTACACAGCTTGTCTGGGGCCTAGTTATAGCCATGCTTATTTTATGGAGCAATGCTCTTATCCAGAAACAGAGAGGCAGGCACACTTTCAGGGCTCCGTTACAGAACTAAGTTTTGGCAGTGTTCCTTCCCCTGAGCTGCAAAAGAGGAAGGTGCCCAACCCAGCTCCTTCGCCGCCCCCCCCCCCTTTCCTCTGTGGTGTCAACTCGCTGCAGCCTGGGCTGCCCTGCATTGGAAGTAGGCTGGCTAAAACTTCAGAAAGCAATTTTTGACCTATACCGCACTTATCTAAGTAATCAATGCCCCTATGTGTAACAGCACTTATTTAGACATGTACTCTAAAACCTTAAGGGCTGGATTGAAAGCGTAGTGGTCAGATAAGGTTAG
This sequence comes from Lissotriton vulgaris, assembly GCF_964263255.1. NCBI lineage: Eukaryota > Metazoa > Chordata > Amphibia > Caudata > Salamandridae > Lissotriton > Lissotriton vulgaris. Next base: position 761,534,602 of record NC_141697.1, on the reverse strand, counting down.
ATCACAGCGTTCAGGTTGAATGTTTTCAGCGCTCTAATCCTTTCTGGGTGGCATAAAAAAAGTACATATACTTTATACCTGGGCATTTCAAATTCTCTAACATCTCTCATGATTAAACTGAATTCTGTTGTCCACTTATTACTATCAGGAAATCCATTGTTTACTAAAATATAACTAAGGAACACAAACACAATACAAGTATCCACCATGTTCACAATTTTTAACCCTCTTCGGTTGAATGCAAATCCATGAAACCTATTATGCAGCTGTAAAAATAATCACTCCACATAGTCACATAATACCCAACGCTAGATTTACCAACAGATAGAGATGAGGCCTCAATATTATCTGAATTTTGTTAGCCTTCCTACAGAAACACTATCACATTCGTTCCTGGCCACCAATTAACTCATTGGACACTTTTCTTTGCTCTGGCAATGCTCATGTATCGTTCATGGCAGAAAACAATTATTCTCTTCTGTAGTTCTAAGGAGAAACAATTCTACTACCTTTTAACAAACAAATATTCCCTTCACCGAATTTGCCCTGCAACTCCCAAACTCTGATTCCATACTAATTTTTTCCTTATTCATCAATCTATTTCTCACATGTTCTCTAGCCTCAGTGAACAGCACATCCTTCTTATAATCTTTTTTCTGAATGCTCCTTAGAGAGGACACAGCTATAACTGTCACTTCATTTAAGACACACGCAAAACTATATTTGTTCGATTTATCGTCACCCGATTCTTTCATGGGAATGGGAATCCTGGTTAAAGAAATAATCCAGTCACATTCTCTATTACAGCAACATATGTCATATGTTAAATAACACTTTGTAGTTGAAGTCTTGCAATTCTAGCAGATGCTGTTACTATCCCAACTATAGTCAAATGTTTGTGAAAGGCAACATCACGTCAAATCCTGGCGCGAACCGGAGGCCGGAGTACTGAGATACGGCCCCTGTCACCTTAGCCGCGCTGGGCGCTCGCGGACGCCCGCAGCTGTGGAGCCCTGACCGGGGGAATTGCTCAACTACAGTCCGTGGATTGTCAGGCCTGAGGCGGGCGAATAGGTGAAGCGGCGCCGACCCTCCAACAATCCCGCCGCCTAAGAGGACCGGGCCATCGATAGCTGCAGCACCGACTGGGAGATCCTACCATCAGCGGACACCAGCCAAGTGAGTGGCAGGGCGCTGGGCTCCCGAGAGTGTTCATCGCGGAGGCGCCCCGGCGCGGCCGCCATTTTATCTCGAAGCCAAGGAGCTGGGCGGGAGACGGACTGTTCCACAGGCTCATTGCTGGATTCTACTGCCGCAATATATACTTGTGAGGTCTCCATGGCAAACCAGCCCTTTCAAGGCGAACCGACTCCTGCCACTTTCTCGTATGCTGGGGTGTTGAGACTGAACCTGGCACTGCACACTATCGCAGCATATAGCGGCATCTGCCACCATCGGTAGTGTTCCCTGGTCCTGACAGACACCTGACATCGACTGCAGCCCAGCCATATGTATAGCACACTCCTGTACACGCTGAGGCTGAGCAGCGCTGGTGCGCCTGATGGCTGGCGGAGCCCGCCCTTTTCGGTCTAATCTGCCCTAGGAGCTGAGCCACATTTTTGCTGCCACTCGACAACCCCGGACAACCTCGGACGTTCCTCACAAATGCGAAGGGGCGCTAGGCTTGCATACATATACGACCCCTGACTGCTGTGCAGGGTTCGCCCGGCTGAACGTCGCAGAGAGCTCCGCGAAGCAGCTTGCACGGGACACCCCACTGTGAGGCGCCCCCCCACATCCAAGATGGGAGGGAAGAACGACGCAAGACAGCCCAGGCTAAACTTTGAACAAAAGCAGAAAGCCAAGCAAAGCACGTCGGAGCTGGAGATGGAGGCGCCCCCCTCACAAGGGCCTGCTGCAGACATAGACTTTGGGGCACTGATAATGGAAGTCAGGTCGAGCCTAAAAAGTATAGACTCCAAACTAGACGCCATGTCTTCGCAGCTAGAGTCTGTCAAAACCAAGGTGGATGCGCACGAAACTAGGCTGGACTGCGTAGAGAACAGGAACACTGAGTGCTGTGAGTTCCAACAACACACCAAACAGCATATCACCAACATCGAGAGGGAACTGGAATCCCTACGCGCCAAGGCAGATGATTTGGAGGCGCGGTCCCGGAGATCTAACATTCGGATCACGGGAATTCCGGAAACGGCAACACCGGCAAAATGTAGGTATTTGTGGCGGACCTCCTACATGAACTCTTTGACCCGGACCTCTCCCAAGTTTTCACGGTCGAAAGGGCACACAGAGCGCTTGGTAAGAAACCACCGCCCGGCGCAACGCCTCGCCCTATGCTTGCCAAATTGCTGAATTTCCAGGACAGGGACCTCATCCTGCGACTTGCCAGAGAGAAGGGTAAGATCACCCACAAAGGTAATCGCATCTCCTTTTACCCTGACTTTACCACCTTTGTTCAAGCGGCCAGAAAAGAATTTATGCCGGCCAAGAAACTGCTAATGCAACCTGGGGTCCAGTACTCGCTCCTGTATCCGGCGAAACTTAAGGTGATACATGAGCAAACAGCACACTTTTTCACGGATGCGCAATCAGCAATGAAATTTGCTAAGCACATTTGCGGTCCTGGGGCGAGACGGAAATCGCAGAGACTTGGAGTTGACTCTGGTCAACTTAGCGATAATGACTGAGCAAACTGAGCTGCCGGAAATACGATGTCATCTGGTCTGGCCTTTATCATTTGGCCCATGTGAACTGCCTGCACCTGTCCGTCCAAGTGATTTGTCTATCCTGATTTAGTCTAATTGTGGGCACTAAGGGTAGGCACCATATTGTATGCTATGCTACTGATTCGTGGTACTTTCCTTATCTATAGCTGGGACGCCTGTGGTCGCCCTGTGGAGGGGAGCACCCTTCGAGCTGTGTAAGTTTCCTTTATGTGCAGCCACCCTGTGCAAACAGGGGTGTAAGCTGGGAGCACCACGCCCCCATTGGGGTATCTCCCACTGTTTCTGTTTCTTGTTTACCAGAGCGTTACACAGGGCTCTGGTATGGGTCAATCACAACCTGATTTGGGGGTTGGTGAGGGCGGGTGGAGAGGGGGGTTGGGCTGTTTGTTAGTTGTTATGAAATGGTGCGATAGAGGACGTAATAGGTCATATCCAATGCATAGGGCATTGCTGTGCGCACTCACGGTTGAAATGGTGGTGAATACGAAAGAGGGCCCGGGGCGGGACCAGATAGCTCTGCAAGATTTCCGAAATGGGGGGAGTTAAATTGTGGACCTGGAACATTCGGGGTCAAGGACTCTACAAAAAAGCTAGACTGATGCATGGGATGCTTGCCAGACACAATGTGGACATATGCTTTATACAGGAGACGCACATCAACACCACCCCCTCGCTCAGATTTAAGCACTCTTGTTGGTCACATGTGTACTCTGCTATCTACTCTAACTACGCTAGAGGTGTAGCGATACTTATACGGAGGGGTTTGGATTGGCGGGAACACGCCTGCATGCTTGATAAGGAGGGGAGGTATGTTATTGTGCACGGCTCCTTGCAGGGGAGGCCGTTGGTGTTAGCAGCCATTTACGGCCCGAATGTAGATGATCCAGACTTCTTTCGAAATGTTTGGGCTCACGTCATGATGTTGGATTGCCCACAAATTGTGTTGGGGGGCGACTTCAATGTAGTGCTGAATGATGAACTAGACCGCATAGGCGTAGGGAGACCCACTCATGCTAAAGCGCGCCAGGGGATTCTGGATGTGATGGACGATGGCTTGCTGTCTGATGTGTGGAGATCTAGGCACCCCGACGACAAGATAGGAACATGTATAACATGCCACCATGCGACCTGGTCCCGCCTGGACTATTGGCTGGTGTCTCCTGCTGTGGTGACTTGGGCAGTGGAAGTAGATATACAAGCCAGATCGCTCTCAGACCACACCCCCTGCATGCTGGAACTGCGTGTACCCAATGCTCCTAGGAAGGCGTTTTTGTGGCGCCTGCCCCCACACGCACTCACAGACTCAGCTTTCACTGAGGACATTAGGGCAGATATTGTAAAGTACTTTGAGGAGAGTGAGGGCTCAGCATCATCAGAGGCCATAGTGTGGGACGCATTTAAGGCGGTGATTCGAGGCCAATGTATTGCGAGACAAGCCGGGGTGCTGCGGACTATTCGTCACACACTAACCCAGCTTGAGCGAGAATTAAAAGAACTAGACCTGGCCTTCTGCCACAACCCTACACTGGAGTTAGCAGGGCAGATGAAGTGCAAACTGCTTGCATTCAATGAGGAAGCTCAAAGGGAGGTGAAATTCTTGGGTAAGCAAGCGGAGGCCCGCAGATATGGAGAAGGGGACAGGCCGAGTAGAACCCTGGCACGACTGGTATCACCTCGCTCACAAGCACATTACATACACGCCATTCAAAATAGTGCGGGATCCCTGGTTGTTGGTCAGGAGGCAGTGCTGGACGCATTCACCGAGTTCTACGCATCTCTATACACCACTAGACAGCCCACGACCCCAGCCTCCCTAGACAGCTTCCTAGATTCCATTGCTCTCGTGTGGTTTAATGACCTTCACCGTCAGTACATGGATATCCCGGTCAGAGTCCAGGATATAACTCAGGTAATTAAGAGCATGCCCGCGAATAAAGCCCCGGGCCCAGATGGCCTGACGACGGCCTTCTATAAGGCGTACGCTGAGGAGTTGGCCCCGAAACTGCATTCTGTATTTGCAGAAGCCCTAGAGTTGGAATCCCTCCCGGACTCGATGCGCGAGGCCTTAATTATAACCTTATTGAAACCAGACAAAGACAGACAGATCCTCGACTCATATCGCCCCCTTTCCCTCATAAATGTTGACGTAAAAATTTATGCTAAGATCATTGCAGATAGACTTCAGCCCCTGTTGCCGTTGTTGGCACTGCCTGATCAATCGGGGTTTATTCCTGGACATGCCACCTCCCACAACCTCAGAACGATCTTTTCCATTTTACATTACCTTCATCCCTCTATTCAGGCAGCAGTAATTTTTCTAGACGCCACTAAAGCGTTTGATTCACTAGAATGGCCAAACATGTTCAGGATTCTAGGCAGGATGGGGTTTAGCCGCAACTTCATAACTCTTATTAGGTTACTGTACGACGCACCCAGGGCACGAGTAAGCGTGAATGGGCTCACATCTCAACCCTTTGCCATATCCAGGGGGACCAGACAGGGCTTCCCCTTGTCCCCACTACTTTTTGCCATCGCGATGGAGCCTCTTGCGGCCAGAGTTCGCCAACATCATACAGCAAGGGGGATAGGCTTCAGCTCTCGCAGTCTGCTAATTTCCATATGCAGACGACGTCACACTGTACGTCATAAACCCTGCTGAGAACTTAAACCCCATACTGCGCGAGTTTGTGCACTTTGAAGGCTTGGCTGGTGTGTCTATCAACTGGTCCAAATCCGTCGCGTTTCCATTAACCGACACAACCAGAGAATCGCCATCGGACTACCCCCTGCGTTGGGAAACGGACGCAGTTAAGTACCTGGGGTTATGGATCAGCCGTGACATACAGGAGCTGTGGACCCTAAATTTTGGCAAGGCGGTCGACCGGCTGGAGGGGAAGGTGGAAATCTGGAATAAACTCCCTCTGTCACTGGTTGCGAGAATAGCACTGGCAAAGATGGTGGTTCTCCCCAAATTTTTATATCTGTTTGTAAATATTCCATTGCCCTTGACGGCGCACTTTAATGCGCGTGTAAGGTCACTGTTGCTAACACTTGTGTGGGCTGGTGGACAGGCAAGGACATCTTGGGCGCTGCTCACGCTCCCGCTGCGCCAGGGCGGCCTGGGAGCACCCGACTTGAAATTGTACTCGCTGTGTGCGCAAGCGCAATCTTTACACTTCTGGGCCTTTCCCACCCCCTACCAGCCGCATGTCGCGGTGGAGCTGGCCGTGGCGGCCCCGTCGCCACTGAGCGTAGCACTCTATGGCAAGGTTTCAAGCCCATCCAAAGATGTGGACACAGTGGACATGCTCCGCTGGTCTTGGCGAGAATTACGCAATAGGGCGAAGCTCCCCCTACTCTACGCACCAGCCATTCCGCTGCGTGGTAACCCTATGATGCCCTGTTTGCGCGATAGGGGCGGAGCCCTCACACTTCGAGGGCAAGGCTTACACACCTTTGCAGACTTATATCCGAACGGGACCTTCAGAGACCTGGGTGTACGTGCGGAAGATCAATCTGAATCATTCTCTGATCTACTCCTGTATCACTCCCTCAAGGAATCCTGTAAGGCATTGTGGCCCCAATTCCCTGAGAAACCACCGCAGCTCCTTGACCTTCAAAACTTGCTTTCGAGACACTCCCCTAAGAAGCTGGTGTCTCGGCTGTACAACTGCAAGCAAGAACAATCCCCAATCACTGTGCAATCTTCTATGCAAGCCTGGAGCGATGACCTGGAGTCGCCCCTAACGGAGGAGCAATGGGAGTACTGTTGTAGGCAACTCACAGCGCTATAGCTCAATTACAGATTGAGATTAGTGCATTTCAAATTCCTACACAGGTACTACCGCACACCGATGTTGCACCGCATGGGCATCAGGGAGGACGCCACATGCTGGAAATGTGGTGGCGCAGATGCATCCTTCCTACATGTGGCGTGAAGCTGCCCCAAGCTCAAGAGGTACTGGTCCGGCATCTTCACTGCCATTAATCAGATCCTGCACAGAACCGATGAGCCATCCCCACTTCTGGGTCTACTGGGATATTTTTATGACACTTTACCCGGGGACAGGAAGCTACATGCGCTATTGCTCCTTTATGCTAAGAGACAGGTAGCGGTGCACTGGGGACGCGCGATGTTGCCTACATTTGCTGTGTGGGTGCGGGATGTCACATATGGGAACACGCAACTTGAGCACTACTGGGAAACAATGCCCACCGCTTTCAGGCCTAAAGATATATGGGAGCCATTCATGCAGTGGTCACGGGAGCGTGCAGATTCCACCGCATCTGGACACTCACCCGCAGTGGAAATTTCTGATGATATGGGCTGACTTATCTAAGACTGCGCATGAGACCTCATGTTGAAGTAAGACCTGAGTATGATAGTACTCCATGGATGTAAGTTGGACTTATTGGTACCCGGATGGGGAATGCATGTTGATATGCCGCCACAACTTGCGGTACCCATTCCCTGGCTGGGCGATCCCTTGTGTGGGTCTGTTCCCCCCCCCCCCTCCTCCCCGTGTAGTTGAGTGCTGCCTGTCCGTTGTACTTCCTGCTGCTGTCTGTACACCTGTGGAGTGATGCCTTGCCCAAATGCATAGAACCCTTCACGCGCGTACCGTTATGCCTGTTTGAAACTCCTCCTCTGCACCTGAGTTGGTTTTTATTGTTGTTGTGGGGGGGGGGGGGGGTAGAAAAAGGGGCCCGTAGATGTAGATTGATCCGCACTGGCTGTTATTTATATTAACTGCTATTATGCATGCACTGTTGCCTCGCCAGCACTTATCATTAGATAGTGCTCAATATGTCTATTGACCCCTAAAAATGTGAGACAAATTGATTAGCTATTTTATATGCCGCGGATCTGTGGGGCCACATGGACTTGCTTAATTTGTTTAAAATCCAATGCAGATTCCTTCGTAATTTAGTAGGCCTCCCGCAGTCAACACCCTCGATCCCCCTCTGCTTGGACCTTGGTTCCCCACCGATCAATGAGATGGCTAGATTTAGGCTAGTGGCCCTGTGGAGACGGATATGGACATCTCCAGATCTATCCCTCTTTGCAAAGGAACTGGCCGAAGTTAGGTCTATTAGGGGTTCAGGGAAAATCCCATGGCTTTCTGCTGTTAAATCTATCCTTAATGACATGGGCTTGGAACACCTGTGGACATCTCCTCAATCTAATGTCTTCCCTTCCAAAGATGAGTTCAAATCCTTGTATTGGGCCACAACCCGCCTAAAAAGAGTTCTGCTCTCTAACAAAAACAGCCTTACAGGCAGGTTTTTAACATTCAAACTTGACCTATCGCGAGAGCCCTATTGGGATGTAATAACTCGACCGTTAGACAAGAAGCTGTACCATCAGTTTAGAGTGGGCGCTTTGCCCTTGAACCCTTTTCTAAACAAACGGTCTACAGGGTTATCGCCCTATTGTACATGCTGCCCAGGTCATATTGAATCTGAAGGACATTTCCTTTTTGCTTGCCCTAGGTACGCTGCACCCCGAAAGAAATGGCTAAAACCTTTGTTTCAAAAACTACCATTCAAAACATCGATGGAAGCAATATGGGTGCTTAGGACTAACACCTCCGAACTCTTCGTAGTAACTCTGGCAAAATATTTGGGATGGGCTTGGCTCCGAAGGCTAAAAAACAACACGCCTTAGCCCCAAGGACCAAGATGCTCTACAATCGGTCATAATCTGCTTGACTATGTATCAGCTAACTGTTCCATGACTTAGCTGCTTCATCTGTACCCCTTGTTTTTTGCCATATAAAGGGCCCGTTTACAATGAACTTGAACTGCAATGTCTTCTTTTTAACTTAAATTTATCCTTTTTATAAAATAGCCAGGTTTTTTCATTAATTGAAATTTAATCCTGTTTTATCCATTTGTCTTAAATGTTCCTTATTTGTATACTTTTGTTAGTGTTTAATCTCTTTCATAGTTTTGTTTTTACCTGTTTTTGCTTAAATTGAATCAGTTAAATTCTTTTGTATTTTAATGTGTCTTTTATGATTTGTTAAAAATCGAAATAAAGACTTTAAACCTGAAAACCTGATTAGCTACTGTCACATATACATGCTACACTCTACACAATGTCATATATAATGTCGCTGCTTGGCACATCGAATGGTGTGACGATTTGTTCTTGTGATAACCCAATCTGATAGCGGCCTGCCTCCGGGTTGTTGGCGCGACGCTGTGTAACTTGTACAATGACTAATAAACGTCTTACACAAAAAAAAAAAAATTGTGAAGACATTCTTTGTCCCAACACTTTGAGCTATAGTTGTGTGTATTGATCCAGAATCTGCTGCAATATTAAATGGTAGGGTTCATCAAACAAATACAATTCTGTTTAATACTTTTGATGCACAATACAGCATCATGTTTGACATTCAGCGCTGAACTCTTAGATTCAGTATCAATCTTCTATGTGCTTCAGCCAATTTCTATAACATTTCAAACTTGGTATTTTAGCCTTTTCATTTTATAAATTCTGGCAAAGGACCCAATAGTTTCCTATTCAAACCACTTCACATTGCAGGATGAACGTTTTGCAAACTGGATTGAATGAAACCACCAGATGGGTAACATGATTTAAGATTATCTCAACCTAGTTGCACTTTTTTCGTCTTTATTACACTTCACATTCAATATAATTTTTCACAATGCAGCCCTGGAACAATGACCTGATAACTCTGCTTTGTTAGTAATCACATTATATCCATGTTGCACCGCTTATTAATCCAGAGCCTTTTCTGAATCTCTTATTTGTTGGTATGCATTATTGTTTGGTTACAAATTAGTTTAACATGGAATGTTCCACCTTTTCAATTTGTAGCTAGTTTCTTTTAGCCCAAAACATTCTTCCAAAATAATTCTTATTTGTGATTAAAAATGCGAACCGTGTGATTGCCACGAAAACTAATTGAGAGAAGTGAACACCTAAATGAACTGCACGTCTTTTTACCAATTTGATTAAAAAGACTCAATTCTTCAGGTCAAAATAAGATGGTCTCGTTCTTTATTCACATATAGTTCAGAAAATATTTTCATTTCTGCCACTTTGTTATGGATTCTATTGTGGCAGGTAGAAACAGTTGTGGAGGAGTTAAATGAAACTGCTGCGCAGAAGACAGTGTTACTTTACCTAGTGGCGTGCAGAGTGAAATAAAGCCTAACATTAATGTTTTAACAATTAATTCAATAGATTATGTAAAGTGATAACAAGTTAACACACCCATTTTCAATATTTTTTTGTATTCATGCAATAGTATTTATAAGAGGTAACTATCATTTAAGAAGTAGTAAAATGCACTTTTTGAATATTTTCGAGCTTTCGACAGTTTTAAATGCCTGTGCTGTTACAACATTTTATTGAGGTAGCGGAGATGATCAGTTAGTGTATTTTCACATTGATAAAATGTGCAAGAATGCAACTGCCTCGCAGAGTCTAGTATTTTTTTTATATATTCTCCAAAATAGCCGCTTAGCATCAACAAGTTACATATTTAACATGCAGACATAGTTTTCTACACACTAAGAAACAATTAATATAGCTTTAGAGCCCGCCGTAGCAGGTTCTACTGGCCATTAAAGGTCTGCTCCAGCGATAAAGGCTTGAGCCGAAGGTGAGAGTCTTTAACAAGGGAGCAGGCCTTTAGTGGCCAGAAGAGCCTGTATGGCTATTAGAACATTCAGCCCCTAGAGGGCTGAATGTTCTAATTTGTAAACAAAGGCCTCACGTAGTCCGGGGGAATCAAACTCCGTCAGGCTCAGTGAGGCCTTTGTTAAACAGTGGAATGTTGATGCTCTGGGCTCCTACTGACCATTAGAAGACCAGAGCAATCCATTGTTTTCAATGGAGCTCCCAACATTCCGATGTTATACTAAGAGATCTGTCTCGCACTGGGTTACCTCGGGTCTAGGCTCATGCCTCAATAACTATGGGGATATTGTGGTTTGAAAGGAAAAGTCTAGCACTGGCTGAGCATGGGTTTTGTAAGACACTTGAAAAGGGTACCTTGCAGTGTTTCACGTGAAGTGGATGTATCTGTCTATAAATTACACATGACCATTTTTGCCCCATTTAAAACCAGTTGAAAGGGATCTTCACAGCAATGACAGCAAGATGCTGCAGAAATGTGCAGGTCCACTTCAGGATTGGCATTTAGCAGTGATTCTGACTTGTCAACAACACTGAAGTAAATTCACGGAGTTCCTCTTGTTCAGCAATGTACTGTATTCAAAAACACCAGTGTTGCAGCACAGCCACCTCCAACAGGTCTAACCTACAAAAAACTCCCAAACACAACTTAGTAATTTTAGTCATACAACTCCCAGATTGAACATTAGGCATAATACAGTTCTAATAAGAAATTACTCCTTAAGGAGGAACATAAGCAACTACAGGCCACTAATAAGACCGTCATCAATTTCAAATAGCTGAATTGATCTATACATAGAGTTCACGGTACTGTAATTCAAAAGTGTTAGACCTGTCTGACCTGTTGCGTAGCCCTTCCTAATATTTATTTATTTTGTCCCCTTTTAGCCCCTCATACCCTTCTCATCTTTTTGTGTCCACTAGATTCTTTTGGAGTTGGCCTGGGGGATAGATGCTCTTTGGCCCTCATAGTTTTTCACCTCAGGCCTAGATGCCTTTCCAAACAGGAATTGATCTACAAAATGGTGGCTACCAACTGCCACAACTTTCACACCTGAGATCTGACCCATAGGACAGAATAGGGCATTCCAGAACCTTCTGGCCCCTTCTGGACCTTTGAGGGTCAGCCTATATAAGGCGGAATGCTGGGCAGCCATTTTAGAGTGGTTGTTGTTGTTGTTGGTGCTTGGTGGTAAAGGAACCCTGAGGTCTGGTTGGAGCTTAGACTACTGTGATTAGGTGAAGGGAGATCCTGTCAGGGTTGATAGCCCTTATTGGTCTGCTGCCAGAGCTGAGAATCTGCCTCCCTTCCAGTTGATCTGGCCCAGCTGAGGGTATTATCCAGGAGGTAATATTGCCAGTTCAGAGCAGCTGGGAAATCCACAGCAGTAAGCGCCTTCATCGGACTTGACCTGAGAGTGTAGGAGGAGGAAAGGAGGCTGAAGTGTTCCCCTACCTTGCTCACCCACGTCGTCCGTTCTGCCTAGAGAACCCCCCGTTGCTGTGCGCAGAAGTGGTTCCCTTGCTGAAGGAACTGAGGCCCCCACTGAATCGGAGTGTCTGGTGGTTCCCTGGCGTCCTGCTGGTGGGGAGTGGGAGTCGGAGAAGCGTCTTGCCGTGTGCGCAGGCCAGGAAGCTAGAGCGGAGCTCCTCCCCGGCTGTGGGCGGTGCCGTACTAAAGCAGACCAACTTCCGCGCATGCCCGGGGAGCGAGACTAGACGGTAGCGTCTCTCCAGCGGCGCGTCCGCAGTGAGTGTGGTGGCAGACAGCCCCCCTGCGCGCTCTACGCTGAGGCCAAGTCTCTCCGCCGGGCAGGGAGAGGCCCGATTTAACCCACTGATCGAGCGGAGTCCAAGCGGAGGAGGAGCTGTGGCAGAGGGCTGATAAACGTCTTGCTGTATTCCTAATCCCCGGATGGCTGTAAGTAATCCGAGGCCCCGGCGGCAGGAGGAGGGTGTTACACTCGCGCACCCATCAAGTAAGCTGGGCACACAGGGAGGTCTGGGGAGAAGTCAACCGGGTTGTCCTCCAAGGCCTCCCCACTGTTGAATCTGAGGGAAGAAGTGAGGGGGTGGGGTCGGGGAAATTCACCGGAAACCCCACCCAGCAACAGGGGGCAACCCTTGAAAGAGCCAACCCGGGTAATCAGAGGTCTGAGAACTGGAAACCCTGCTTAAAAGTCTTTACCTTATCCAGATTCTCCGTGAGTCTCTTTAGGAGTCCTGGGAGCCCCCACTGACCAGATCCCCTCTTGTAATCAGGATACAGATTTGGGCCTGTGTGGGGACTGTCCCAACCGGACAATGCAATAACCCCGGTTTGCAGAGACAGGATAAAGAAGGATTGGGAGTCTAGTACTTGGAGAGAGATCATCTTATATAACCCATGAGACATTGAAAGTAGTGAAACCTTGTTGAATGTATGTAATACAGAACAGTGAAAAGTGCTTGCTAATTACAGAAACTCAAGCTAACTTATATGTATGAAGGAAAGTCTATTAGAACCGTAGGAGCTCAACCCAAAGTGATTGTTAACGGTTTGACTAATGAAAGTAAAAGTAGTAATGATTTGTAAGATTCTGTGATGCATTTAAGTCCTATAAAAAGTCAACAAAACCACAAAGTACTATTTTTATAAAACAATTCGTATTTTTACACAAAGATTGGTGTAGCGTCATTTTAGAGTGGAATTTCATTGGGTTACTGCTGGGTGTTATCAAGTCAAGTCAAGTCAAAGAATGTATATAGCGCTCTACATACCCAGAGGGTCTCAAGGCGCTTGAGGAGGGGAGGGGAATTACTTGTCAAATATCCACATTTTAAGTTGCTTTCTAAATGCTAGGTGATTCTGGGTAAGGCAAAGGTGAGTGGGAAGGGAGTTCCAGGTTTTAGCTGCCAGGTAGGAGAAGGATCTACCTCCCATGGTGGTTTTGTTGATGCGAGGTACAGTGGCAAGGGCTTGGTTGGATGATCGTAGCTGGCGGGAGGGGGAGTAGAAGGACAGTCGTGTGTTGAGGCATTCTGGTCCGATTTCGTAGAGTGCTTTGTGTGCGTGGGTTAGTAGCCGGAAGGTGATCCTCTTATTGGCGGGAAGCCAGTGGAGGTTTTTCAGGTGACCAGAGATATGTTCTTTACGCGGGATGTCTAATATGAGCCTGGCTGAGGCGTTTTGAATTCGTTGGAGTTTTTTCTGGAGTTTAGCGGTAGTACCGGCGTAGAGGGTGTTTCCGTAGTCCAGTCTGCTCGTGACCAGGGCGTGGGTGACCGTTTTCCTAGTTTCGGTGGGGATCCAACGAAATGTTTTTTTGAGCATGCGAAGAATGTTGAAGCAGGATGAAGAGACGGCGTTGACTTGTTTGTACATTGAAAGTGAGGAATCCAGGATGACGCCCAGGTTCCGTGCATGGTCTGTCGGGATGGGTGCTTTTCCAAGGGCTTCTGGCCACCAAGAATCGTCCCATGCGGAGGGGGAGGTACCTAATATAAGGACTTCTGTTTTATCAGAGTTCAGTTTCAGACGGCTATGTTTCATCCATTCGGCAACTTCTTTCATTCCTTCGTGTAGGTTAGTTTTGGCGGTGCGAGGGTCATTGGTGAGTGATAGGATCAGTTGAGTGTCGTCCGCGTAGGAGATGATGTGGAGGTTGTGTTGGCATGCGATGGTCGCGAGGGGGCTCATGTATACGTTGAAAAGGGTGGGGCATGAGTGAAGATCCTTGTGGAACGCCGCAGATGACTTCAGTGGCCTCTGACTTGAATGGTGGGAGGCGGACTCTCTGGGTTCTTCCGGTGAGGAACGAGGTGATCCATTCTAGTGCTTTTCCTTGGATTCCAATGTTTCTGAGGCGCTGTAGAAGGGTGTTATGGCAGACTGTGTCGAAGGCTGCGGAGAGGTCGAGGAGGATGAGGGCGACTGTGTCTCCATTGTCCAGTAGGGTTCGAATGTCGTCTGTTGCTGCGATGAGGGCGGTTTCAGTGCTGTGTTTGGCTCGGAAGCCGGACTGTGAGGAGTCGAGGGAGTTGTTGGCTTCGAGGAAGGCGGCGAGCTGTTTGTTGACAGCTTTCTCGATGACTTTGGCCGGGAATGGAAGGAGCGAAATGGGACGGTAGTTTTTGAGTTCGGTGGGGTCCGCTGTGGGTTTTTTCAGAAGGGCGCTGAGTTCTGCGTGTTTCCAGCTTTCCGGGAAGGTGGCGGAGTTGAGGGAGCAGTTGATGACGTCTCTGAGGTGCGGTGCTATGATGGAGTCTGCTTTGTTGAAGATGTGGTGAGGGCATGGGTCAGTTGGGGATCCTGAGTGGATGGAGTTCATCAGGCGGATAGTGTCCTCAGTGGAGATTGGATTCCAGTCATTAAGGATGTTCGAGGGTGGTGAAGGTCCAGCAGATGGTTGGGTGGGTTGGTCTCCGGGTTGGTTGTCGAAGCTGTTGTGGATGTCTGCAATTTTGTTGTGGAAGAATGAGGCTAGGGAGTCGCAGAGGGCTTGAGAGGGGGTGATGTCGTTGGAGTTGGCCGAGGGATTGGTTAATTCCTTGACGATGTTGAAAAGTTCCTTGCTGTTGTGGGCGTTGCTATCTAGTCGGTCCTTGAAGGCCGTTTTCTTGGCTTTTCGGATCAGTTGGTGGTGTGTGCGAGTGGCGTTTTTGAAGGCTTCCTTGGTGCTGGTGGTTGGGTCTTTTTTCCAGGCCTTCTCCAGGGAGCGGCAGAGTTTCTTGGATTTCTTGAGATCATCGTTGAACCAGGAGGCTTTCTTGCTGCCAGGTTTGATTTGTCGTTTTTTCAGTGGAGCTAGGATGTCGGCGCTGTTGGATAACCATAGGGTGAGGTTGGTGGCGGCTTGGTCGGGGTTTGAGGAGTGGGCTGGGGGGTTTAGAAGAAGCGATGAGGAGATCTGGTCGATGGTGATTTTGTTCCAGTTTCTTTGCAGAGTTGGTTGGGGGTGGTTGTTGGGTTTGGGCTTGTTGTAGGTAAAGTGGACGCAGCTGTGGTCAGTCCAGAGGAGAGCCGTAGTGTGGCTGAAGGATACATGGTTGCTGGAAGTGAAGATAGGGTCGAGTGTGTGACCTGCGATGTGGGTGGGGGAAGTGACCAGTTGTTTAAGTCCGAGGTTGGCGAGGTTGTCCAAAAGGGTGGTGGAGTTATGGTCGTTGCTCTTTTCAAGGTGAAAATTGAGGTCTCCCAGAAGGATGTAGTCTTTGGATGGGAGGGCGTGTGGAGTGATGAAATCCGTGATGTCCTCACTGAATTGTGCGCGGGGTCCTGGAGGTCTGTAAAAGAGGGTGCCTCTGAGTGTGGTTTTGGGGTCGGTGTGGATCTGGAAGTGAAGGTGTTCAGAGTTGGCGAGATTGACGTCAGAGCTGGTTGAGATGTGGATGGATTTCTCGTGGACGATAGCGATTCCTCCTCCTGTGTGGCCGGTACGGTCCTTGCGTATGATCTTATAGTCTTCTGGGATGGCAATGGTGATGTCTGGGGCGGAAGAGGCGTTCATCCATGTTTCTGTTAGGAAGGCGACGTCCGGAGATATGGTGTCTAGTAGATTCCAGAGGTCGATGGCGTGCCTGTGGACTGAGCGGGTGTTGAGCAGGAAGCATTTTAGGTGGTTGGGGTCGGATATCTGTTGTGTGTTCGTAGATGAGGAGTTGTTCTTGGTGCCGTCGAACTTGCAGGAGTAGCAAGAGAAGGGTCCATGGGTGTGTCCAGGAGCGGCTTGGACGCAGTTGGGGGAGCGGCCGGGGTTAAGGGTTAGGAGGGTGGTGGCATCGTAGGTGATGCGGGAGGACTGGGCGATGCGAGGGCCAGGGGGTATGGCGCTAGGCGCGGGCCAGGCGCGGACGGGCGTAGACGGGCTTACCTTTGGCGCACCTTCGGCGCGGATTGGGTGCGAACGCTGCGCGTGTGCGCTGCGCGCATGGGCTACTGTCATATATGGAAGGTGGGAAGGGGGAGGGGCGAGGGCGGCTCAGCTGGGAGGCGGGGCGGGGCGGGTTCAGGTCAACACGGAGCACAACAACAACAGAGACAAAATGGAGGGGGGAGTCGAGCAGGGCGCCGGGGGATATCGCGCAATTAACTCAATGGCAAGACAAATATGGTGCAAGCAAGCGAGGTCAATACAATTAATTTGCAGTTCAAAATATAGCACAGTCAATCAATGCAGCGCAGTTCTACGATACCGGCAAGCAAGCGAGGTCTATACAATTAATTTGCAGTTCAAAATATGGCACAGTCAATCAATGCAGCGCAGTTCTACGATACCGGCAAGCAAGCGAGGTCTATACAATTAATTTGCAATTCAAAATATGGCACAGTCAATCAATGCAGCGCAGTTCTACGATACCGGCAAGCAAGCGAGGTCTCTACAATTAATTTGCAGTTCAAAATATGGCACAGTCAATCAATGCAGCGGAGTTCTACGATACCGCTTCTCGGTGGAGAGACAGGGGAGCGACCACTCAGAGCAGAAGCAAAGAGGGATCTTCACGCATGTGCCTCTATTAGAGATTGTCTTACCCTAGGCCAGGCTACCCTAGGTGACCTGACAAGTTTAGGTCCAACAATAGGCACTGAGTAACGCATTGAAATGAGCAGATCTAAATCTGCTCTGACTATGCATTCATTTCACTTCACATCCAACAAAGCAGACTCTTTCAAATTCATGCAGGTCTAATTTGAACAGCCTTTTCAAAAAAGCTCCTTTTGAGTAATTTGCCTTTTGCCTGCCCATATATTGGCAAGTAGTAAAGTATGCAAATGTTGCTCATTACTTGTAGTTACACTCCTGAAATGTTCTAAAATCAGAACTTTTTCACTCAAATGAGGGGTTATTAAAAAAAATCTGAAGATTATCGTTCCTCTAGAATAACCATTCCAGATTCACATTTGAAAATAAAAGCTGAATAGTTTTTAAAGTCAATATTGTTGGAAACTGGCACTTTATACAGTGAACCAAAAAGAAGTACACGTTGTACAGAGTCCAAGAAAAAACCAAAGGAATTAAAGAGACACAAATGACACCCCAAATGCTCTTTTTGTGTGGGCGAGCAGTTAGGCATGTCAGAGGTAAGTGCTAAGCATTTATTGCATTCACAAAGGCAGTAAATGAGACACACACTGAAAGAAATCGGACACCGATTTATTTAAAAAGAACAAATACTTTTATATTCATTTATATATAAAGATCGTAATCAGGTAAGTACTTTTCGAGTTATGAATTTTTAGTTTTCAAAAGTTGACAGTGCAATTTATGGGAGCAGTAATGTAGTCCAATGGGGAAAACATGTAGTGCATTCAGGCACTTAACAGCAACTTACAGAACTGTTCTCCAGGACTTAAGGTGAGTATAGGGCAAGGTCCAAGACCACACCAGTAGGTCACCTCGGGAGGCTGTGGGGCGTCCAGGTGCAGAGGTATGTCACAGCATCAGGTGTCCCATTCACTTCAAATGAGAATGGTCTGGTTGAAAACAGGCTGCAAGCTGAGACAGGGGCACCAGTCTGGGGTAAACCGGGGAGAAGGGGGGTGGGGAGGGGACCCATCCTTGAGATCCTTGGGCACATGAGGACACAGTTGGTCCACTTCCCCCCAGGCTGTGGGTCTTGGGTGCAGTGGTGTCCTTTGGCATCTGATTTGATGTTAGAGTCAATCACGGTTGGAGTGGGCCTGCAGAAAGAGGCTGCAGGTGGTGACAGGAAGTCTAGTCTAGGCAAACCCAAGGGTGGGCTTAACTCATGTGGGTCTGGGGTCCTCGTTAGCACCGTCACCTCCCTTGGACTTGGACAGTGGAGAATAGATGCTTTGAGGAGTCGAGTGGCAGCGGTTCAGGACTCACTCTTTGTCTTTGATTCCTGCAGAAAGGGGCATACAGGACATCTGGGCCACTTCCATTGTAGGTCTCACTGTTCCTGAAGTCCCGCGACGTGAAGGTTGGTTTACCTCAGAGTTGGTTGCTGCCAGGGATCTGGTACACCAGATATTGGATTTGTGTGGTCAGTCCTGGCATCCCCACACTTGGAGGAAGGAAAGATCGGACCTGTAGGAGCACAGCTACCTCTTCCTGGGCCTCTGCGGCATTGGTAGTCCCCGTAGGCGCAGGCCTGTATACCAGGTGCTGCTTCTTTGGTGCCTGCGGCTGGAAAGGAGTAACTCCTCTACTCCAACTGAGTGTTTTGGCAATTGGTGAAGCACTGACAGCCCTCGGGGTTTCTTGGAGTCAGCACAGCAGCAGAACAAGTCAGTTGCTCCACGAGGTTAGGGTGCAGCAGGCAAGCTAACAGGTCTGGTGGCAAGTTAGTTGTGCTCCTTTTTTCCCGAGTAGGCAGCCTTCTTCTTTGTCCACTTCTTTCTGTGTGTCGAAATCTGAAGTCCTGGTATCCGGGGGTCCCTCAAATACTAGCTTATGGGGCATATAGGGGAGTGAGGGGTAGTAGCCAATGGGCTACTTACCCCTGGGGGTCACTACACCCCCTAGATGACCACTTTCTTCGGGAAGTAGGCATTACCCTGTCCCAGAATTCCTAATGCCACCAAACACAAGATGGTGGCATTCCTAATTTTGTGTCCACTTTAAACTGATCACCCTAGAGGTGTGTCCAACTTGGCAGTGTAACAAGCCTCCTGCAGAGCTAATTTGCCCACCTATCAGAGTGCCAAATGGGCTCAGGGCAAAGGGTGGCTTTCCCCTGTCTGAGGAAGCCTTGGGTTGCATATCACAGGCGGCAGAGGCCTTTGAAGTCTCCTGACTTGATATGCTGATTTACCAGCCTTCCTGGAGGATGTGTTACACCTCTCTCCAGAGCACGCATTGTTCCTGATTTCCTTAGAACAAGGGGTTTCATCCCTGGAGGTCAGAAACTCATCTGTGGCGGAAGACTTGACAGACAGACTTGAGAGCTGGTAGGTTTCAGGGGGTACCTCGAAGGTACCCTTTGGTTGCATGTATTAATAAATCCAACACTTGAATCAGCATGAGTTTATTAATACGGGTGCTTGATACAAAACACGTTTTGACCAGTTTCCAGACCATAGATGGCTTCCTTGTTCACTTGTACTGTCAGTAATGGAAGTGGCCAGAACAGGGGCATATCTGGTCACGCAGATATGTCTTCACGTGTAATTTAATGCAACCTGCCTTAGGGCTGTAAGGCCTGCTGTAGGGGTGACTTGTCAACTTTACATGCAGTGTTAGAGGACTTTGCACACAAGTGTATGCCATGTCGTGTTTTCACTTTCTGGAGCACCTCGTCACACAGCCTGCTGTGGCAGTCTGTAGAAGTTTGGTGCTGGGTCCCTTAGAGTGGCACAATATATGCTGCAGCTCTTAGGGGCACTCTTTAGTATATATGCCCTACGTACCAGAGGTACCATTTACTATGGACTTACAGAGGTGGTATAGGCCTGGTCACTTGAGGATCAAGTGACCAGTGGTCTTGTTTTGGGGCAAGAACACAGGCACTGGGGTCTTGGTTAGCAGGAACCCAGTGCAGTTCAGTCAAAGTTGCATCAAATACCAGGCAAAAATATGGGGGACTACTGCAACAAAAACCCAGTTTCTTACAAATATACATTTTCTGCCGAAAACTGAAATAGAAAGTATAATTAAATACAATGAAAGCTGAATTTTCTAAATGAGATTAGACAATGTGGCTGAACAAAACTTGGATAAATCATAGCAGTCACAATCAACACCCAACATATTGAAAAAATATGTGTCTTTCGATGCACATTGTGGATGTTATTGTTAAAACTTTAAGGTCCTTAAATATGTTTCCTACTTACTAAATAAAATCTCTTTATTAATTCTTCTTTTCCCACTTCATTACTGCCCCCCATGCCCATGTGCTTTTTCATTTTAATACTGATCCTAAAATTCTGAATGCGGTGTGCTGGGATTTTCTACTGTTTGCACCTGTATATCTAAGAGGCTTTAACAAATGAATGCCTTGTTGTTGCATTGGCTGCAACTGGTAGCAGAGTAAAAGTAGAGTGCACAGAATAAACTAATGCACTTCAATATAAGTGAAATGTATATTTATTTAGGAAACACAGACGAAGGAAAGCAGATCAATCAAATGAATAAAATATCCTCATTTATCATAGAAGCAACAGATATACGAATGATTTATTTTGAAGTTTTCCCCAAAAGCAAGCGTCTTTTGGCCCTCAGCAGTCTGTACAGCCATGTGATACTCTAATGTTTGGTATGGTTAGTTGGATATTTTAGATGAACTTCAGAACCAGAGGTATGCAGCTGGTTGCATGCTAGATTATCCAGATCTTCTCAACTTTTTTAACAACTTTGAAAACTTTTTACAAGACAGCAATACTTCGAATAAAGCTCAGAGTTTACGCCACAATATTTTATTCCCTGAAAAAATAGTGCACTTGGGATTTAGGGCCATCTGTCCAGGTTGAGATGTTGTGCTCCCAATGTAAGCACATCTCCATGAAAAGAAAAATAACAAATAATGGAAATACTTACATGACTATATATGTTTCGCTGCAACTCTGGTACAGCACCTCTGTCCAGATTCCAAATACGAATGGTGCTGTCAGAAGAGCAGGTCAAAAATGATCCCCTGGGCACGCAAGCTTTATCATCTTCCAACTCCGGATACACCTTCCATTTGTATAATTGAATGCAAATTATAAAATTAATTAGTTATGGTTTTAACAATCTAATCACATATTACATTTTAATGGATTTTGGCTTGCAGGTTTTAGCATCCCAATAATGCTTATGTGCTAGGAAACATCACAATTCATTATAACAAATAAATGCTTTTACTGATTTACTGTTTAAGATTTCACATAAAACAATATTTTAGTATATCTATCCATTTCATAATTTATGGGAGCAATCTTTATTAGGGAATCATAATCTTAATGCAGATTCATGATGTTATAGTCTTATATAGGCGACTTCTGTCAAATCTAAGAAAACATACAGTATACCATGGCAACAATTAGTTACAGTTACTATTGTACAAGTTACTTACCTTCGGTAACAATGCATCTGGTAGAGAGGATTCTAGCCACAGATTCCTTAACATAGAATTTTTCCCAGGCATGAGACTGGATCCGGAATTTGTTTTGCCACAGCATCCCTGCGCGCCAAGGGGAAGGCATCACGCGACTCCGCCCAGGCGTTTTCCGCGTACATGACGTCAGAGAGGTCACATAAGTCCCAACCCGGGTGGCCTACGTCAGTTTTCTTCGGAGAACTTTTCCGCGCCACAACGCAGAGCCATCAGACAAAACTGTGGGAGTATGGGAACAGTGTGCGAAAGAGCAGAAAAATTGGAAAAGGGAATGGTGACGAACAATACCATAAGGAGCAGTGTCAACACAGCAGCACCCAGAGGCAGGGGAAAAGAAGAAAGAAAAGAGCACAGCCCTGAGCAGCCACCCTGCCATTACGTAGACAGCCCCCTGGAGACAAGGAACACATGTAAAAATGTCATGACAACATGTAGCAGGACTACCCCAACCAAGAACAATGAAGGGGAACCAGTCAGTCCAAGACAAACAAGGAACGACAAACCTCTAAGACAACCCCATCACAGAGTGTGACAACACCTCAAAGGAACAAAGGGCAGAGGCACAGCCAGATGACCCCAAGCTAGAGGATAGCAGAGGGGCCAGACCGGTAGCAATAAGGAGAGAGGAAGGGGAGGGAAGAGATTGAAGGTATGCCAGAATCGTGGAGCAACCAGAGCAGAAGGGCACAGAAGTACCTATATACCCATCCTCCAATGTGCCAAAAGAGGAGGAAAGGAACAAGAAACAGGACGAACCATCCCGTCAAAAAGAGCGAAAGAATGCACTCACAGAAGACATAGTCACAGGGAGGTGAGTGCAGAAGACCAAGCCAAAGGTCCTCGCAGAAAGGGGAAGAAGGGCGGGCCGTGAAGGAATCTGGGGCTAGAATCGTCTCTATCAGATACATTGTTACCGAAGGTAAGTAACTCGTAAATCTGATAGAAACTACTAGCCGCAGATTCCTTAACGTAGAATAGATACCCTAGCCATACCCAGGGAGAAGGAGGGTCTGCGAGAGGACCCCTCCAGCCTGGACATAACAGAGGGTCCCACAGCGGACGAGTCCAACGGACAGGGCGAGGAGCTGTGTCCCCCCAGGCAAGTGGAACCCCTACAGTCAGAACACCACCTACCCCAAGGGGGATGCGGGAAGAAGAAAAGAAGAGGAAGCCCGTTCGCACTCAGCAGAGGAAACAAGGGCAAGGCAAGAGGAGGCCGAAGCACCCCACGCTCATGCAAGGCAACAGAAGCTCCATCCAAGGCCAAGGTAAGAAAGAGGAAGAAGATAAACCTAGGGACTCCAAGGAGACGAGGTAGAAAGAAGGCAAGCCCCCCCACCGGAAACACACCCAGCGAAGAGGGCAGCTGAGCCAACAACAGCCAGAAGTCAAAAGACCAAACAGACCGGCGTCGACAGCAATAAAGCAGGCGGAAACAGAAACAGTAGCCCAGGGGCACCCAGAAAGACCGGGCAGGCTGCGTCTGAGAGAAGGGGGGGGGGGGAGGGGGGTAGACACATCCATCTCAGCCCCCAAGACAGAAAGCAGGAAGGCGAAGAAGGGCCCGGACACACGACACAAAAAGAAGTGGAACCAGAGTCATGGTACCAGGCCGCAGACAACAGGTCAGACCAGGCTAACAGCGCAGCGACCCCGGAGAAGGATATCCCGGTGCGCCACCAAAGGCATTCCAAACCGAAAGATCAGCGGGAAACAAAACCCTGCAGAAGACTTATCAAGCAGCCAAAGAGAAAAAACAGAAGGCCCAATCTCAGGGCCAACCTAGTGTAGATAACCCAAAGCAAAAACACACAGTCAAGAAGGGCCGGCCAGCAGCCAACAGAACCACAATCCCAACAAAGAGGGCTCGAATGCACATGAAGCACATAGATCACACAACTGGGCGACCCGCCCTAACGAAAGAACAGCTCCTAAATCCAGATCAACTCACAGGTCACTGAGGAGGTGAAGAAGGAGAAGGAGGAGGTGGCCGAAGCCACACCAAGAATCTCTGGATGGCCGAGTCTGCTAGGGCGTGTAACAAAAGAGTGCCATCGAAGGGAAGATCTACCAGCCGTTCCCGAACATTTTCCGAGAACACACTATCCTGAAGCCAAACATGGCGGCGAAGGGCAACCGAAGAAGCCATGGCACGACCAAGCACCTCCGAGATGTCCAGAGCGGAGCGAAGAATGAACGCCGCCTGCTCCTGGGCCTCTAATGCATGGTGCTACAAATCAACACCAGCACCCTCCTGATAAGCTACAGATCCAAGGGACTCTGCAGAGTCCCAGAAGCAAGAGATGGCCCTAGCCAACACATATAAAGTGTTAAGGGCCCGCAGAGCCACACTGGTTGAAGCGAACATATTGAGCCTCCAAGAGTCCAGCCAGCGGCCCTCCCGTGATGGTGGAGACAACTATGGCTGCAGGGAGGGAAAGGCAGTCCGCAAAAGGGGGCTACTGGCAGAGGGGTAGAGGGAAAGACACACCAGGTCACGCGGTGCTGGAAGGTGTTGGGGCACTGGATCCCCCGTGGCGGGGCGCCCCAAGCCCCCTCCAGAAAAGAATGGGGCGAACCCTCAAAAAGAAGCAGCAGCTCCTCCCACCAGAGCCCTGGTGGAGAACTTCCGGCTGCCCATTTCCCCGCGTATCATGGTCTGGATCACCCATGCGCAAAATTCCCACAGACGTAGAAACAGGGCGAGCGAAGGTCGCACCTGCCTCTGAAGGGCCCCGCGGTGGGGAAAGCAGCTCCTCCGTAGGCGACGCCTGCAAGCTAAGGCGGCTATCCCCCAAGTCAATTGGAATGGGGAAGGGCCAGGTCCAGGAAGGAGGAAGAGGGACCGAGGAGTGGGGGACCTGTGGCTCCTCTGGCGAAAACCGCGGCCACAGCAACGGCAAGGAGCAGTCCTTTGATGACGTCGGGGTAAAAGCCACAATGCAGCGGCTCGTCTCCGGTGAGGACGACAGCAGCAGGCGCCCACCCTCCGGGGAAGAGGAGGCGTCCGAAGACGAGTCCACGACCTGACACCTGTCCGGTGCCGTAGAGTACGCAACCTGAGGCAGGACGTCATCGTTGTCCAGCGCCAAAGGAGACCTCAGACAGGCCTCCACCACATCACACGGCACAGGAGACCGGGGCTGGGCCAGAGCAGAGGCGGCTAAGGGACGGTGCAGACTCGACCTCCGATGAGGCAGCTGCCTGCGTGGAGGGACGAGAGGGACCTGGGGAGGGACAAGGAGTCCCCCGCCAGCCTCTACCCATGAGGGGACGAGGGGGGCGAGCCGACCCCTGTGGCGCCACCAAGTCCCACTCTACCTCCGACGAGGCAGCCGTCTGAGTGGAAGGACGAGAGGAGCCCGGGGAAGGATGAAGGGTCCCCAACCAGCCTCCACCCATGATGGGTTGAGGGGGGTCAGCGGACACTTGTGGCGCTGCCGGCGCCGTAGCGGCGTCACCTCGGCCTCAGGCTAGATCGCCGCCTGTCCATAGGGCCGAGAGGGGCTCGGGATGCAACCTGAGTCAGGGCGACCTCCCGTAACACCACAAGGACTCCCGCAGGAGTTTGCGGCGAAGCAGAGGTGCCGTGGTCCGAAGGAGGAACCCCCAAAGGGCCGCACCCCAACAGCACCACATCCTCCAAGCCTGGAACCGAGCCAGTCGGCGGCGGGGCTGGAGCCGCCGGCGATGCCTCGGAGGGCCCCGCACAATACAAGGGATCCGCTGACGTCCCAGGAGGTGAAGAAGGAGGAGGAGAAGCCAGCAAGGCCTGTAAAGCCTCCGCATATGTCTCCAGCTGGGCTCTCGACGACCCCTCACTGGGAAACGGTGGATATGGGGACGATAAACGGGGCCGCATCACCCGCTGAGAGCCCACGCCCCCAACAAGCTGAAAACCAGCCCTCGGGGGAAAACTGCGACACTTACTGACAGGTGAGCGACGCTCTTGTGGCTTAGGAGAGGGAAGAGGACGACGATGACAGCAGCTTCGAAAACCTTCCACAGAAGCAGATCCAGGGGATGAAGCCGATCTGGACATGTGAGCCGAGAGAAGTTTCATCCAGTGCTCCCGCTGCGACTTCGACTGCAACTGCTGGCACGCCTCGCAATCAGTGAAGTTGTGATGTTCCCCCAAGCACCACATGCAAATGAGATGAGGATCCGTTGCCGACATCAGGCGTCCTCAAGACGAGCATGTCTTAAAGCCAGAAGGCATCCGCACACTGTTCCCACAAACACACGCAATAGCGAAAGGGAAAGGCCAAAACATGCCCGGAGCACGAACTGGATCCGCACTGCAAACGGAAAGGAAAAAACTGACGTAGGTGCGCCGGGGTGGGACATATGAACTCGCTGACGTCACGTACGTGGACAACGCCTGGGCGGAGCCGTCTGATGCCCGGCGCGCAGGAATGCTGTGGCAAAAAAAAATCCGGATCCCGTCTCACGCCTCGGGATAATTCTTCGTTTAGGAATCTGCAGCTAGTAGTCTCTGTCAGATAATATATTTAAATTAACTTCAAACGGCAAAAAATTTACAATATGTAAAATGCAGTGGAAATTTGCATACATTTATATGATGTATGTATAAAGATCTATAAAGGCAATTCTGGCTAGAGAGCAATACAATAGAGTACAAATGTGGAATTAGAGGAGTACAAAGGAAAGGATAAGAGAAGATTTAAGCTCAGAAGGAAGATTAGGAGCTGGATTCTACTACCGGGAAGATCACTCATTAATGAGGAATTGTTTGAAGAGTAGGCATGGCAGATCCTTACTGGCAGACATGAAAGAGGGAGCGTTTCTGATCTGGGAGGGCAATGAGTTCCATATCCTGACAGTGTAGGAAGAGAAGACTTGCAGTTTGGACACCTCCTTCCTTAATTTTTGGTCTGAAGCCTGATAAAGATTCATTTACAAATGCTAGGAATCCCCTCTTAAATGACCATGATCTAGATGTAAGAAATGGCATATTGCAACAGTTTATACTCTGCAGGTGACTAGGATTAAAGTGAAAATCCACAAGGATGCGGGGAATTCAAGCAAGTTCCTTAAGAAGCTTGCTCAATTAGGACATCATTTAAAGAATATGCTCTTCAGGGAAAGTTGTTTCAGATGTGATTCTGTAAAGTGCACATATAGGGGAACAGGGTGAGATCACTTGTATGATTGTTTTGAATTTTGTTCAAAGGCCCAAGGTCAGATGGTCTCAGGAGGCTTTCTTTCTCTCTTTTATCTTTTATGTGCCTTGGGAACTGTGCGCTTAGGGTGGTGAAAATGAGGAAAACTAGGGATTTAGAATAGTTGGCAATTTATTAGATGTAGCAATTATGGTTCATTACTGAGAGACATTCTTGACCGTTCCTGTTAGTAGTCAGTAGTGTTCAGCACACTCATATCAAGAGGATGAACTTTAAGTGCTACTTGGACATGCAGGCCTGGAAAGTGGTGAGGCAATCTTTGAATGGGGGTAATGTCATTTCATGATGTGAATTTTAGGTGGCGTTTGGTGCTGTCCACATAGTGATCTACATTAATGTTCTTTTCAACCAGTAGAACTCCCAGGGAGTAAATGGAGCACATGAAAATTACAGGGGACAAGGAAATTCCTTAGGGGAATCCTCAGGTCACAAGGGTTAGATCTGAATGTGCTTAGACAGGTTGAGCTCTAGAGTTCAGGTCACATGCAAACCATTTAAGGACAGTACTACTGATACCCTTTCTTGAAGCAAGAACGTTAAGGAGAGTTTTCTCATCAACGGTGCAAGAGGCTGTTGATGATTTGGGATAAGTCAGTAACTACGTGGGTGGTGGCTGTTGGGGTGGTTTGATGAGATGCGGATTGTGCCCACGTCAGTCTGTCATGATGTTGTAATATAGTTTGTCATATAGCTCATATAAGTGCTCCCCAATATTCCACCTTTGTTTTCCTGCACTTGCCACATAAGCAGTTATTCATATGCAATAGCTGATGTATTTATTTTCATTTAATTATTTGCATTCCATTTATCGTATATTTTGATAGGATGCTTCTAGTTCATATATTCCTCAATAGTAATTTGAATAACTGTTGCTTAGAAGCAAGTCTAATGGCTTGAACATAAATGTGCCCGTGAATTCCTGTTATTACTTCTGCCTGACATCTTATTGACCAAGTTTATTTTTCTCAAAATAAAGGATTTAGATCACATTAATTAGCTGTTCACAGCCCTTTCGCTGAAAGAGATCGGGACTCTGAAAATAAAGAGTGGGCAACAGAGCAGCGAGGTTCCTCGCAGGGTGCATCAAACTGATCATCCCTTAACAGCTCTTAACCGTTCCTCTGCAGAAACAGAATACAGTTTTGTTTTGCAAGCTGCCTTCAGACTGGAAAAATAGATTAATTTTGTAGGAAAATGAATTATTGTTTGGGGTACAGAAGTATCAAACTCAAAGGATAAGGCCACCACCTGCTAGAAGCAAAAAATAAAAAAATAAATAAACTGGTGCCCAGTCCATGGTAACATAACACAAAGGAGGCAAGCTTAAATCAAAGGCAATTTCAATGTAAATACTTAAGGCAACATATATATAACAATCCAATTACAGTCGATATAATGAAAATAACGGATAAAAAAAAAGAAAGAACTAACATAGCTATTTTTCTTAGAAAAGTACAAGAATTATTTTATTGATAATCATTTGACAAAAATAAAAAGCAGTATCGGCGTGCGGCAGAACTCCACATCCGGCAACTGGCATTAAGCAGAAAATGATGCCCCAATTTTTAACATCTTGGCTTACACAGAGCAACTTATATATCGGAGAGAATTCTATGTCAGGACCGAAGGCGAGGATTTTGCTCATATTCTCTCTTCGCTTTATTCACGTTTCTTTCACAGCAGCTCTTCATATAACCAATAACAACTACATTTCCCATAACACTCGGGAAAAGAAAACACAGTCTCTATTTAGTCCTTTCACAGTCTCCATGAAGGTCTTCCCATAAATCATTGTGCAACTTCCTGCACTTCCTCTTTCTTCGCTGCTCGGCAGCTCGAGATAAGTGCATTTGCTTTCCTCTTACTATTGCGGGTGAAATGTAGCCTGTTGTAGTGAGGATTGTTGTTGTGTGGGGATTTTTCTTCCTTAGCAGGTCCCCTATACACCGCAGGAGCGCACGCGCACTCCTTACGCGGTTGCCCATTTGACTGAGGTGCGGTGCGGTCCTCCGACCGTTAGATGCCGCTGTGAGGGCGTCGCGACTTGGTTACCGGAACGCGTTTGACAGCACTGACAGTGAACGCGCTCCGGCCACCATTTCATGTCAGCGTCCGGCCCGCCTGAAATCGCCCAGGTATCCTGGGTCTGTACCTAATACTTTACATTGTGTGGACGCCCGCTCTGCGGATAGGTAGTGGTGCGGTGCACCGAGGAGTCCGGTTCCTTTTACGCCCGATTTTGTAGGTCGGGTAGGTATACTAGGAGGGAACTGTGGCATAAGTCCCTCACGGACACCCTCTCAGGCGGCCTATTCCCATTGGACTTGTGGGAGACTGGGTGTCCTTGGGCTGGAAAGCCTGTGAATTCGCACGTCTGGCCGCCCTTCACTGCTGAGAGACCCTCAGCCCACATACTTTACTGCTCTACGCGGGAGGAGCTCCTTGGTACTTGCAGTCAGGGGGGAGTGTGTGTGCCTTGGTGTCTGGTCGTGGGTTCCCGCGCTTGACACGTTAGTGGCTTTGGAGAATGAGTATTACGAGGAGGAGGACTACCTCACCTATTTACAGTGGCATGACGACTTTTATGCCAAAGTGGATGACTCCATTCACAAGGCGGTGTCAGATCTCATGACACCGATGGAGCAAAGGCTGGCGGACAAAATTGAACAGCTAGGTGCAAAGATGGGTCGGCCTTCCCCTGCGGTTCCGGGGACTTCAGGTGGTTCCGGTCAGGTCCCAGACGGTCAGGGTCCCCCGCCGCCAAAGAAGAAGTGTTTTGAAGAGTTTGACATAGACGCTTTTGAGCGTCTGAAGCAAGCGTTTCTGGAGCATACTGCCCCCATTGTCCTTCCCCAAACTCCTACTCCGGGGACGGATGAACCCCCGCCGGGGTCTCTCGAGACCCAACAAGGGGATTCTCCAGACGCCTCTGAGGATGAGGCCGGCTCATCTCGGTCATGGAGGCCTTCAGGATCCTCCGAGCCCCCCAAGGCAACTATTGCTGATATGTTGGACCCAGATGACATTGTTCATCCCCGCTCAGCGGAGTGGGTCCCTGGGGAGAAAGCGGCCTTATCTAGCCTCCAGACTCAGAAAACCCTTGGAGAATGAGGCACGGAGCAGATCGAGAGCTGAATGCCCTAGGCCAACTTTGGAAGGCAAAGTATAGACTACCCCGATATTGAGAGTAAAATGGCGACTTTCCTGGCCAAGTTCATTAAGGACCCCAAGAAGGGGATCGATCGTTCCTGGCGCGCTTGTCAGGACAAGCTGCTTGACGCCACCGGCCCTCTCGCCAAGATACTAGATATGGCGGAGGAAGCTCGCGCGTCGGGTTCCTTGATTGACCCAGAAGTGTTGTCAGCTTGGGCACAGCGGGCGGTATGTTTTGTGGGCAATGCCAGCTGCGCCCTCTCAACTGAGAGACGCAGGTCCTTACTGATTAAAGTCGATCCCAAGCTGGGAGACTTGGCGGGTTCCAAGGCCGGGGCGTCGGCGCAAGGTGGGCTGTTTGAAGAACCATTTATAAAGGACCTTGGAAAGTTCGTTGCTACGTTCACTTCCCTTGATAAAGCTCAGGCGAATATAAAAAGAGTCTTTACTCCGCGTTTTTTCCGCGGGGTCGGAGCCGCCCGCCCGACCGTGGCCAGAACCAGCAGCCCAGGGTAGAGGGCAAGGCTCCGGGCGCGGACAGTACCAATCCGACTAGCGCTTCACCAACTTTTACCCCAACGGTTCCGGGGACGTGGCTACAGTGGAAACTATGGCAATGCCAACGGTGAGTGTCTTGCCGGCTGCGCGACTGCAGGTTGGGGGCAGGCTAGCGCGTTTCTTCCCCGCTTGGGAAGCGCTTACATGCGATGCGTGGGTACTCCAGACGGTCAGGGGATTTCAGATAGAGTTTTATGGTTCCCCTCGACAAGCACGTCCCCCTCGCCCAATAGTTTTCTGTGCGTCAGACGCGGCCTTGATAGACTAGGAAGTGCGAGAGTTGCTTCGCAAAGGGGCAGTGTGTACTACAAAGGTTCATCCCTCAGGTTTCCTCAGCAATGTTTTCTTGGTGGACAAAACCGACGGGAGTCGGAGGCCTGTGATCAATCTTCGGGAGTTCAACAAGTGGCTGCTGTACAGACACTTCACGATGGAGGGCATTAATTTGCTCAGGGATGTTCTCCAGCCACTCGATTGGATGGTACGTTTGGATCTGAAGGACGCGTACCTGGTGGTTCCGATTTTTCCCCCTCACAGACGTTTCCTCCAATTCCTTTGGCGGGGGCTGACTTACGAGTTCTGTTGTCTTCCCTTCGGCCTCTCCTCGGCCCCATGGTGTTTCACCAAGGTTCTCAAACCAGTGGAGGAGTACTTGAGGACTCGCGGAGTCCGCTTGATCGTCTACTTGGACGATATGCTTCTCTTGGGTCAGTGTCCGTCACAGTTGCGGGACCATCTGCAGCTAGCAGTGTCACTTCTCCAGTCGCTGGGGTTTGTTATCAACCAAAAGAAATCCCTCCTGGTCCCAACTCAGAAGGCCTGCTTCCTGGGGTTTGTGATCGATCCCATCTCAGCCACTCTTGCCTTACCCTCCAGGAAAGTAGCGAAGATCAGGCACGAGATACGGCAGACTTTGGCCAAGCAGGGAGCCTCCCTGCGCCAGATCGCTCGTTTGGTAGGCCTCTTTTCGGCGTCAATTCAAGCGATCTTCCCGGGGCCCTTACATTACCGGGCCCTGCAACGTCTGAAAGCACATCACCTGCGGAAAGGCCTCACTTATTCACAGGTGGTCCCTCTGACGGAGGAGGTACGCGAGGAACTAGAGTGGTGGCTCTCCCACATGGAGGCGTGGAACGAGAGAGCAATCTTTGGCTCAGTACCAGACTTGGTGATAGAGTCGGGCGCAAGCCGGGCAGGCTGGGGAGCGCGGTGTGGAGATTTTTCCACCAGCGGCAGTTGGTCTCCACAAGAGCAGCTGCTTCACATCAATTGTCTGGAACTCCTGGCGGGTTCCTTTGCGGTACAGTGCTGGACCAAAAACAGGGTTCGGGACTTGGTCCTTTTGAAGATGGACAACGTGTCGGCAGGATGGTACATAAACCACCTGGGAGGCACGCGGTCCAGAGCTTTGGCGAATATGGCAAAGCAATTTTGGGAATTCTGCCTAGCGCATCAGGTATCAGTGACGGCAGAGTATCTCCCAGGGAAGGAGAATCTGGTGGCGGACTGGCACTCCAGTTACCTTCGGGACTCTAGAGTTTGGAAATTGGATCAGGAAATCTTCCGTTACCTTCAGGAGAGATGGGGTCCGTTCTCTGTCGACCTCTTTGCATGCCGCCTCAATCGGCAGCTTCCCCGGTTCTTCAGTTGGAGACCGGATCCTCTGGCGGTAGCGTGCGATGCGTTCAGTCAGGACTGGAGGCAGGAGAAGGGATATGCCTTCCCTCCGTTTTCCATGATATCCGGGGTGACAGCCCAGGTTCGCCGGCAGAAGGCGGCTGTGGTCCTGATAACTCTGTGTTGGAAATCTCAAGTTTGGTTTGCAGTTCTTCTGGGACTTTCTTGGGATTTTCCAATCCAACTCCTCCCAACTCCCCGTCTCCTGTTGAGTCCGGAGGGGACTCCTCACCGCCTAGTGGAGGAAGGTTCCCTGCACCTTGTAGCATGGTGGATTACAGGCAATGTTGGCGACTGCCAGGCCTTTCGGGACACGCTGAACTCTTGTTGTCCAGAGCTTGGGCAGACAGCACACCCAAACGGTACAAATCGGCTTGGATGCGATGGGTGTGCTGCTGTTTACGACAGGAAGTGGAACCCGTGGTCGGAGATTGAACCCATGTTCTGAATTATTTGGCGGAATTAGCTCAGATAGAATTGGTATATAGGTCAGTGAACGCAGTCCGTTTTGCAATTTCAGCAGGCCATGCCCCAGTGGAAGGAGCGCCCTTGGGGGAACATCCTTTTGTGCGCGAGCTCTTGCAGGGCATCAGATTGTCGTTACCCGAAGTGGCACTCCTGAGACAGGATTTCCGAAACCTATCCGATAGGGTCACTTCTGCAGAGACCCGGATGGGCGAGGCAGAGGACTCAATCACGACCCTACTAAAAGACATGGCGGAGCTCAAGGCGTCTCACCGCCAACTACTATGGAAGGTTGATGACGCCGAAAATAAAGCGCGACACAATAACTTGCGCTTTGTTGGATTTAGGGAAGGGATCGAGAAAGCGGATATGGTGTCCTTCCTCCACACTTGGCTCATGGAAACCTTCCCAGCGGTACAATTTTCACCTTGCTTCATTATTGAGAGAGCGCATAGGGCACTCCTAGCAAAACCACCGGAGGGGGCGAGACTGCGACCGGTCATTGCGCCTTTTCTCAATTTCGCTGACAGAGACCTTATTCTGAGAGAGGCGAGGAAGCTGGGCGAGATCCGTCTAGAAAACGCACACATCATGGTCTTCCCGGATTACAGTCAGGAGGTCCAGAAACAGCGCCGCTCCTTCGACGCCGTGAAGGCAAAACTCAGAGACTTAAAGATTTCGTACATGCTCCTCTTCCCGGCGAAACTTAAGGTGCTATACAAGGAACAGTCACTCTTCTTCACACACCCAGAGGATGCCTGGCAGTGGCTGGAGGAGCGCCCGATCCTCAACAGCAGGGAGACCATCGGACGGGATCTGCTAGACAGGTCCTTGCGCAATGCCACCCAATGGGAAATACCGAAGGCACAAAGACTGAAATCCAGAAGGTTTAAGAGACAAACCCCGGCGACACCTTATTGAGGCCGAGGTACCGGAAGTGCACGGAAAGGACGTTCGGCCTCCCCGAAAGGTGCTGCCGGGACGGGCTCAAGATTTGCCGCCCTGCGATCCACTGCTCGATCAGAAGGAGAGGACGAGGAAGGCCTAGATAGCCGCACATCTGGAGGAGAGGAAGAGGAGGAAGGGGGACAATCTGTCCATCTGTTGGTGGAGGAGATCCGAGTGCTGGAACAGGACTTGTCTGGCCAGCATAGTGCGCCCGAATCAGAGACTCAAGACTCCAAATCATAAACGGTGGCAGTTCGGGGCCACTGAACATGCTACGAGAGGTGGTGATGCACTCAAGCTGACACGCCCTTTGAACTATGGTGCACTTGGGAAATGGAACTGGCAGTCCGACATAGAGGAGCACGCAAGTTGACACGCCTCTCTGTTTTACACGCTTTACTGTTCTTTGGTTTTTTGAAGGGAGGGATCTGTGGGTGGGCAACAGGCCTACTCTTACGGAAAGTTATGTCCTGTGCTAGGATAAGACTGGAAGGGGAGGGAGGTGGGGAGGGGGGTGGGAAAGGGGGAGTTCAAGTTCATTCAGGTAAGGGAACGGGTGGGAATAGGTGGTGGAGGGAGACAACAGTTGAGATAATGCAGCAGCACACATTGTACCCACACACCACATACACATGCCAGAGTCTAACCACATGCAACCATCACGTTTATCAATGGCAAGTACCGTAGACACCCCGCACTGGGGGGATAGGGGACTGAGCGTCCGGACATGGAACGTCAACAGATTAGGCTCTAAGGTCAAGAGGGGACTAGTGAACGCCTATATCAAAAAGATCGACCCGGATGTCACCTTATTACAGGAAACACACCTCAAAGGTACACAATGTGCCTTCATCGCTAGAGGCCGATATAATGTTCTGGCTCACGCGGGTTACACATCGGACTCCAGAGGGGTAGCAGTCATTATTAAAAAAGTCCATACCATTCTACACCACACGCACCTGGATAGACCCACAGGGGACGTACTCTGGAGTACAGGGTACCTGAAATAGACGCACATACACGATAATTTCAGTTTATGCGCCACCCAAATTACAGACCCGTACGCTCATAGCGCTTGCCAACATCCTCCTAGACACGGCAGACACTATACAAGTGGTGGGAGGTGACTTTAATGATGTTATGAATATAGGACTCGACAGATCCAGTGACACAGGTAGAGAAGGGCACCAGACCACACTATCCAGTCAGATGTCCACTATAGGACTTACGGATATCTGGAGGTGGCTACATCCGGCACAGCAAACCTACCCCTACTACTCAGGGGCACACAAGGTGTTCTCACGACTCAACTATGTCTTCATGTCCCGACAGTACTTGAGGGTAGATGATGTCGCAGAATATAAGGCCAGAGGCATATCGGACCACTCGCCATTTTTTGTGAGGGTAGGGCAAAACCAGGACAGGGGCACAGGTTCCTGGCGCCTGGCGGCTTGGGTCCTTCAAAATGCTGCCATACTGCGAGGCATTCGAACAGACATTAAGGTATATATTGCAGAAAAAGAGGGAACGGTGGAATCGAGCGTCACCCTCTGGGAAGCCCTAAAGCCTGTACTACGAGACAGAATAAAATCTAGACTGGGAGAGGAAAGGCGTAAACTACAGGCTGAGGTTGCTGCCCTAGAACAGGCTATCCTGGGATGGGAAAGGGAATATCTGATCCATAAAAACAGCGAGACTCTCAGGCGGCTACTCGATACCCAGAGACATTATAGAGAACTGGCAACTAATGAGGCTAAGACCCAATCCCTCGCCACCCTCCACCGTCTATATGACGTGGGCGACAAGTCAGGAAAACTTTTGGCGTGGCTCAGTAAAAGGGAGCGAGCGACTAGATGGATAGACAGCATTGAAACTACAGACGGGACCACTGTGAACACCAACACCGAGATAGCAGAAGCATTTGCCACGCACTATGAACCGTTCTATGCAATGCGTGACCTTGCAACTTCTGAGGAAGCACTACAATATTTGGATCAGACAATCCTACCGGTCCTACCCCCTGAGGCCCTAGAGGCGCTGGAGGCGCACATAACGACTGATGACATTACGGACGCCATTGCCAAACTGAAACCGGGCAAAACCCCGGGCCCGAATGGTTTCCCGGCCGAGCTTTTTAAGCGTGCGGCGGACCTATTGACTCGCCATCATAAAAGCCTCCTTACTGGTGACTTCCAGGAGGGAGAGCTCCCCCCAGATCTTACTATGGCAACGATTGTCCCGATATATAAGGAGGGCAAGCCACGAGAGAATTGTGCTTCCTACCGTCCCATTTCCCTGCTCAACACAGAAGTCAAACTGTTAGCAACCATCTTGGCGGTCCGATTGAGAGCGGTTATTCCGGGCCTTATACACTTAGATCAATCAGGCTTCCTACCAGACAGGCCGACCAAACTGAACGTTAGGAGAACCCATAGCTGGCTACAGGAGGTGCGGGGACGGAGCGACCCACATTGGTTCCTCTCCCTGGATGCCGAGAAGGCATTTGACGCGGTACACTGGCCATTCCTATTTGCAGTGCTCCATAAGTTTGGATTCGGACCAAACTTTATCAAGTGGGTCCAGCTCCTCTACACGGCCCGAGGGCCAAGGTGAGAGTGAACGGGCAAATGTCGCGGGAGTTCCTGATTCAGAGAGGCACCCGACAGGGTTGCCCCCTGTCTCACCTCCTCTTTACACTCACTATTGAGGTACTCGCAGCCAGGATCCGGCAAAACAAGGACATCTCTGGCTTCACAAGCAACGACACGGATCCAACACAAGGAAAGATCTCGCTATATGCGGATGATGTCTTGCTATACATAACCAAGCCGGAGACCACCATCCAGGAGCTTTTCCGGGAACTAGAGCACTATGGTGGGCAGGCGGGCCACAAAATAAACTGGCACAAGTCTATCCATTATGACCCTGGGGGACGAGACCGATGGGGAAGACTGCCGGAGAGACTACTGACGACCTCTGAAGGCTTCCAATACCTTGGGATTTATATAACCCCGAGTGTGAACCTCTCGTTCCGTAGAAACCTGGAACGGATCATGTTGAATGCAGTAGCGGACATGGACCGTTGGAGACAGCTCCCACTTACACTCTTAGGCAGAGCGGCCATGTACAAAATGATCACACTGCCTAAATTCCTTTACGCCCTACAAAACGAATATTATCCAATACCTGCAGCGGTTTTCACCAGGATTCACGCAGACCTGCGATCCTTCCTCTGGCTAGGCAAACATGCCAGGGTGGCTCTGTCCACGCTTCAGAGACACCAATACAGTGGGGGGGATCTCGCTCCCTAACCTAGAGGCCTACTACTGGGCAGAACACCTGACACCGATTAATGATTGGTTCCACGCCCCGGCTGACCACCCGATTTACGCCCTGGAGAGAACAAAAATGTTGTCCAAAAACCTATTGTATTATCTCTACGGGGCGCTGGGGGCACGCCTCCTCCCGGCAACGTCTATCACACTCAATGCATGGACAAAGGCCACAAGACGCATGGGATGGGATAAGAAGCTCACACGGCAGACACCGCTGTGGCACTGCCAATGGTCGACAGAACTTAACAAGCTGCGAGGTTTCCAAAAGGTGGGACGATATCGGCATCTCCACTATAGGAGATGTGATAGCTAAAGGGGAGCTGAAATCTTTCCAAGCGCTCAAATCAGAGTTCGGTCTACATACTACACAGCAGTTCAAATACATCCAACTGCGGCACGCGTGGCGGGCCCAAAACGTCACACTCACAGGTATCCCGGAATATGCACCACTGGAGGGACGGCTCCTCCAAGAGCAGATACCGGGGAAGGCAGCTTCCCTAACCTATAAAACTTTAACCAATCATATGTTGGGAAAGGAAACTCAGAGGCACGTGGGAGGCGGAGGTGGGAGAGATGGAAGACCTGGACTGGGAAATA
The DNA here is from genome assembly GCF_964263255.1 of Lissotriton vulgaris. NCBI lineage: Eukaryota > Metazoa > Chordata > Amphibia > Caudata > Salamandridae > Lissotriton > Lissotriton vulgaris. The sequence goes on along the minus strand of NC_141697.1, from coordinate 761,497,206 downwards.
GTGCTGATGCATCCCGAGAGGTCGCAATCAAATCAAGACTGCGACTGATTCACTTTAAGGTACTCCATAGAACATACTATGATAGACTACGGCTTAGCAAAATGGGGAAGGTAGAAGACCCACGGTGTCTTAGATGTCACCAGTGTGATGGAGACTTCTTTCATACTATATGGACGTGTGGCACAATACAAACATACTGGACACAGATATTCAAGGAATTAGAAGAGATCTTGGAGGTCTTGATCCCGCAAGATTCCAAGCTGGCACTGCTAGGCATGACTACTGAGGTAGACCCGACTCGCCCACTTCTTACATTCCTAGTCCTTGCACTGATTGTAGCCAAAAGGGACATCGCAAAACATTGGGGAGCACCGGAACCACCGGGAGTGGAGGAGAGGATTAGATCTATATATGGCAGCTGAGAGGGTTACTTATAAGGCAAGGGGGTGCCCCAAAAAATTCCGGAGAGTTTTGTCCAAGTGGCGACACTATCACGGGCTGGATGGGGGGCTGTGAGGGGGGGGGGGGGGGGGGTTTAGGTTGGGATAGGTCAGGGCACGGGGACATCCTTGCCACCACGGAGATGGATAAGACTAGACAAGATCAACGTGCAGAGCGCCACGTGGCACCGGAAATCTGAGGCTCCGAAATGTGACAGACTCTATGGACACGGAGGGTAGGGGGGGGGGAATCTAGAAGTGTACCTGCTGCTAGTTTCGTATATTCATCGTTGGAGAGTTAATAATGTGTTTTACTGGTGTATTGGGGGGGGGTGGGGGGGGAGGGGTTAAAAAAGAAAAGCAGATGCTCGGAACGCTCATTGGATGCTCACATTTGTATAAGAGTTTAGATTTACAGCGCTCTAACGAAAGATGCCGCCCAACCTCCGGGGTGTGGGCTAAATGGCTGTGTGTTCTTTTACTCATGGTGAGATGCGCCAATTGTGGTGAATAACAGGAATAACTGATTGATTGCTGGGAGCTTCCAGATTGTCGTTACCCCCAGAGCCCCGTTATTCCGTCCTCTGGGATGTAAACTTGGTTCTGAATCTGTTTTTATCTTGGCAGCCTAACCGTTTTCTTTCTCTGAAAGAATTGTCGGCTAAACTGGCCATGTTATTATGCTTGGTGTCTTGTAGGAGAGTGTCTGATGTTCGGGCTTTAGATATTACAGCCAGAGTCTTTTCCCCGGATGGGGTTACTTTTACTGTGAGTAGACGTACAAAATCGAACACACGTACAATTTCTTATCCTGCTTTTGCTGAGAGTCCTAAGTTGTGTGTGGTGCAGTGCTTAAAAGCTTATGAGGAGGCTACGGGGGAAGTTCGTCCCCCAGGCGAACGACAACTCCTTATAGCCCTTAAGAAGCCTTTCAAGGTGGTGTCCTCTCCCACTATAGCCTGCTGGGTATGGTGGGTCATGCAAGAAGCAGGTATTAATACCAAAGCATTTGTTGCGCAGTCTGCTAGGGGTGCGATGGCTTCCAAGGCATTTCACCGTATGGCGTACGTTTCGAGGACCTTATGAGAGCAGCGGATTGGTCGTCGGATTCGACCTTTAAACAGTTTTATTTTAAGCCGCTGCTGAATATGGCGCAAGTGGTGGTGAGTAAGCTTTGAAGGAGCATAATCCTCGCCTCCGGTCCTGACATAGACTAGAAATTTGCCTAGCCTACGAGAAGGTAAGTTTCAATTCTGTTAAAGACACGGAGGCGAGGATTATCCCACCCGGCAAGCGCATGGTTTGCATTCCCTCACCGCAATGGTTGTAAGTAAACCCCTTTTTCATTTGAGTTACAATTGGAGTTTTTTCTCTGCTTTTGCTTATTGCTGTGTTTATGCAATGTCGATGGACTTGTTGTATTGCTTGTTTTATTAGTTAAGGACGCCATGACTGATTGGTGTATTTTATTTCAGGGAATGAGCAGTCAAAGCAGAACACCTAACCATGGGAGAGATCCTCCAGCGAAGAAAGAGGAAGTGGAGTAAGTGCAGGAAGTTGCAGGATGATTTATAGGAAGACCTTCATGGAGACTGTGAAAGGACTTAATAGAGACTGTGTTTTCTTTTCCCGAGTGTTATGGGAAATGTAGTTGTTATTGGTTATATGAAGAGCTGCTGTGAAATAAATGTGAATAAAGCGAAGAGAGAATATGAGCATAATCCTCGCCTCCGCGTCCTTAATAGAATTTAAACTTACCTTCTTGTAGGCTAGGTAAATTTCTATTCATCACTGTGTGCTCGCCCTGCTTTTCAGATATGATCGTCTTCAAATTCACTTCAATTTGGCATTTCACACTACTTGTCAAGCCTTTAGCAACCCCTTTTTGTACACACAGGTCAACCATAAGGCAGACCCTGGGTAGCCCTAAGGGCAGCGTGCTGTTTAAGTAAAAGGTAGGACATGTACTTTTATGTTTTGCATGTCCTGGTAGCGTCAGGATTCCTGCCCAGCTCACATCTCTTAACTAGCACAATATACAAGCATGACTCATATCATTCCTCCCAACACTTCTGAATGAAGAAATGTCATGTACCCTGACTTTTGACCAAAGTCAATGGTGTTGTAATAGCTAGCTGCACCTGGTGTTCCTCGGTTTGTTTGAAAAGGCTTAATAACTTTTACAAATGTTTTACCATGCATATGCAAGATCAGGTTTCAGGCGCCACAGAAACATTCAGAAAATCAATCAGAATAAGCATCAAGCAACCAGCATAGATGACCTCAACGCGAACCTTCCGGGAGACCACACTGATCAAATTGATCCCCTGCACCTGTTCCTTGCTATAAGCAATTAGAATGCAATCTTTGTGAAATGTGAAACAGACTATGACTTGCCAGACACCGAATATTGGCATTATGTCGTCAAACACTAGGTGACATCCTCTAGTACATCCCCTTCTTTTTTCAATACCCTGGAAGAGGTGTGGCGCAGCGGCCAGGGTGCCTCACTCCGGACCACAGGGTTCACGGTTTGATCCCCAGCTCCAGGTTAGCCCAGCACCATGTGACTCTGGGTATTAGCTTCCTTAATCTTCCCGACAGATCCCAGCGCTGGTGCACCTCCGTCGGAGGTAGCTGTGCGCTTTACAAATGCTGGCATTTACCCTCCCAAACTCCAACAAATCCTCGACTCGACTGCATTGATAATTGGAATGGGAATGCCCTTTCACATATAAAAAAAAAGTCAGACATTCAGCAGCAGTTCAGTACTTCGGCCACCAGCATCTCTGGCAAGACCCTACTCAAAATTATGCAATATTGGTATCATACGCCCGCAAGAACCACCAGAGGTAAACGAGGTGGTGATGACAGATGCTGGTGTCATTGCGACCATGCAGGCACATTGATTCACCTCTTATGGCACTGCCCGAAAATGCATTGCTACTGGGCCGATATCTTAGCAGACATTCATGAGATGTAGGATACTAATATACCTTGATTTCCAGTTATCTCTTGTCAGGACTCCCTAATGCTTTGACCTTTTCCCTTCGATCAACAAAAGGGAAAGCCATCACACCTGCCCTATGTAAAGACAAACAAGTCCTTCTGACGAAATGGGGCACAGAGACAGTGCCTACGCACACGGACTAGATACACAGATTTTGGGAACTTCTTGGCATGGAAAAACTAACTGCATTTGTGGACAATAGGCTCCCCCAATTTGACAAAACCTTTGGCCCATGCCTTCGTTTCCTGGCGCAGAGCTTCCAGGAGTTGAGCTGCCCCGCAAACCTACGAGTGCTTCCCTCACAGCTGCGACACATAACCAGGACTGATGTTCGCCCTGCTTTGTTCTTTTCACTTTGATTGCTTTGGGAGACAGCAATGACCGATGAGTACTAATCATTTTCCCTGCCTCGTTCCCCTCTCTTCCTGTCACCCACCTATGAATTCTTGGACTCAGCCAACCTGCACCCTTACACGCCACCTTCCTCAACACTCCCCCTCAAGTTCAAACTATATTCACCCTCTTAATTTCCCTCACCGGCAATTGGATGTAGGCGAGGTCTTAGATTTGTCTAGGTTTCTTGCTTTGACTTCTTTTGTGTGAAAAACAATAAAATTAATTTAAACCTAAAATGCACTATGACCTCATTATTTTTTAAATGTGTTCGGGTGGAAGAAACACCCGAAACACCCGAGATGAGGTGTGATCCTCTTGTATCTCTTCCTTGTTAAATTTCAGGGCAAATATTACATTCCACTTTCAAAGACCATATCAGCACCCTAAATAGGTGGTATCTAAAACAGGCAGGATGGCAGTAAGGAGAAGCAGCTGACAAGCTCTCCCATAAAGTACACAGTCCCGCCCAGTGGCCGTGTGCACTCGCGGCATTATGGTAGTTGGAGTTTTATGCGAGTATGTTAGTCTGTAGTAGAACCCGCCACCAACCTCCCAGTAATGTTTCTCAGCCCCAGTGGGTTGCTGCATCAACATGCGACCGCTGTCAAGCCACTTAAACCCCTCGCAGAACAACAGTGTTCCTTACTGCTCCGCACTCGTGGCGATACTGGACCCGCTCGTCTGCGGGGTGGGGCTCTCCGCGACCAGGGCAGGCCGCCACATATTACATTTACGAGAACCCGAAACTTGGAGGTCCACTCACATCGTGTTGAACATCTTTATTCTGCAAGGCGGCAATGATCAGGAGCACGGTAGGTAAAACAGGGATTTCGGGCATACATTTCCCAACACTTTTCTGGCTTCTTCTAGCCCTTGGTCTCGGGATGGCAGTAAGGAGAAGCAGCTGGCAAGTTCTCTCATAGAGTACCCAGTCCCGCCCAGTGGGTGGGAGCACTCGTTGCACTATGGTTGTTCGAGTTTCATGCGAGTATGTTAGTCTGTAGCAGAAGTCGCCACCAACCTCCTAGTAATGTTTCTCAGCCCAAGGGGGTTGCTGCATCAACACGCGACCGCTGTCAAGCCACTTAAACACCTCGCAGAACAACACGGTGTTCCTTACTGCTCCGCACTCGTGGCGATGCTGGACACACTCGTCTGCGGAGAGGGGCTCTCGGCGACCTGGGCAGGCAGCCACATATTACATTTGCGAGAACCCAAAACTTGGAGGCCCACTCACATCGTGTTGAACATCTTTATTCTGCAAGGCAGCAATGATCAGGAGCACAGTAAGTAGAACAGAGATTTCGGCCATACATTTCCCAACGCGTTTCGGGCTTCTTCTAGCCCTTGGTCTCGGGATGGCAGTAAGGAGAAGCACCTGGCAAGTTCTCTCATAAAGTACACACACACACACACACACATATATACACATACATAAGTACACACAGATATATATACACACACACACACAATACGAACATTTGAGAAAACAGAAAAAAATCTCACCTGAACATTCCAAATGTGGGAGCTGTGATAGAGGGCTGAACACACTTTCCCAATTTTCCTTGTATCTTTGACATCCCAAACGTACAAGCTATGATCGTTATATACACAAGTTACCCAATGATTGCAAGGGTCATACGCCACAGCAATGGTGTCAGGATACTGAGAATCTGGACTCTTTCTGAAAAGGAGGCTAGGAAAAAAAGTTACTTTTTAGTATTTCCCAGTATTTAATAACAAGATGACAAAAGTTCAGAGGACTGGCGAAAACCGTTCAATATTAGGAATCAGAGTTTTAAAAGGGTTTTATTGTTGTAAATTGTAAGACATCATAAGGAGGACGCACATTCCTAATTGCAAATTACAAATGTAAACTGATAAAATTCTACAAGTGTTACGAAACGCATCTCCTCAAACACACACTTTTCATTAACAGAGTAAGTTCAATAATGTTTACCTTGGATCTACTCCCTTAGCAATATCCGTACCCAGGAAGTGAGGTTTTGGTAAGTTTGTGACGTACTGCAGATTGAGGGAATTGAAAACCCTCACAGTTCCATCTCTGCAACCACAAAAGATAAAGTCTTCGCTCGTAGAAAGGCAATGTGCTGTTGAAATCTTGAATAACAAAATGAAGATGTGTATTTAATTTTGGAGTCCTGTGCTCCACTGTAAACAGTAACTATATGAAGCTTTTATTTTAGAAAGAAGCACGCAATATAAGCAGTTTTAGTAAATACGAACACTTTAAATTCTATAAATGCCAGCTTTAAAAAGAAAGAAAAAAATGCAAGATAAAAGCTGAACAATATAGAGGAAAGAGAATACGTTATTTTGAATAAGCATTCTTCTATTTGCCCGACATTGGTGCATTATTTTGTAGTGATCGATATAAAATTAACTTAGAGCAAGCTTTCCCAATCTTCTTCCAAGCATCAAGCAAGGAAAACACAAATACTTCTCTCTAAAAAGGAGTTGAAAAATTGTATTCACCTCTACCACCACTTGTTCATCATGGGTATATTCTCTGAATTTTTATGTCTGGCTGACAGTGGACGTTAGCTGACGCCAGTCATCCTGCAATGAACAAACTATACAGTTTCTATGGGTTAGCCACCTTCAGGAATTGGTTGCTTTGGCCGAGTCCTTCCAACAGCTGCTTGATGAAGTGGTATTCACATTATGGAGCAGCTAATAGGAAAATGTCATTTTGCCATAACACTATTGACTACTGGGTGTATTAGTCCTCACAGAGTGCGTTTTACTGTTATACATTGATAATTAAGCAATCATCTATCACAAAGGAGGCACACCCTTTCGCCTCTTCCCACTCTTCACCAATCCCTTCTCCTTACTTCACTCCTACCTCTACTCCCATCACTGGTCTTGCATCTACTTCTACCCCTTACTACCCCTACTCACGCTAAGTGTCAGTCGTTAACACTAATATCCACACTCCTATTCTTTTACTCCTACTCCAACTCATAATCATCTCTCCTTACTTTCAATGCTACCTTGGTTCCTACTTAAGCCTACTCTCAGTCCAACTTATACTTACATCTATTAAATATACTATAATTACTCAAGAAAATATGTAAGTGCATTACAGAAATAGTAAATCTGAAATGGGAAGAGAAGAAACCCCAATTTCATTGCAACAGTTTAGTCGTGGACAGCAGCGAGTCTAGCACATAAGAAACCATGATGCCACACTTCAAGTGGAAAGCAGTTCCTAGTATTCCAACGCGCCGAAAGGAGAAGTCTTCACATGAGGATGGAGGGTAGAGATATTGTTTGTGTTCTGTGAGAGGTATTCTGCAGGGCCTATTTTACCAAACTGGAGAAGGAAGGTGGTTGAGATATGGTGCAGCAACTTATGATCTCCAAGTCCCCTTCTGTCCCTCCATTCAATAAAACATGGATAGAAGACTAGAAGATGGAAATGTTCCAATGTCAAGGACGTGAAGCTTTAGCCATCTAACAAAAATTAAGATACCTTTTAGAAAGACTCAATGCATTGTCCCATTTATTAATAATGATCTACTTTGAAGAGAGAGAAGCAGATGATCAGTGCAAGATAAGCCACACACTTGATCAGTTTAGATAAGATTCAAAGGCATAGACCCTATTGACTGCCTTTGCAACATCAAAGTATACAATGTCCTCAACATTTATTCCAAGATTCGGTTATTCAAGATTCTTCAGGAATGTTGTTGGCATCTCAAATGTTTTCTGTTTAATATCTACGAGGGTATGAGTACTTAAATCTTAGATTAATCGAACAGTGGTGATTTAAGTAATAACCAAGTTCCAACTCTTAGCTGATTTAACTCAGACTATCGTTTGATTCATCAATTGGTTTTAGCGTTGTATGGAGTTTATGGAGAAATATCAAACAGTGATCTTGTGAGTCCAGGGTTGGAATGTCTCCCCTCTTTCCCCTCTCTGTGTCAAAAGGGGTTTTGTAACGAAAGCACTGCATGACAGACATTTGTTTTGCTGCTGATTTTCATCTTAACAAATACCTGCTCTCAACTTTTTTAGCATATAATTATAAAATGAATAACGTTCTGGGTTTAACCCTTAGTAGGGTCAACCTTGATTTAAGTATGTATGAACTGCCAACATGTTTGGGAGCTAGAACCTAGTTTACTTCAAACTTCAGTCAGAGTGTGCTTCAAGAACACAATACTTGTGTAACAAATGTTACATGCAAGAAACAGCAATCTTGACACTTTCTCCAAAGCTGTAGATATACAGGCGGAAAGGGGCAAGACCTCCAAGTGTGACTGAAGGATAAAAACTCTCAGACTATGCCTTTACAAACTCTTTCTCTGTAGTATATGGATGACATTGTGGAGCCATTTTGTGATATCATATGTCTTAGGCAATTAAGTAAAGAACATATTGTTTGCATAACACACTATGTACAGGAAACTGTAGGATAGGACCTTTCTTTAAAGTTGTAGACATGCAATAATGCGGAAAAGGAGTGAAACCTCAGAACGTGACTGAAGGATAGACTACTTGCATAATGAGCACCCAGCACAACATACTCTGTGTGAACAAGATTCAGGGAGATGGGTAATGTGAATCTGGTGTTTTTGTAATTCACGAACAAGAAAAAATCTGAAGTGTTGTTCTACACAGATAATGGAGTAACAAGTAGTAGATAGGTTATGGAAAGACACATCTGCTGTTCACTAGTTAAGCCATGACCAGCAGTTCATGGCAATGGCAAACCAAGCATACCGTTTCCCAAAAAGCCACACCTTGAGCATGGTATCAAATGTAAGCTAGAAAAAGCCTACACTTCATATGAACCTGCAGAATAGGACAGGTTACCAACTGTGGATTATTATTGTGCCTGGTGTTAACTCTAGAGATCAGCGAGAGATGAATTTGAATGTTATTGTCGACGCTAATCATGCAGTTTGAAAGACTGACAAACGTTTAAGGAGAAAAGCTTTCAAACTATTCCTTCAAATATTATTTGTCAGGCATATCCTGATATCATTGTGGAACTATTTTGTGAGATCATAAATGTCCTCAGCAACTATGTCATTGGTGAGGTCATGTGAGCTCATCAGTGATGACAACAAACAAGTTACTTACCTTCGGTAACAATGTATCTGTAAGAGACATATATTAGTTATAGATTCCTTACCTTAGAGTTGATCCAGGCGTCAGACTGGATCCGGAGAACTTTTTCTCTAACCGTACCCCTGCGTGTCCGTAGGTGCCATCGGTCGACTCCGTGTCCGTCGTCGTGATCACCAGGATGACGTTGCGAGGTCTATTTAGAAGCCACCCCTGTGCACGGACGTCAGTTCTGACACGACTTTCCAAGCCAGGAGCACAGATCCATGCAAGGCACGGACCACGGGTGCACAAAACTAGGGCCCTGAAATGGAGTCCCTCACACTAGAAGATGGGTGGGACGGGATGGAGGATGGGTGGTACGGTAAGGAATCTATAACTAATATATGTCTCCAACTGCTACATTGTTACCAAAGTTAAGTAACTTGTTCATCTGAAAGAGACCATTAGTTATAGATTCCTTACCTTAGAATAGATACCCCAGCAATGCCAACACCGGAGGTGGGTCTGCAAACTAAGTTCACACCAGAAAGTCCTGGGGAACAGAATGGCCAAAAAAGCTGTCTCTCCCGACTTGGCTATCCAAGCAATAATGTTTGGTAAACGTGTGCAAGGATGAACACGTGGCTGCCTGGCAAATGTCAATGAGCGGAACTCCACGTCCCAAAGCAGTTGAGGCACGCGTTGCCTTGGTAGAGCGAGTGCGCAGTCCCACTGGAGGTTCCTTTTTCGCCAATGAATTGCAGATTTTAAAGCATAGGACTACCCATGGAGAGGTGGTTCATTTTTGAAAGCTCTGAACTTTCTTGGCACCCCCATAACCAATGAAGAGTTGATCGTCCACCTGGAACTCTTTAGTGTGGTCATGGTAGAAGGACAGCGCATGTTTTGGGTCCAGACGGTGAAGTCTCTCCTCTTCTTTGGAACGGTGCGGGGGCAGGAAGAAGGTGGGTGAAGTGATGGTCTGACCTATGTGGAAAGAGATAACCACTTTGGGTAGAAAAGAGGGCCTAGTGTGAAGGACCACTTTGTCCGGATGGACTGCACGGAAAGGAGGCTTTGAGGATAGAGCCTAAAGCTCACTCACCCTGCGAGCAGAGGTGATGGCGAGCAGGAAGGCAGTCTTCAAAGTAAGGAGTCGAAGAGGACATGTATGCAGTGGCTCAAAGGGAGCACACATAAGGTAAATGAGGACAAGATTCAAGTCCCATTGGGGCATTGCGAAAGGAGAAGGAGGAAAGAGATGAGTAAGGCGCTTTAGAAATCTATTTACAGTAGGATACTTGAAAAGAGAAGGCTGATCAGGAAGGCGAAGAAAGGCAGATATGGCCTAGAGGTAGCCTTTAACAGTGCCTCTGGTCTCCGGCGGAGTCTGAACTCCACATGAACCTTTTGGAGCTCCGGGCTATTCGGCTTTCAACACTGAAAGCGTTCCTTTCCTCTACCAAAGGAAGAATAGTGCAGGTATTCACAGACAACGCCACCGCCATGTGGTAATGCACCAAACAGGGCGGGGTGGGGTGGGGTCATGGACCCTATGTCAACAGGTTCTTCGCCTTTGGACATGGCTGAAACATCAGGGCATGTCCCTGTGGTTCAACACCTGGCGGGTTCTCTGAATGGCAGGGCGGACGAGCTCAGCTGTCTGTTCATGATGGATCACGAATGTATTCTTCATTCGGAGGTGGTGCAAGGTCTCTTTTAGCAGTAGGAAGAGCCTTGGTTAGATCCGCTCGCCACCGAAGAGAACGCACAGTGTCAGCAGTTCTGCGCATTGGAATTTCCAAGGCGGCACTCGCTCGACAACACTTTCGTTGTGAGTGGAACTGCGGCCTCCTGTTTGCCTTTCCGCCAGTACCACTTCTGCCCGAGTGCTGAAGAAGATCAAGCGCGACCCGGCCTAAGTCATTCTTGTGGCTCCAGTCTAGTTACGAAGAGTCTGGTACCCAAGCTCTTGACCATGGCCATCAATCCTCCAATCAGACTGCCCCTATGGGAGGATCTTCTGTCGCAGCAGCAGGGGACGGTCTTCACCCGAACCTGTCCAGCCTCCACCTCCTTGTGCAGAGATTGAACGGCAGCAGTTGACAGCTTTTGACCTTCCACCCAAGTCTGTAACATCATCTTGGCAGCCAGGCGTCCCTCCACTAAGACAGTATACGCCTGTAGGTGTAACAAGCTTGTGGCATAGTGCACAGCAAAGGCTGTGGATCCTCTCTCTGTCCCTACTTCTGAGATTCTCTTGTTCATCCTTTCTTTAGGCCAAGCTTGTGTTTGAGTCACGACCTCCAACGGTCAGGTAAGTCGTGGCCTTGTTGGTGTGGAGAGGTGGACTAGTCAGATAGTCACCACTGTATGCTAAAGAGTCTATCACTAGGGCGATCGGACTGGCCGTAGTACCATGGTGACTATCTGACTAGTCCACCTCTCCACACCCACAAGGCCACGACTTACCTGGCCCTTCGAGGTTGTGACTCAACTTGACCAGTCCAGCCTTCCACACCTTCAAGGCCACTACTGATCCGGCCTCCCAAGGGCTGTCAACCTGCCCCCCCCCACCCCTCTCGTCCTGAGGAAGACCCGCCGTGACCCCCCACTGGGGTACCACTAGGGTCAAAACATCAACGTACTTCTAGGCTCAGAACCACCAGTATTCCATCGAACTTAGGATAGGAATCGCTGTATAAATAACTCTTTGACCTTTCAACCTGTATATATGCCTTCACTGTATATATTGTTCATCTTTTGAGCACTAAGAGCACCATTGTCACCAATCTTACTCATCACTCATGGGAATATATCGTGTTGACAGCATTTACCTTTTGATTGTTTACTTTGGATATCATTGAATGAAGTAATTCAGATTAAGGTAACAGTATCAAGTTATTTTTTCTTACTCATTCCTTTGGAGTTTATTGGATGTTTTAAACATTTCTGAAAAAAGCAACAATACAGAGTGATTTTCTCGTACCCATTCCTTTTGAGTTATTTGGTGCCTCAATGATTTAATTTAGAGGTTGCTTTAAACTTTTCTCGCTACTTGTTTTGAGCATCTGCTACTAAGATAGTTCTTGCCCGACAGAACCACCTTTGTTTTCATTTATACTTACCCAGGTTCTGAGGGACACAGGGTTACCCTTTTTATGTACTCGTTCATTACCAAAAAGGCAACGGCCATCAAAGGACATGATCAGCAGTGTGGATTAGATATCCCCAGAAAAAACAAACGTCCTCAACCAGGCGTAGCGCCTCAGGGACACTGACGTGGAAACCGTTCTTCCCAGTGAGTCGGTGGTATCCAGCCCACAACGGATCATGAATTTTGCTGCGTGTCTACCCTCAGCCACTGCGCTGGAGAGAACGGCCCGCGACTCCTTCGGGAACTGTGGCAGCGCCTGCGCCACCGTATCCCACACTGTATGGAAATAACAGCCCAAGAGGCGTGGGTATTCACTGACCGCAGCGCTAAGCTGACGGAAGAAAACATCTTCTTCCCAAGATGGTTCAGCTTCTTGGATTCCCTATCTGGCGGAGCAGTAGGGAATAATCCCTTAGAGTACGAGGCTTGGAACACCAAGCACTCAGGGGTGGGTGTTGGGAGAGGAACAGTGGGTCGCCCGGGGCCGGGCAGTGGCATAGGGCAATCATCTTGTCCACAGGGGCCCCTGTGCTGGGGTTGGGCCAAGTGCCCAGAAGGACGTCTGTGAGGGTTTCATTGAAAGGCGGCAGGGGTTTGGAAGAAGATGCTGCATGTTGAAGTACCTCTGTCAGGACGTTAGTCCTGACTGCCACTGTAGGAAGCTCGAGGCCCAAGGCCTCAGGAGCCCTACGCAACACCACTGCATAGGACACCCCCTCCTCCGTAGCCACGGTAGGGGGAAAAGCATGCCAAGGTCCGGGGAGGTATCCAGACCACTAGCGTCACTCAGGTCCTCTCGCCAGTCCGGCTCCTCAAGCTGTTCAGCTAAAGAGTCTATACACCCCTCCCAGTGCTCCTCACCCTCCTCAGTAAGGAACGCCAGGGATGAACAGTGGCACAAAAGTGCCCTCCAGTTCCGGTTCCAACTGACGTCAGTCCAGCACCAGGTCCAAGTCGGGGCTGAGGCTGGGGGCGGCGCCAGTCGGGAGCATGACAGGTGCCGGGTGCGTTGGCAAAGGTCCAGTGAGGTCGATTGACGTTGATCCGGATATAGTCCTGGATCCTTGAGGGCTCTCCGGCGCCAGAGCCAAAGCTGCCGGCCTCTAAGTCCCAGGGCCCTCAACCGAGTCTGAGGGGCCCGAAGGCACGCCGGCGGAGTCGGACTGCCAAAAGATGCTGTGAAGTGCTTTGTTAAAAGCTTGAAGCTGGGCAGGGGGTGCTCCGGCACCAGGAAATGGAGGACAGCGTGGAGCCATCCCTGGAGCAGGCTCCGAAGACGGGGTGTAGGCAAAGAACGTTGCAGCTTCTTCGCCTTCTTCTTGTGCTTCAACTTACCCAAAGATCTCACTTTAAAGAGGAGTGGTCCTGTGACCTTCCTCTCGACTGGGACCTCGAACAATGCGGAGCCAACTGACGGGCCTCCAATAACTATCGGGGCTGCTCACGGAAAGACTTTGGGTTCATGGCCCGGCAGTCGGAGCACAACTTGGGGCATGCTCCAGGCACCAGAGGCACACAAGGTGGGTAACCGACATCAGGCAGTTACAGGCCTCGCATGGCTTAAATTTGGTCTGTCGATGTGACATTTCTCCTGCATCAGGAGTCGGAAGACTCAAACAGAAGTCGACAAAAGTCAAGAAAAGTTTAGTGAAGAAATGACGAAGGGGCAGCTCTCTCCGGACCTGCACAAGAATGGCGCGGAAAAAGAAAAAAACGGACATCAGCGCGCAGGGGAAGCGTCTAAATAGCCACCGCAACGTCATCCTGGCAATCACGACGGCGGATAAAGAGTCGACTGACTCCACCTACCGACGTGCAGGGGTACTGCTAGAGAAAAAATTCTCCGGATCCAGTCTGACCCCTGGGGTAATTCTAAGGTAAGGAATCTATAACTAATGGTCTCTTTCAGATAATGTAATTTAAGATGGTCTAAGTGAAATCATGCTTTAAGTCAGGAGAGGTGCATAGTGGGGGCACGAGTCACTATAACGGGGGCTTTTCAGTGGTTGTTTGTTTTGCTTTATAACTGTCATTTTAACCTAATTTTTCTGATGGAATAAATCAGATATCCCTCCTTGTATAGTCACAGTGTGCCACGGTTACAAGTGAGGGACTTACCTCTATTCATTTAGAACAGAAGCCTATAAAACTGTAGCATACTTGAAAAAGAGCTCATTAACAAAAGTGTCTGCAAAGTGTGTTAAGCAATTTTATCCCAATCGTCTTTCTGTCCATGAAAGGTCTTTCTACTTCTCATGCAATTGTTATCACACCTTGGTTAGGGTACACGATCTGTTTACCATTATTTATGTGTTGGCAAAGCATTCAGGCAACAGTAGTCCTTTCCCAGTTTCATTGACAATGTCTCTGTTCTCCTTTCCTGTCACTGTACTGTGTTCTTTATCTATTTCTGGAACGTCTCTTAGTTAAGACTATTTACTTGGGCATGCATGTACTTTCCATCATTGTCCCAGAAATTACAAAGACCTGCACATTTTATTTTCTCTTTAGCATTCATTCACAGTCTCTTTCCAAATTTACTTGTGGTACACCGGAGCTCATATTAGGGCTACTTTTGCATTCCGTAGCAGTTCCTAACTAATGTTTTGTTTGCTCATTATCTTTGGACTTTACTGTGACACCATACAGTCATCATTATTTATGATGTTCGAGAACCAATCAGACTTCTCATCTATCGTCTACATACGTTTATAAAGTTTTTTTTTTAATTCTCTTTCTATTAACTGTACAATTTTAAAGTGACCAACTGATTGGGCCCAAATTTACAGCTAAGTCAGCCTGAAGTTGAGCACTGGGGATTTCTCAATCCAATTTTAAATTTGCATTTAAATTGAGTTGAATCACTTTATCGGCTCAACTTTTTTGGGATGCGATTATCTCAGTTCCTCTTATTAGTCTTTTAGAGCTGAGTTAAAGGAAGTGCTGAGCCTAAAAGGGGCTAGCAAAATCCCATGGCTGGCATATATTAAAAACCCCTTAGAAGCTATGGGGATGGGTAAACTATGGACTAACGCTGAAAGAAGCAGTATGTTAATATCCAGGAAGACCTTGTCACAGATCTTTAGGGATTACAAAATTAATCAGTTAAAGAGGAATCCGGCAACTAGTAAAATGACTGCATCCTTCTTGGAGATTAAAGAGCAATATAGCCTGGAAACATTTCTCGATGCCATCCAACCCCGCCTTGCAAAAAAGCTGTTCCTACAAGCAGGCACGGAGCATTGCCGATTGGCACCTTAAAAAATAAAGGGGGGGGGGGGGGATGACTTCAACTCAGGGTTGTCCAGCTTGCAATCACATCTAGGAGACAGCTCAACATGAACTGTTTTGTGGCCCGGGATACAAGAAGGCTAGACGCCGAAGGCGAGTACAGATATGTAGAAACCTTGGAACAAACCATTGTGCGGAAGCCTATAGGATTTTAAAATATGATACTAGTATGCCCATTGTGTATTCTGTCTCCCGATACCTATTCTCCATGTGGTGTGGCGCCAAACTATTTTAAAACCAGGCTCTGCTTAATCTGATCACTCCATCACCTTTCTGGGACCTTATATTGGTATCAACCCCAGCTTTTTTAAAAAGCCAAATGTTGCGAAGGATTATTTTTATGTATGTATTGCATTTTATCATTTTTAAATGGAATTCTTTGATATTGCACATACACTTTATCTTTGAAATGCATTAGGTATGAATTGTGATGTATTTTTTTTTACCTGTGCTTTTATGGTCATATTGGCAGAAATAAAGAATTCTTGACTGACTAACTTATTAGTTTGTAGTTCCGGTGCAACAGTAAATTAGTGGCAGACTTAACAGCTTTTGAACCCTAATCCTTCACAGTTCCTCGGGAATGATGCTCATAGGTGTGGTTAATTATTCCCACGGCACAGTATTAATACTTTGCATTACAGGTATGTCATGTGTTAAATTTATCTCATCGTTATTGTGACCCCTGGGAGATACTGTACTGAATTTCTGGCTAAGGGCAGATGATTCCTTGCCCCACAGCATCAATTCACTATTTCCTATGCTCACCAGTGTTTCCAATAACGCAGATAATCCAAAATCCTCCAGACTTTCGTTGTGATTTTTCTTGAAGTGTAATGCCATACGCTATGGCTTTTTCTTATTTCTATTGCCAGCGTATGCTTTTGCCCACCTTTACTTTGTTCTCCCAATCAACATCTTATTCTAACTACACTACAAGGAATGTACCACATGACCCGATTCACATTATCCATACTTCTATGGATAGTGCAAACACAGTAAGAAGTTCCTTTGGTTTTAATTGCACATGGTCATGATTTGCAGTTACCACACTGTGTGAAGCCTTCTTTTTCCACAGACAGCACAGCCTTTTTTCAATGTCTTACTAAGGAAAGTATTACATGGCACCCATATTTTTCTTTTAATGTCTTTTCCAATGTTAATAACATCTAATGCTTAATAAGTAAGTTAGATGCATTGCATTACACATACACTAACATTTACAATTAGCAAGAATAAAAAAAATGCCAAAATATCCCCATTAATTATTGATCGTTCGATCGTCCAGCTACACATACCTTTTGAATTTCAGATATTTTCATATTTAAGGTGTAGTCATTCTTTCATTTATATTCACCACCGAAGCTGGTTTGTAAAACTATGTAACATGCTCAGCACTACCAGCATTTTAAGTCAAATGTCTATCAGAAGAAAGGAATTATTTGGTTTTACTTTGTTGCTCACTGCATTTCCTAAACACAATAAAATGTGTTCAGCAGTTTGCTTTTCGTAATATGATTTTCGGTAACCAAAATATGAACCAGATGCTATGTTCATGAAACTCATTAGACCACTTAATGAATAAGCTTACCTTGTTACATTACACGTCAGAGAAATATGCTCTTAGAAACAAACATACTAAAGTTCAAAGAGAGACACAAAACACTGCTAGAGTTTTTAAAGGGCAAGTTAATATAATCAATTCAAAACTCACTGTGGCGATTAACAAAAAGTCTACATCAGTCTTCCTAAATCTTCTTCTCATGGATTCAAATTGCTCATTGCATGTACTAATAATATAAATTGTGTCACGCTATAAAGAAATGAAAATATTTACCTTTAAATCTATCCATTTTTCAAGCACTCTCTTTTTATTGAATTGGCAAAGAAGTCCAGAGTGCGAAATGCAAAAGGTGCGACCTGCCAACTTTCCTTTTCCACAAACTACTCCACAGAAGGTATTATTGTGCAGCTCTCCCAAAAGTCCAGAACGCCCTACAAGTGGCACTGTACTATTGACCTGAAAAAGAAGGCACTTTAGTCACACATCAACATCCTAACTAATTGTATTTGTGGTTATTTCTTGCTTCAGAGTTTTTTTCCATCAGAGGAAAAATCACTCACATGTAACAGTAGCTCTTAACTGCAAAATCTTTAACAAATTGACATGTTTTTTTAAACATCATAACCCCCGTTGCCTTCCCTCCAATGTTAGCGTCCTGCTCCCAAAATTGGCGCATTATTCATAAGATCCAAGTTTACCTCTGTAAGGTCACTATTTCTAGCAACATGTTGTTCCTGCTTGTTACAAAGGTTTTGGTGGATGAGAACCCTCAGCTTTGTAACAATATCTTTTTGGCCCACAAGGCAGCTTTGAAGGATTCAGATACAAAAGCTCAAAGAAAAATTAACATTGAACGTTCATGCGGTTTCATTCCCTTGACTGAATTTCAAGATCAACATTAATTTTTCCCAGCTCGGGGCTTTCTCACCTTGATGCGCACATATCCTTGAGGGCTGTCCTACACAGTTTTGCCTTCCTCTCTATACCTTGTTTTATTTCAGGGCTTTTCATCCACTTCATTGCCCCACGTCCTCCTTTCCAATACAGTTGCTTTGCTGCAATTTCAATACAGCTTCAGTTTTAAGGCTGCACTTTTCCTAAGTGACACTTCTAATCCAGGCTTCTGTTTCTGTGTCGCTAGATTTCTTCACCTGGCAGGTCTGGTGCAGGGAACAAAGTCTAAGAAGCTAGTTATCAACTTTAAGCAAATAACCATAAACACTAAAGTGTGCAAGCAGGTTTAATCAACAGAAATGTACAGTTGTTTTCTCAGACCACTAAGTAGGGGCTTAGATTCTACAGCAGAGGGACAAAAAGTTGCTTAAGATCTAAGGGGTTTTGAAAGTTCAACATCTCATGTGAAAAGTGGACCGTAAAAGTCAAGGAGAACTGCCGCTCAAGCCCTAGCAAAATTGGTAAAGGTGGTGTCTCTCCTTATCAACAGTTTTTATTGCCAGTTTTTTTATCCATAGGCATGATCTACTTCACTTTCACTTGTTGTTCTCTAAGTAGATGCATGTTGGCAAGTGAATGGGCCTTGGGTATGATCTCTCAAGACAAGAAGTATATTAGGTATTGGTCTTCTCTCCTGATATATTTGGGTAAAAAACAGAAACATGACAGAGTAATAAAAAGATCCTACCACCTCTTCACAAGACTGTGAGCACCAAGGAAGGAGACAGTGAATGAAGAGCAAATGTGACAGTGGGCACAATGAGAAATTGAGAGGGAGAATAGGTAAGTGTGAATGTAACGGAGTGTGAGCGAGGGACCATATTGGTGAGGGTGTTTATTTTCCTGGCCTAGTCTGCTAATACTGTAAACAGGAAGGAAGGGAAGTCCAGTTGGTATTATAAATAAGGGGGTTCTGAAATCTGGCACATATCTGGACCTACAAAGGACAGTTCAGTTGTAAAGGTATTTTCCTGGTAACGCAATGTGTATCCGTACAAAAGGTGTGTGCGAGAAAGACAGACAAGATAGGAGAAAAGGAAGGAGAAAGGTTTGAAGGCTTGGAGAGAGGGAAGATGAGATGACGCAGAATAACAGGAAGAAGGGGTGGGGGAGAGAGGAAGGTTATGTGGGTCTGCCTTGACTCCTTCAAGCTGCAGCAGCGATGTGTCATCCCATGGATGCAGTGTTTCTATGGGTAATAGGAATGATTTTCATGCCTGTAATGAGAAAGTTATGTTAGCCTCTTGCATGCATGAGGAAGTTAAAAGGTCTCACTGGGATTCATGCTGGAACAGCTCATCATCTCAGAAGATCCAAGTGAAGCGCCACTTTAGAACTGAACGCAGTAGCATGGGAAGGGTCCCTGTTTAGGTCACTGAAATGGGTCAGACAGAGGATGTATGCGAGTCTGGATAGAGGTGTACAATGCTCCTCTTATTCATAACTGAATCATGTAGTCTATGTTGTTTAAGCTAACCCTGTGGAACAGGTTGAGATATTGGTGAGCTTGGCAGTAAACTGACCATTTAGGTAAAGATGATTTTGTCATATTCTCTCCAAGTAGCTTTGTATCACTTGGGTTAGATGCAGTTGTTTACCATCTTCTGGCTGATTGACTTTTAATATTTTAGCTTAACTGATCTTAAGGGATAGATAAAGCAGCTGCATTTTGTTTGCTGAAGAGTGCTTTGCAAGTGAGGGTGATCAAATTTATGGATTAAAGAATGACGCTGTATTAGAAGTGTAGTGTGTCTCATGTGTTGTATGGCAGTGTTGATACTTGATCAGGAATAGCAGCTTGGAAAAGTAATAGATTTCTTTAGTGATCCGGTCCAGCATGTGGTGTTTGCAGGCATTTTAGAAAGGGGCGGAAAGGGCAATTATATAGCAGATGAAGCTATGGCCATGATTTCGATACAGTCCCAGGGTCCGACATAAAACTGTGGCTGTATTATGATGAATTTAAGAAATGATGGGGAATATTATTAAGAAGAATGGCAAACATACTACATCAAAGTGAAGCATCGCAAGCTCAAGAAAAACAAATCAGAATTTCTGGAAGGAAGAAAGAAATATACCTGACATTCCAAGTCATCATGATCTTGTTTTTGTGAAAGCCCATAAGGAATGGAAATGTTAACATCAACTTCAGGAAAAGTATGAAGCCTTGATAATGATGTAGGAATGTGAAAAAAGTGTTGTCTGGAGAAAATTAAATGTTTATTTTGCTTAAGGGCAAAAGCTAAGAAACGTTTTTTGGGCTGATGAAAATAAGATACATTTAAAATACCACTGACACTTTATGCTTTTTACGTGAACCAAAGGAATTAACTGAAAGAATGAAGAAATCGATGGATCTTTAACACTGATCCGTTTTTTCAAATAAATAGGAATTTGTAAGAAGATTTTGAGTCGAAGAATACTGTATAACGTTATTTTAATTTACAATGGTTTTAATAAGGTGCCTCCTATATTATACAATTGTGTCTAAATTGTGGTGCTAGAGGAAACTTGCGTAGAGGAACGCACCTAGAAATAGTGGTGCCGGACCTATCTATTTACTCAAAGCAAACTGTTTTGAGACTATCTAATTCTATGTAATAATTTAAACACATTTCATTTGAACTGTACTTGTCTGCACCAGCTCATAACTAAAAAATGTACAATATCAGATCAACTTTCTAGCCTGACCAAGACAATATAAGGGCAAACTTAACTCAACCAAGCATTATGAGTGGTTTGTGACATATGAGGCGTACGTGCCAATGTTGTTGCAAATGAAAACAGCAATGGTGGGATATTGATGTTGAGTGATGGCTGTAAAGAGGCGCTGTGGGGTGCCACCCACCCCAACCAGTAAAAAAAAAAAACATAGAAATTCACACAAAAAGCAAAGGTTACAGGGACCTTTTAGTTAGGTTCAGAATTTCCGCTGTTATAGTTACCTCAAGTAACTGTAACTTATGCCCTAAGGTAAATATAACTCGTGCCATGCACTGCAAATTACCCCACATACATCACTCATGACATCTTCTATCACATCATTGACATCAATGCAACATTTGCTTAAAAATGATTAAGAAAACTTTGCATGGCGGGGACACAAGTTATAGTTACCTTAGGGCATGAGTTAAAACTACTTGAGATAACAATATAACTGCTGCATTTCTATGGTTTTGTGTGCATACATTCTGAAGAGAACTATAAGATCCCCGTAACCTGTGTTCTATAATTTATTTATATATATATATATATATATACTTTTTTTTTCCAAAAGATACCCCGTAATTGAAGACGCACTCACAGTAGATGTGTTCTTCATGAACTTTTATTTCCAAAACCGGCATTTTTCTTCCCAATAAATCTTGTAGCCTGACGCGTTTCAGAGCAGCTTGCTCCTTTCTCAAAGGCATGCTGGCAGTTCATGAAGCTTCACACACCCTCTCTTCCCCTCTGCATATTTAAATAGTTAATTACCCTCCGGTGGGTCTCTGTTGATTTGCGCTGGTGCTGCATGCTGGGATTCGAAGTATGTGCAAAGTAATTTTCACCCTCCAGTGGGTTCCGTGATTTCTGCCTCATTGACAGCATATTAAAACAGTTCTTTTAGCCCTCCAGTGGGCCTCAGGAATCAAAGCCGGTTTGTGTTTTGAAACATCCACTGTGCTTTCCTTGCGCTAATGAAAAGTTCAAAGCCTCAGCCCCATGTTTCTTTTAATGGAGGTGCAGTCTTCCACAGCCTGGCTGCCGTGTATGTATTTTCCAAAAGATGCCCCGTAATTGAAGACGCACTCACAGTAGATGTGTTCTTCATAAACTTTTATTTCCAAAACCGGCATTTTTCTTCCCAATAAATCTTGTAGCCTGACGGGTTTTAATATGCTGTCATTGAGGCAGAAATCACGGAACCCACTGGAGGGTGAAAATTACTTTGCGCATACTTCGAATCCCAGCATGCAGCACCAGCGCAAATCAACAGAGACCCACCGGAGGGTAATTAACTATTTAAATATGCAGAGGGGAAGAGAGGGTGTGTGAAGCTTCGTGAACTGCCAGCATGCCTTTGAGAAAGGAGCAAGCTGCTCTGAAACGCGTCAGGCTACAAGATTGTCATATGGTTACTGCGTTTCTATATATTGTGTTAAGTTAGCATGAGTTTATTAAATGTTTAAACACCATATTTTCCTTCGGCTTCAGTTTGCACATGACACCTAATTGTTATTGTAGCTTTCAACCTAGACGAAAGATGGGATTTATTTGAGAATAATATGTTATTGCTCTGATATCAGTCGTGCTTGGTACACTTGGTACAAATGTCTGCACACTGAGAACTGCACCCTCTAAGAATAACCTAACACAAGGTTGCTGAAGGCCTGATCCTCGCACCACATTAGACATAACACAAATAATGTTGCTGCCAACATTGGGCTCTACTCGGGTTTAAGATAGAGTTACAGGGAATGAATCAACACACTTGATGCTTCGCATGCAGAGAGCTGGTAGCTGTTGATGTGATCTGCTCCTACTGACCATTAGAGGTATGGGCCCGCCCTGCTAAAAACCCAAATGAGACCTTCTTAGATATAATATAATATGCTAATTAGGGTGCGCGAAATATAGGTGATACAGATTTCTATAGATTTTGCATTATAATATGCTATCACCGTTCGCTTACTATGGACTAGTGACTATGCTGCTAACTCTGATTTTTATAATATGTATGTTGATATTATATAAGATACTGCGTTTGAGAACTTTGCATTGAAAAATAAACATTTCAAACTTGCACGTGTGTTCTTTGCCTCCCAGTTTCGGTTTGTAATGATTATATAACGAAAGAGTGTTCATGTGTTCCACGATACCTGAGGTACCCTAAGTTCATGTTCTGGATTGTCTAAGTCATTGGGAAGTTATTACTACCGATGAGACACTGTAGCTAGCTAGGTAAGGGGATTTCCAAAACTAAGGTGTGTTTTGGGTCACCCTAACTCACCCAGGTTCTAGATCTCTGTGCACAGTTCTGTGGGAGAACGGAAACCCTGCTACAAGATTTATTGGGAAGAAAAATGCCGGTTTTGGAAATAAAAGTTCATGAAGAACACATCTACTGTGAGTGCGTCTTCAATTACGGGGTATCTTTTGGAATATATATATATATATATATATATATATATATATATATATATATATATATATATATATATATATATATATATATATATATATATATATATATATATATATACACAGTAATGTTGCAGATAAACAGCTAGCAGAAACCTTAAAGCTTTGTAAGCGCAGAACAATATCACAAATAAAAGCGAAGGGTAATCATTCCTAAGAAAAGACATAGTACATTTTGGATGAATTCAAAAGGTGTTACAAAAATAGTGAAGCCCGTGAATTCAAGAGATAAATGTGCCTATTTGAAAAAAAGACAGATTTGCCTATATTGGATTGTGCTGAAAGAAGAGCTCTAGAGCATCTGTAAAGAAAGCGATAGGCGGTTATGACAACGTTGGAAGGGTTCTAAAGCCACAGGACAAGATGGCTACTCAGCTCGCTTCTATAAAGGTGTTAAATCCTGTAGTGTAACAGATATAGTGTATGTGTCTCTATGACCGACACAACAGTATATGTGATCTTGAAACCCAAAAAAGAAATGCCCACTTGTCGAACTTAGACTTTAAAGTACTTGAAGTTCTAGCAGCTAGTTTAAAATGCTGGATGCCTACTTAATCCATCTCGACCGGGGGTGGGGTGGGAGTGCGTGGGGTCTAAAATGGAAGACAAATAGGAAACAACACAACAAAAGATTACAGCAGAGTACTCAGTCAATCAAGCTCTTCCTCATTTTTTTTTGTTTCATCGGTTTATTAGGTTTTTGATATAGATTGTACATGTTACAAGCATACACGTTGCTTACGAAAACAGAAGGTATATTCAGTAATCATATTATGCAAGGAGATACACCAGTAGGTCATCGAATATCATATACATAACCAATGTCCATACATCATTAAATCGTGCACCAGATACAGTTAAGGCATATCATGACATGGTGTCAAATCAGTTGATAGACATACAAAAGGTGTATACCCGCATATACACTTGTTTGATGCAACCATTGCTAATGACTCCTGTCAATCATGCTGTATTGCTAGGGTTGGTGATCAAACGACTATACATATTTCAGAACTCATAACGACAAATGATGAGGGGAAGGAGACGGGGTGGGCTAGGGTGGAGAAAGGCAGCACATGCCTGCGACAACCGTGCCATTCCCGCAGTTTAGATTCGATAAGCCTGTTAACATGATGCTACGTGTGGGTCTAAGGTGTGTGATATGTGCTACATATTCCAGACTACACTGTTTGCTGGTCGTGAAGTTGACCTACGTGTAGGCCAGGTTAGTTGCTGTTGGGGATGTCAGGCGGTCTTCCGAAGCTACTTCTAGTTGAAGCTCCGTTATTGCGTTCCAGGCGGCTGAAATAGAGTATTTGCGCAACCCAAGGGTATCTTCACTTAGCAGTAAAGCACCCTCAACTTTGGCCCAGTTCAGCATGAATTGAGACCAGGCTTTCAGTGTCGGGGGTCTTAAGCTTTCCAACGTTGTTTGATAAGCCTTTTGGCCACTACCAGACCAAGATCTAAAAATCTGGAGGTAGCTTTATGTTTCTTACTCCTGGCAAAGATCCCCGTCAGATCTTGTGGACAAAAATGGTATCACTCCTTGCCAATAGTCGTGTAGTTTTAGGCATGACCATAACATATGCAGAAGTCCAGCATCTATCAGTTTGCAGCGTGGACAACATACATCTACTCTATTAAAAAAAAACTATTAATTTTATCTGGGGCTTGGGGCTTGATATGCCCTGTGAACTATGTAAAATTGGATCAGTCTGGAACATAGCATTTCTGGGGATCTGTCTGGGGCTCTCCAGGATCATGGTCCATTTTTTTGGTGTTTACGGGCGGATGTGTTTGACGTTCCCTTGATATGTTGCCCCAGCGATGCCCCATTGTGGCTACCCAAGATGCATGTTTTAGGAAGAGTCCGGGGGGAACTCCCTCCTAGTCAGTCAGGGAAGTGAAATCTCATAGTGCATCCTCTGCATTTGGGTCTCCCAATGTGTATATATCGGTCTCGTGCCAGGCTGTAAGCTTTGCCATTCTGACTCTACCCCCCCCCCCCTCTCAGCATACCCAGCAGCGTGATGGTTGGTGCATATGGTGTGACAGGTCTAGTGAGATGTAAAGCCCGACTGAAACATTTCTGGGCTATCTGTACCAGGAAGGTGAGTGCGGTGTGCGGCCCTGTGCATGGATGAAAAATATATAGAAGTATCCACCGTGTATGGGGAACCACATCCTGCCGAGTCAGTGAGGTGTAGCTCTTCCACCCATTTCGCTACCGATTGTATGTGGGACGCCAGACAGCAGTGCTCCATGTTTGGCAGGATCATCCCTCCCTTCATCTGGGGTAAATAAAGTTTGGCGAGCACCACCCTGCAACGTGCGTTGCACCATAGAAGGTATGTAAGTGTTCCCTCCAAGAAGCAAAAAAAGGACGCTGGTAAATACAATGGAAGGTTAGCAAAATAATACAGCAGGGAGCATCACCAATTTTATGAGAGCCACCCTGCCTGCAACAGAGAGGTTAAGCGTTTTCCAAAATTCTATTTGAGACCTTAAAGCTAGATAGATTGCCATCCAAGATGTCCCTATCCGTGTGATATATTCTTATACGCAAGTAGCGAAACATAACCAGTTGCCAGGCCACTAGTGCACCATCAACCACCAGATGGGAAGCTTCTGAGCTAGGGGTAAAGGGAATTAAACATGATTTCCCCCAGTTTATGCCCAATCCTGACTACTTAGCAAATAATTTTTGGAGTGCGTTTGAAATGATTGAAGGTATTGCCTGTAGGTTCCTAATGTAAAGCAAAATTTCATCCGCATATAATGAAATAGCATGCGTTTCCTCCCCCAGTTGTATAACCCAGTGGTCTGCCAATTGGCGCAGGACTATTACCAAGGGCTCCATAGCCTAGGAGAAGATTAGCTGTGAAAAGGGGCACCCCAGTCTAGTTCCTCTTCCAATCTTTATGGGCCTTGAAAACAGGTTTCCTAAGCGAACAAGTATTGTAGGTGAGAACATGTTTTCGAGCCGGACGACCGCATGGAGACAGGTGCATTCATTCACTGTGAGATACACTTTTATCATTGAGCCTTTTTGAACTGATACAAATGCATTGCTTGGACATACATATTTTCAAATCAATTGGTCTAATACATTGGCAACAGTTATATGAAAACACAAAGCTTTAATCGTGAGCCCAGAAGAAGTCAGATTGTGGACGAAACGCGTTGGCGGTTGTAAAAAAATTCTTTAAAAAAAGAATATGAATAAAGGATGAATTTTAGTATCGCAAGATCACATCGACTCTTTCTTGGGAAAAAAAATTGTCATAAACTTATTTCATTCTGTACTTTTCACATTTGATATTTACAGTGTGCTGGGCTTTTTTGTTGTATGGTTTTAGAGAGACCAGGTAGGTTTCCTCTGGTTTCTCTATATTGGGACCTAGGTGATTGTGTCCCAAGCTCTTTGCACCTTGTTTTCTGTTTAAACCATAGGGACGTCAAGACTGGTGCGGGTATCTATGCTTTGATCCCCAATCTTGTACAATAAATATTGTAGTTGGTCCATACAGTAATTTGACCAAACTTTGAAAGTACAGTCCAAATCCTACTTTCTGTAGTACCGGAAACATACAGGGCCATTCAACAGTCTTAAAATCTTTTTCTAGCTCCAATACTAGGCAGCCCGCTGCTGGCCAGTCCCCTGTAGCATTTTGCATTACCCTAAAAAGCCAACGTATGTTGAGAGAGGTATTTCGGGCAGGGACAAAGCTGTTCTGATACTGATGGACCAGATGCGGAGTGACGGGCGCCAACCCTTCCTGCCAGGACACCTGCCAGTATTTTATAATCCCCATTTAGTAGCGCTAGGGGCCTTTAAGCGCCTGTTTGCGTGGGGTCTCTATCCGGCTTCAGGAGGGTAATCAGTGTGGCTTCTGTCAGGGAAGCAGGGAGACAGGCAGTATGCAGTGCTTCAGTATACATCCTAAGTAGTTGTGGGCTCAAGAGGTCGGCGTATGTTTTGTAAAATTCATGCAGGAAACCGTTCGGGCTGGGAACCTTGCCAGACGGTAATGCTTGCATTGTGCCTCTTACTTCCTCAAGTGTGAGCAGGCTGTTCGGATGTCAGAATTGGAAATCAAGAAAAGTTTGCACGTCTGCCTCAGACTCGTTCAATGCTGATCGGTATAGTTGAGTGAAGTGCGTGGTTAGCTCACAATGGATTTCGTGAATCAAGCTCTTCCTCATAGGTGTACATTACAGCTGATAATGGTAACAGGCAACTCACGAAATGTCCACTTAGACCTGGATGAGTCATTTTTTATATGTCAAACAAAAGACCTACCATGTAAATTGCCTTTATATCCAGAAAATTGCACAAGAGGTATATTGATGTCCTAAACTGCTAGAGGCAGATTATGGGTTAGGCCACATTGGCTCAAAACATGTCTTGAAAATAATTCAAGCCTTGCTTGGAAACGGACAAATAGAGACAACCATTGCGTCATTTAAAGGCTAGAGATTAATGGCTATTAAAGGGAGAACAGGACAGAAGCACATAACTCAAAAGTCTGTTGCTGGAAAGCTTTTGGGGGGAGATAGATACAATTGAAAGCAATGTGGATTATATCACTTTTACTAAGTCTTGACACCTTGTGTTTTCAGGATGTCTGGGCCACTGCTAACTTCACATTCCCAGACGCCAGCAAATACAATATCTGAGCTATAAAAATAGCCATCTGGAATAGAGTTAATCCATTTATGTGGCATACATATTTAATTTAGGGTGGTTAATGTCTCCTGAGCAGCCTCATTTTCTTATGAAACTAAATGGGTGGCGGTCTGAGACTTTGGAAAAATCCATATTATTGACCTATTTCAAATTAGCCCAAAAGAACTGTATGAAAATTGTTAAACAGCTAGTCAAAATCATATCCCAATTGAGAGAGAAGCAACATGAGGTTACTTTGTTAGTAACGTTTGATTTCATATAAACATAACCAGTCAAAAATGGGTAAGCATCAAAAAAAGTGTCAGTCACACAAAACAGGTACAAACCGCTGCAGTAGCAGTGTGTACTTCATTCAAACAGTCAGAGAGCATGCACAATCACTGCAAGCTTTCTTCGTCAAATATGATGCTTTGGAGACTATGTATAGTTGCCAGGAGTAATCTTACAAACTCACATAGACACAAATGCATGCACTAGCACAGATGCCACCCTCAAGGCCTCCCTATATTGCTTGGGAGCCTGCAGGAAGGCAGCAGGAAGAGGCAAGGGGACCTGTGGTGGTTAGCATCATTCCCACATCTGTTCCCATCCTGTGTCCGGACGATGCCTGCTTGCACTCAGAGGTTTGCTTAAAGACTCCAAGAATACAGGACACCATGTAAAGACCAGAGGATCTTGGGCCTGCCTTAGGCTACTCCCAGGTGCTAGTCACCTGTGGGAGATTAGAGAATACTGCTTGCGAACATGCAGCACCCTAAATCCAGGGCCAGAATAGAATGCATTCATAAATTTCAAGTGATGGCATTATGGTGGGGCTTATCCTGCGTGGCTTTGCCTGCTTCCCTGCCAGCAGGGCTAGGATGGAGAGCACATAAGTATCACATATCACACAACCCCCACCCAGGGTCCTGTTCAAGTCTGAAAAAGGGGGCATACTTTTCTACGTTTAAACGGGCTTCATGAGAACTTCCATACTTGAAAGAGGATATCTGGCAGTTTTTCTTGGGGAAATCACTCCCAAATAAATAGGAGTTAGGTTGGCTGTTTTGTGGGCATTGCAGGCTACCTTACTCTCAAAACCTCAACTGGGACCTTGGCGTAAGTGGACTTTCCTGCGCCAAAGAGGCTGGTTTTTCTAGTGGTGCTGGAAGATGGTCTGGTTGTTATGTGCGAACTGGAAAAACCAACTTGATATAACACTGTGCACAATCCTGACTACACAACCCAATAACCACTGTGTGATTGCTTGTCATGAAAGGGCGATTATATTGGATCCCTATTTCGCCCAATACGAAGTAAAAACATTCCAAAATAAATACATTAACTTTCCCCAATATGTTTCATATGAAGTTCATCAGTTTAAAAGAATACATTAAAAACAGCATAAAAAAATAATATTAAAAAACCGTGTAAAGACATTTCTAAAATGCGCTGCTGCAAGAAAAATCACCAAGTTTCAACTGTGCAAGTAGTGTCTGAGGCTTCGCCATCGTGCCAAAGCGTTTGCTCACTTTCAGCGCACAGAGGTCAATATGCTCGAAACTATACAAATTCTACTTTCAAAGGAAATTTACCTGAAACTCTTTAGATGCATCCAAGTACCAGAACTTGACGTGGCGGTTACCAACCGTAACAAAATAGCTACTGTCCTCGGAAAACGATACTCCCAAAACTTTGTTTGACACTTTGTTTTTTGCTACAACTGTTTCCTTCTGTGAGAACACAAAGAAGATATTTACAACTGTGAAAATGGAAAACCCAGACAAAAATCGGTAAATTAGATTAGATGGACAATGTCAGACGTTCTTTATCTTTGATATCCTCCTATCGGCAGAGAAAATGCACATCTATATTTTACTACCCTAGTACACAGTGGATTGGGTGGTAAAATACAGAATCTGAAAAGCCTTTGGGACTCAGAAGAGTCCCACCTACATCTAGAAGTTACCGAATCTGTAAATTTACAGATTCTGTAAATTTACAGATTCGGTAAAATTGGCCCCATACATCCCAAAAACCCATTTACCGGTCGGTAACGGCCGAAATCAGCCATTACCGTCCGGTAAATGGCCACCTACATCTGGCCCTTAGCTCTTTATTGAACTGGAAGTTGTCAAAGAGGTACGTTTCAAAATTGTGTTGCAAAGGTGGAAAGCGAGGTTTGTTTCCTTAGTTCTGAAGGTAGAGGGTATCAGACTTTGGGTGGCACCAGAAAAATCAAACGTTTTATCGCTACTTTACAAAAATTCAATTTTCAGTGTACTTACTTTTCTTGTCTGGAACATGCTGAGCTACCCACCCACACCTTTTATTGCTACTATGTGTCTGTAGAAAGGTCCAAATTCTACAAATGAATACTACGAAACAATAGAGGCTTTCTTACCTTCCAGTCCCACAAGTTAACAAGCATATCATGATGATAACCCACAGAGACAATGTATTTATTGTTGGGAGAAAAAGCGACACAGGACACTCCATATTTGTGACCCAACAGTTCCGCCACTTGTGTCTTCTCTTCTTTGTCCCAAACACGTACTGCTGGTCTGGACCCACTCTGCAAAATAATGGCACACATTTACCAATCATTTATCGTTTCCAATATTGCCAAAGAGATTTCTAGATTGAAGTGTTGCTTTTGTGTGACAAGTTAGACTGTGCTACTGCACAGAATGACCATTGACCTAACAGGTAATAAAGCAATGGCTCTATCAAGGTTTTAAACTATAGTAATGCACACAAGGACCCAAGTTAAGATTTTTAGTACATAAAATGATATCCCTATATTTCAGAGCACTCTACAAAACCTAACCATCAGTTCACAAGCTGTAATGGACCAAAGTGATACACTTCAACACAGATTTCTGCGTAAACCAAGATGGCATAGGTCTGCATGCCTGGATAAATCCATGACTCATAGCCTGGGATGCATCATCCTCATGTACTTTGACAGGGACACTCAACATGCTGTGTGCCCTTCAACCGTCACACACGCCATTCTTCATGTCCCAAACCACGAACACCTTCAAGCGCAGCCATGGACTCCAAAGAGCACCCAGCGACCTGAAGCAAATCAGAGAGCTTTATGACCTCACCAGGGGTATGAAGCGCTACATAAATAATTCACCATGGCCACTTAGAAAAGTGATTGAGACCTATCACGGTGTAAGGAAAGTACAAAGTAAATACCAATACAATACTTTTGATAATTTAAGCAAAGATCATGTCTATCTGAGAGGCAGGTATGAATCGAGTTTGCTGCCTCATTGCAGTACTCTGGGTAAACTTTTCCGAGATTTGAAATAAAAACTAATTTTCAGACTGGTGCGGCTTAGAATCTGAACAACCTAGGAGACTGTCCATTCAGAATACTTCTGCAGAGCAGTTTCAAGATTAGTGCATCACCATTACCGCGGTGACAGTCAATCCCACTTTTAAAATACAAAAACGTGTGTCATATTACCACAGTGCATTTTGTAACAGCCCGAACATTTGCAGCAATAATTGGCAAGAGAGAGCCCAGGGGTTTGCCTCAGCCTTTGTATATGTTACACAAGGTGATACTTAGGGCCTGATTACGAAGAATGTCCATCACTAAGGGATTGAGACCGCCCAACATGTAGTCGACGGTTTAACCGCTTATTATGATACAACCATATAAGCAGTCGGAACGTTGAAGTTTTCCATTGCAGCATGTGCTTCGGCCCGGAAAAGGGCCACAGCACAAGCAGAAGTAGAGAAAGGCATGTTTGCAAGCACCCATGTACCATGTGGTGCCTGGCACATGGTGCCTGGAAGTTTCGGGTGATATAGCAGTGGCATAGGATACAATGCACACACTTCGAGGCTCAAAAGTTTCTTTTTCTAATGGCAGTTTGAAATGTCACGTAGAAGTCAAATCTATTTTGAGCAATCTTACAAAGAAAGAATGAGCACAGTTGCTTTTTATGCAACTGTTTGAATTACCTAAACCAAAAGCATTCAATCATGCCTGTATTTTCTTATCAGCCAGCCAAGTAAAAGGGTACCACAGCGTGCAGCTTCTGTCTTTTTAGATGGTACTATGGCATTACTCTATCTTTTTCAAAACAATATGATCTCACTTGACATCCTTCTTTTATCTATTTTATTGTTCAGTTAACAGTAGACAAACTAACTATGTTACCTTTTTCATGAAGAAGTTAGTTAAACTTTTCTTTGGTCTTATCAAACAATGTTCAATGTATTTACTGTTGCACAATCAAAATTTGGCCGATTGCTCTCTGGCAATCTGGATCTTGGAGCAATCTGAATGATCATATCTTGGGAATAAAAACAAGTGCATTACCTAACAAGCTGGGAAATAGTGGAGTGCATGTCACTGCTTAAAACAAGGGACTCTTTACAGAAAACACAGGTTGCATACCAAATAGAATTAGCAGAAGAAAGGAGAAAATGCTGCATCTAAACTTTGGAGAGTTTTTTTTCACTTATTGCTCAATGCAGTGATTACTGCTGGCTGTAGATGGGTAGTGTAAAGCAAGTTCCTTGGTACAATAAAGTCAAATTAAGAGACTCCCAATCTGTTCTAGCTGCATGAAGAAATGGAGTGTGATGAAAACTGCTGATTGAGAGAGTCAAAGATTAACCAAGTCTGGCAATTTTATATCAGTATGCAATTTAATTGTTGTCTTGACAGAAGCACCTTAATGTGAACCAAACTTCAATTGATAGCTAATTAAGTTGGAGGAGATTGAGGAAGATATGCTCACACCATTGAGCATTAATTCAAAGAACAGCAAAGTCAACTTCAAGAATCCCATGGATAGAAGGCTCTAGGGGGTTTTCAAAAGATGAGGTCAATGAAAAGTGATCAAGTGCTTGTCATGGGAGAACAGTAACTATCATTTAGATTAGACGTTATTGAGGAGGCCGAACAATCGTGTGTTGCTCAAGTGGGGCATATCGAACAGAAAGGTATTGTATACAATTATATGAAATTAGGCTGATCTTGAAATAATGTGTTTAGGGGAAAATAAGACTCAAACTACGGAAAGTCGAGGAGGAAGAGTAATTTCAGCCTTTATGCCCAATAGCAAGAAGTTGCTCACATGATTACAGACCTCAAAGCTCAATTAACAGAGTTAAAAAATATCGTAAGAACATTCTCATCAATGATCCCTAAAACATCTATAAAGATCTCCGATGGGAGCTTCAATAGGACAGAGAACAAGGACCTCGCAATAATTAATTTCACTAACAGAATTACGGTAGGTGTTTCTGCATCGATGAACCGTTTAACAATCCCATTGGTCTCCAATTCTTTGGCACACGGCCAACCCCAAGTTAATTTAGGAAGCACCGCTGGTGTCTATGTTGCCCACTTAAGGAGGATTTTTTCACTCAAACTCCTCCACCAGTTTACAGCAAAAGGAACTTCCATTATCCATCGCTAGCCACCATTCAAAGTGTTGGCATTGATACTAGCTTTCACATCAATCGAGGGGACAGATTAATATTGGTCTTAGCCCCAGTGGTTACCAGGCATCAGTGGTGGGAACCGAGTATATGATTAAAGTGGCTAATTTGCCCCTCTCATCAGAGAAAATTACGATATGCTGGCAACTATATGAGCTGCTGATCAGAGGGGCTCGTCAGTGGCCTGATGTGATATGTTCAGACATACTAAAGGCCACAGGTTATTCTTGGATGCTCTTTTTCACATTCCATAAACTCCCTAATGCAAATCAAATTTAAGCCCCCTCAAGGAGAACTGCAACATACAGTACATAGGAATCCATGTTAAAAAAAAAGAACAACATAGAATATGGATAGGAGTGTGAATTGGCATATTTTCGTCATAAAGAGAATCACAGGAGAAGAAACACAATACCATATTAATTACAAATACAGCAGATTGTGAGTCCAGTCTAGAAAATTGATGTCTACCTAATCCTGAATTATCCAGGAAAGTTACTCCAGTAAGGCTGAACATTTCAAGTATAAAATCAAAGATCCATGACAGCTACTAGGGTCAGTTTATTGTTGGCTTCGATTTTTGCCTGATACAGCAAAGTTCAGCAATAGGTCCCCTCTTTAGAGCAGGTATAAAATTTATTTAAAACGAGGACTTGGTTCCAATACAGGGTGGGCCTCAAGTGGCTGGTCTATTTATGTATATCAAAATCACCCTTCCTTGCCCAATTAAATAGATTAGCATTAACTCTCACAATACATTGGATGTAAAGATTTATAGGAGCCAAGAGCAGCAACTCTTTTACTTACTGTGTATAATTGAAGAATATGAATTCAGAGGAATCACACACACAAACTACTCTACAGTGGCCTAACATTCAGTGACACACATACATTATCATCAGGGGAAAAGTAATACAACATTTGAGGCATCATTGGTAACTACGTACTTGGCTGCGGGCAGGGATGCATTTTGGGTGTTCCAGAATTACCTGGTCCATTTAAAACACAGCTCTTCTCTTCAAATGCTAGACACAACACTCTCTAATGGCCTACCTGCCTATAATGGCCGCTATTACTCAGATTCTTAAAATACACCTACATTTAAAAGTAGGACCTGGGGGGGTGGTCAAGATGGTGCGTGGTAGGACGCAAGTCTGTGTCCCTCCGGCGCCGCCGAACTTAAGCCTTGTGATAGCGCCGATCCGTGGAGCCATCCACCCCAGATCTGGTCAGAAGAAACCCAAGGGGGTGCGTAGGGCACCTGCACGAGGCTTGTGGACCGCTGTAGAGGCTGCGCTGCGGACTTTGAGCCTTGTGGGCTGTGCGGCCTACCTGGGACTGAGCTGCACCTGGTGAAGCATGGGCCCCATTGAGTCTGGAAGCAGCAGTCAAGAGACTGCTCCACCCATCGTGAGGCAGGCCCGGAGGCATTTGAGACATGGAGGCGGGGGGCAGAGGAGGTGCCTGGCGAGAACTGCTGTCTGCTGGTGAAGGAGGCGGCGCGGTGTGAGCGAAAGCGCGTGGCCTTCAGTGATCTCTGTTGCGTGAGGCCTGGACGTTGGAGCTGTGTCTTGGTCCGGCCCTGCCCCGCGAATGGACCTTTTGTAGAAGTGCTGCGGCCTGGTTCCAGCGGGGGCTGCGATGTGGGTGCCGGAGAGCGCGGCCTTCAGTGACCTCGGCTGCGCGTGACCTGGGCGGTGGAGTTGTGCCTGAGCCCGTTCCTGCCCCGCGAGCGGACCCTCCGTGAACGCTCTGCAGCCTGGTACAGGCGGGGGCCGCGCGGGTAGAGCTGATCAGCGCAGACCTCAGGGACACATTGCCATCTAGGCCTGCACTTGGGAATCCTGTCGGGGCTGGCCCTGCCTTTGAGGTCAAGCTGTGGAGACACCGGGAGACGCTGTGCGGCTGTGGGTGAGGTGAGGAGCAGCAGAACTGTGCGGGCGCTTCGCTACTGTGGTCCGCAGTTCAACTGTGTGCGCCCCCGGGCTGCCGCTGGGGCCTGGAGTTGTCCCCAGGGCCTTGGGACAGGCGGTCCTCTGCGGAGGCCCAGGCGGGAGCCGTGACCTTGTGGGGAGCCGTTAGGAGCGAGAGAGGCTGGGCCTGGGTCAAGACTGACAGACCTGGATGGAGTTAGCCCACTAAGAGGTGAGGAGCAGTGAGCGGCGATTGGGGCCTTATCGGTCCGCAGTTCGGCGGGCAGTGGGCGAACAAAGCTACTGGCGAGGAGGGGACTGCATGGTGCACCGGGCGGCGTTTTGCGCCTAAGTGAGGAAGCTGCCATTTCAGGAGTAGCCACGGACTTGCGCCCGAAGGGACCATGGTGCGGTAGTGGCGTAACTTGTAGGAGTTGATTTCACAAAAGAGAAGACCCCACTGAGTTCCACGAAACAGGGTACTGTCGACAATTTAAGTCAAAGGAAAATCCCTGGACTACACACGCTTTTCTCCACACTCTTATCTCTCATTCACAGCGATCCTTAAAGCAACACAATTATCATTATGTATCAGGCCAACACAGAAATATGACGTTTACACTCTTCGTGTTTGATTAAGATATTTTTTCTTGGGTTAAAATTCAGATCACTGTCTGAAAGGCATCATTAAAAACTTATACAATGTTGTCAAATTTGAGCAAATTAATTACAATGTTACATACAAATATACAATAATAAAAAGACAAACAAATATTAAAAATTATAAACATTCAGTTACCACAATTTCATAGTGCATAATAAACCACAAAAACAACCCCTACAACCCGTAGGTAAAAAGTATTCTCTACTACTGTATTATCCTGACCCAATATCCTCATACGATTTTGAAAAAAAGGGATAAAGATCACAGTATCCAAAATCAAGGTATATCTGCTATTTAATTTGGGTTTCTGTTGGGTTCTATTTATCTGTGCGTCGACGCGTTTCGGTGTTGTCTCACTGATATGTGAACACCTTCAGGACAGCAAAATTCATGGGGTTCATCGTTTATACATATCCTTTCTGTGTATGTAAAACAATAATAAAATACAGTTAGAAAGGAGCTCTCTGTCATTCTCTACTCCTTATGATCTAAATTCTAATGCACATTTCTCTCGTACTCTTCTTCTTATAATCTAAGTTCTGTTATTTGTTTCTCTATTCTGTTTCACCACTACCCTCAGACCTGTTTTTTAAGCGAAACATTTTTCTCACGGGAGAGGATTTTATTATGCAATGATCACAACACAATTACTTTAATACAACACATATAAAAAAACAGGTAAAATTTGCCTCCGTTATATTTCAGTGTTGGGCTTATATCTAACCCCACATGTATTCTACTCATTCACTCTAATTCAGAAACTCGCCTTACTTACATCAGAGGGAAGGGTGGCAATGTTTAGATTCCTTCCTTGTACTTTTTCTTTATCGATCTATCTCAGACTAATGATTTCCGATACAGATAGATCTCCCTGTAGGGTCAAAGTACACTTTTTTTGGTAATTGGATTTCTGGATCCCTGGGATTATTGTCATTAGCTATTTCCAGTTTTTACCTTTTTTTGGTTCAGGGCAGCATTTGCTCACTCGAGGGGTCTCCGCATCAGTCCCTAGGCTTGTTGCTTTTTCTTTTTGGTCCGGTGCAGTGGGTTATTCTTCAGGGGCTGGGGTTTAATTTGAGGTCTATGTATCAATTCCTAGGTCAGAAATGCGCGCAGCAGGGTCTTATGCACAGTTCCTTGGTCGATCAAAGGGTATTTGCCGTTCTGAATAGTGTCTTTATGGTGCTCCAATGGGTAAAGATTTGAAGATTGTAAGTTTGAATGTTCACGGGCTGAATAACCCAGTGAAGCGCGCTGCAATACTCTCTCTGCTAGAAAATTCAGATAGCGATATTTGCCTCCTCCAGGAGACTCCTATGTTGTCCAAAGACACTGCGCGCTTGAGTGACAGGCGCTTCCCAAAGCAGTTCTGGTCCGCGGGGCCGTCCAAAAGTAATGGAGTGGCTATCTTATTGAGTGCGCGTTGCCCATGCAAGGTGGTTTCGATAGTGGCAGAAATAAAGGGCAGGCTATTGGCCATTAGGGTGCAGTGAGGGGGAATCACATCCGATGTTGGGCTCTCTCTATGCCCCTAACGAGAACCAAGAACCTTTCCTGCTTTCCGCCTTATCAGAAATACTCACTTCCCCGGATGCAGTGATATTAGGGGGGAGGATTTTAATCTTGTTATGAACGCGAAGCTTGACAGGTTGGGGCAGCGATCACACCAGGCTGGGGCTTTATTCTTGGGTGGTAAGGGGTGGTTGGAGGACAGTGGCTTGCATGATGTGTGGCAGTGATTTAGACTACACACATTATTCTGCGGCACACAAAACATATACACAACTTGATCATTTTCTAGCATTCACTGCCCTTAGGAGCACTCTACATTCCTCAGAGATAGCTTTGCGCTCCCTCTCTGACCATGCACTTATTTCTGTCTTGCTTCCTATGCTCCGCCCCCGACCTTTCCCCCTGGTTGGAGACTGCACAACAGCTTGCTGTATTCTGAGGTGACAATTCAGCGGGTGCGTGACACTATAGTGCAGCATTTTCAGGCAAACCATGATGGGTCCACTCCTCTTTCGGCGGTGTGGGAGGCTCTGAAGTTGGTGACACGGGGTGAGTTTATAGCGATTGCGGCAACATACAATACCATGCGTAAGGAAAAGCGTGAAGAATTGGAGAGGGAGGTGGGTGAGCTAGAGGCGATCCAAAAGCGTACGGGGCGCGTGAGTGTGGCGAGAGTTGGAAAAGCGTAGGCATATGCTAAAACACCTGTAGTTAGACAGAGCAGAGCACGCTCTTCTCCGGTTGCGCCACAAATTCTTTTTGAGTAGCCATAAATGTGGGAAGATGTTGGCCCGTAGCTTGCGTGTTCAGAGGCAAGCGTCCTTGATCCAATCAGTGAGAGACCAATCTAGTGTGGATCAGACTGCTGATGATCGGACTGTTGAAGCGTTTTGCAGCTTTTATCACCTCTTTTACACCGAGCAAATTCGGCCCCTGCAGGATCCAGCCCCATACCTGGCAGCATGCAAGATAACGCCTCTCCCTAATTCAGTCTCGGAGGACCTAGATTCGGGTATCCGTATAGAAGAGGGGATTGCTGCTATCTCGAGGTTAAAAGTTGCAAAGTCTCCGGGTCCGGACGGCTTCTCTGCTATTTTTTTTATAAGACATTTTGTGTGGAGCTGGTTCCTTTTCTGAGGAGATTGTTGAACTCTTTCCTCGACACGATAGACGTGACGCCCTCTATGTCTGAGGCGGCGATCTCAGTCATTTTGAAGCCGGGGAAAGACTCACGTTTATGTGGGTCCTACCGACCAATTTCGCTTCTTAATATGGACGTAAAATTTTTGCGGGCATTTTAGCGTTGCGCCTTAGCCCTCTCATGGCGGATATGGTCGACCCCGATCAGTCGGGCTTCATTCCCTCTAGACAAGGGGAAGATAATTCCAAAAGATTGCTGCACCTTATCAATAGTACTCATCGCTCCCGGAAGCCGGCCTTTCTTTTGTCTATAGACGCAGAAAAGGCCTTTGATCGGGTCAATTGGGAATATCTGTTTGCAGTTTTGCGTGCGTACGGGTTTGGTCCCAACTTCCTACGCTGGATACAGTGCCTATATGTCTCCCCCAAGGCCTTTGCTCGGGTTAATGGCTGTAGATCGGCCTCCTTTTCTATCGGCAGGGGAACACGGCAGGGGTGCCCCCTGTCCCCACTTATATTTACGCTCTATATGGAGCCTTTTGCTCAGCAGGTCCGCGCGAACCCAAATGTGGTAGGTCTCAAAATTGGGACGGACGTGCATAAACTTAGCTTGTATGCAGACAATGTGATCCTCTCACTAACTCAACCACAGAGGTCCATACCCGCTTTGTTTGACGAACTCACGGCCTTTGGGGGCATATCAGGTTTTAAGATAAATATTGCGAAATCGCAGATCTTGAATGTTTTTGTTCCCTTTGAGGAGGTGGAGGCATTGCAGCTGGGCTTTACTTTCCAATGGGTGCCAAAGGATATAGCATACCTAGGGTTCAAGATTACCCTGACAATTGCTAAGACAGTGTCGCTGAATTATTCCTCGCTGCTGGAAAGCACGGCCAAGGCGCTGGACGCCTGGTTGCGTCTCAGGCTGGCATGGTTGGGGAGGGTAGCGGCAGTGAAAATGACAGTGCTTCCTCGCATCTCATACCTTTTCCAGATGCTCCAAATGACGCCACCCCCTGGGGCGCTTAAGAAACTACAATCCCTTATTACTAAGTTTGTTTAGGAAGGTAGGAAGCTTCGCCTCTCCCTCAAACAGATGACGGCCCGAAAGCACAGGGCGGTCTGGGCCTCCCGCTTGTTGAGGGCTGTAATCAGGCAGTCTGTTTGCGCTATTTGGTGGAGTGAAATAGGCCACTGTCCAGCAAACACTGTAATTTCATGGATCAGTATGTTGCGGGGGGTGAACATCTGGCGGCAGTTGTGATTACCATGAAAAGATAGGGCGTGGGGGCTCTACTCCTCCCCGGTTACCACGCCTACCCTGAAGGTATAGGATTGGGTAGGTTTATGAAAGGTCTGGACATCGTTTCTTTCGCCAATGACTCCTATCGTCGACAACCCAGACTCCCCCCCCTCCATCCCGGGTCAAAGGTCGGCCGTATTTCAGAGGTGGCGCAAGGAGGGTAGTAAGAGGGTTGGCTCCCTTTTTGATACTGAGGG
Organism: Lissotriton vulgaris; assembly: GCF_964263255.1. NCBI lineage: Eukaryota > Metazoa > Chordata > Amphibia > Caudata > Salamandridae > Lissotriton > Lissotriton vulgaris. The sequence goes on along the minus strand of NC_141697.1, from coordinate 761,457,249 downwards.
CCTGATTCCGTTTGCAAGTTGCGAAAAGACTACGGCTTACTACCCCATTATGCATTCCCCTACAGTCAGCTTTTGCATTGGGTTACTAGGCCCGCCAATTTTTCCCGCATGTCCCATCCACTCACGACATTTGAACATTGGCTGGTGCGAAAAAAGGACGAACGCAGACTTATATCGGAACTGTACGCCATGCTCATGGCACGCTCTGCGCGAACCCGTACCAAAGCTCAGGTGCGCTGGAAGACCGAACTGGGCAGGCCCCTGACTCATAAAGAATGGGAACATGTACTATACAGGGCACACCACACTGCACATAATACAGTGGGGGCATTGTCTGCCTTTAAAGTGGTTACATATTAGTATTACACGCCGGCGCAAGTCCACGGTTTGGGCAAACACAAATCCGATCTCTGCTGGCGGGGATGCGGGCGACGGGAACACTGGTTCACCTGCTTTGGAACTGTCCGAAATTGGTACACTATTGAACGGCAGTCCTAGATGATATTGACGAAGCGTTTCACATCACGCTGCCTTGCGCTCCTGAATATTTGCTCTTAGGTCTTTCTCACCCTAAAACCTTTCCATTGAAATCTATCCGAGGTCGACAGATTGCACTGGCGCTGCTTGCTGAGAGGCAGGACATTTTGGCGAAGTGGGGGACATCATCTGTGCCTGAGAGTTTGGATTGGATACACCGCTTGCGGCAGTTTTTGGCGATGGAGTGTATGTCGCTCAGTGTGGAGGGTAGGGGCAAAGAATATACGAAGCTGTTGGCCCCTTTCCTGCAAATACTCACAAAAGATTTGAGAGAGGTGACCTGTCCGAAATAACTGCAGATCCTTAGACTTTAACCGTTGGAACCCCTTATCAATACTTAGAGTTCTGTTTGCAGCGCCGGATATGTATACGACTCAGTCCTTGGCCGAAGGATTTAGCGGGTAAAGTGGAATTGGTGCGGAGAGGGATGGGGGTGAGGCAGGGGTGGGGAGGGGTGTTCGTGCTACTTTTGTTTTAGTTAATGTTGTTGTGTTGTAGTTTCCCTTAAAACGGATAAGGTATGGCTGTTAATTACGATTGCCTCTTCTGCGGCCGGCCTCCGGGTTGTGGGCCACAAAGCTGTGTAAACCTGTGTAACGCTCCACTCTGCCGACCTTGTGACTTTGGCAGGAAGCTGTGTTCATTCTACCTGGATCCCGCACAATAAAAATGATTAATTCTAAATGTGGGAGACATTAGAGTAACAAAGATTACATACTATTAGATTCATGGGTTTAGGGTGAAATTATCAACATGGCTGTGATTCCTAGACAAGAGAGTGATTATGACCCTCTGGCTCTTTATTTGAATGGTGCAGTGATTAGTGACTTATCTGATCATTGCAAAATAAGAGCACAATCTAGTCATCCTGTTAATAGAAGGAATGTAAACTGGGGAGAGTTAATACAACGTCCTATTATAGAATTGATGTATAGAAGTCTACTCCAAGTTCTCTCCTTTTTTTGCCAAAACGTGGCTAATCCATAGCTGTAACTTGAAACTCGTGCCAATTTTATTCCGTATTAAATGATTTTTTTCTAAACAACATAAAAAAGTCTCTAAAAAGGTAGACAAGGAACAAATGAATGGTTCAATAAAGATTGTCGAGCAGCAAAGACTTTCCTTATTAACAACATTATGTTTAGATTCAGGAGGTTAGGATTGTTTAGAAAAAGAAGCTTAAAGAGGCTAATATAGTTTCGGAAATGGGTTTGTAGAATGATCTATAAGAAGCTGCCATTTCTAAGGATACTAAAATATTCTGGCATATGGTAGCCCATGTCAGTCATAACAAGAACCCCATATTCCATGAGTGGGTCAGACACTTAAAAGGGGTGTACACAGCAACATCTGAGGGAAATACTAAATACTACTGAAGCTCCATTTATAATCCCGATGCCACTTCTGTATTACCCAAAACGTAGTGCTTGGACCCTAGAGGAAATCATCCTCTTTGCAATTCCTCCCGTCCTAGCAATGCATGATTTTCTATATTCTTCAATGTCTGATCCCTATTCAGCTGTATGTGCCCAGAGGAGAGGGAAGGCTCCTGTACTAGATAAAATTCCGACAGACATGTACAGTCAAGAGCCCACTGTCTAGGTACCAAACATTCAAACATTAACGCTCTGTCAATGCTACAACAGCTGGTACCCAAATCCCCACCTTGAAGAAAGGTGCAAGATAATCCCAATTCATAAGAAGGGTTGTCGTAATGTCTATGGTAAGTATCGCTCCATCAGCCTGATTGATAACATCTAGATGATTTCCTTTAAATAAGTCCTTGTCGTACGGACAGCCTAGATGTCTGATAATGAGTGAGATCCTCAGCCATTTCCAGGCAGGTTTTAGATGAAGGACTAACGTGGTGGACCAGGTTTTCTTATGATTAGATTAAAATCTATTAACATTAATGGAGGCAACCTTTATATAGACAGGAGATCCAGATGCTATTGGAGACGTTGGACTCATTTTGTACTATTCAGGGTCTAGAAATCAACACTCTGAAAAAGTGTATGCCTATTAACCCCCTTAAGACCTTTAGAGACAAATTAATGTTCAGCAAAACATGTCTGGAGAGATTCTCAGAATTTGACTCCCTTGGTGTCAAGCAATCACACTCCCAGTCATGGTCATCCCAAATTACAAAGAGTGCCATCTTGCCGAAACGTATAGCTACAGCCATAGTTAGGTTTTCCAGGAATATTACCTCTCACCCTGTGTTCCTATTGATTAAAATCTACCGAGCTCAAGGGGCTAGCACTGCAGTGCATGGTGACTCTGAACTCTTGGGGCACTACAATGTTGATGTCTTTGTTGCTACTGAAATGTTTATTAGAAATTTGCAGAGAACCCTGAAAATTACTTTTTAATGTCCCCTGTGACTTAATTTGACCGGTAAACCCATTTTTAGGCTTAATAAATTGAGACACATTCTTATTTGGATTTGGTTTACTAATGAGCTGGAAACGTACAGGATGGCCCTTCGAGATATCTTCCAAAAATCGTATGCTCCTAACCTGTCTTGGATGGGGTACATTAAAATCTGTACGATAACACTTGATCTGATTAACTACTGGTTTACATCTACTAACTCTGCCTCGCGTAATATTGTGAGAACAAGATTCTGGTACTGAGAATGAGAGACGCTTCAGACGGCTCCATCAATTGGTAGACTACTACGTTTATTCCTCGATGAAATCTGAACCAATTTTTCACAATTCTTAAATTATGTGAAACCCGATACAGCAAGATGTTTGCACATAAAATTGAGGCTGGGAACTCTTCCATTAGCCTCTTTTACTACTAGATGGAGGAGACTATCAACAGAATGTAAACAGAGTTTTGCTTGCCATCTGGTCAAGGAAAGAGAGGAACATTTGCTGTTCTTTTGTGCAGCCTATCTAAGACAGAACCGGGTGGAGTGTCCTTCCGGTCATAAGACATTTTTAAGAATCGCTGAGAATTTGAAAATATGATACAAGGCCTTCAGTGCTATTTTCTGTTCAAAATTACTAGAATCAGCTTGGCATGTGAGATCTTGAATTCTGAGATTAGAATTCCAGAGATAGATGTTGACCATTCTGTTAACCAAATTTTAAAATGACTCCGTTTTTATTGCTTGGATTTTATTCTTATTGTGTACAATGTATTTTTTGTGGAAACCAAAATTGTAAATATGGGTGTTCTTTACTTTTTTCAATGGATTTTATCCGATGTGACAAATCTAATACAATAAAAATAACAGGGCTGCCGTGGATCAGCATGTCTTTGTCATGATGGTATTTATCAGAGATGTTTTAATTGAGGTGGCTATAGTCTGGGCCTCTAAGAATTGATTACCAGTTGTTTTGAACATATATGCTCCAACACTGGGGAAAAAAAGATTCAAAATTAGCAGCACTGACCATCATTTTCTTATGCGGGTCTGAGTTCATCTGCTCGGATATGATCTGCTTCGTGTGTTGCTGAATTAAATTATATTTACGACTAAATATGATCAATGCTTGCTGATCCTATTCAAAAACTTGAAAGATCGTCAAGGAACTAACGTTGCTGGCTTATGATTGAGTGTGTGGTTTGGCATAGGGTTAGGGATGGCCATCTTTTACCGCCCTAGTCAGATCTGAACCAACATCAGACCTGCATCATAATTTGTAAGCTTTGTTACAAAATGGTGAGCCAACCAGCTGCTTACAATTCGGGTTTTCAGCAAACAGATAAGCGTAAACAACAGCAATACATTAAGAAACACAAAACTGCATATATTAATAGGAGATTAAAACTCACCTCTCCAGTTACAATATATTTTCCATCTGGTGAGAAAGACAAAGCGCTGAGTGGTTTTCTGAAATACAAACATTTATTGTAAGAAAATATCCAAGCCAAGCATTCTAAAACTATATTAAATATTATTCATTTATGAATACAAAAAAGGAAACCCTACTGTCGTATTTGAAAAGTTATATTATCTGAAAATGTGAAACACACTGGCTTATTTCACTTTTAGTCTACCTTTCTGAAGTCAACAATAGCTAGTAGAAGTAATGCTTTCAAGGTAAATAGAAAGTGTAAGTTGCCTCATTTTCACATTTCCTTCAGCTGAAATTCCTCCTGTGTATATATTTTTCTGCTACCAAATTCTGAAAACTCACTATGTGAACTGATGAAAACATTGACTAAGCAAACTATATTTTATGGATAGCATAATCTAATGTTTTAATTTTTAAATAATTACACTGTCTTCTGAACCTTAACTATTCCCCCCACACTACACTGTTCTTGCCACGTTAACGGCTTCACCAATCTATCTGCACCTAATTGACTCTTAATATACTTCACACAATAAGCAAACATGTCAGAAACGATGTGTTAAACCAATACGATGAAAATCAATACTGTAACACCTTTGTCGTATTCACATATGCTGATGTCTAGTGACTTATAATATCAACTGTTGCTACAAGCTACAGAAATGATGTAATAACTCATGTAAATGTTTACCAAAAACCAATAAAACAGATTTAATAAAACAAAAACTATGCCCCCCACCCCCTACCCAACTTAAAAGTATTCCTGATTGACTACACGAATTGAGTGAGCCATGTTAAGTTGAGGACGACGCTGGAAAGTCCCAGCCTGGACCTTCTTCAATGCAGGTTGAAGAAATCCACTCGGAGGCTGGGCGAACTGTAGGTGTGGGTTCCCTTTCGGGTCGTGGTAGTGTCCATTCTTATTTTTAAGTGTTACTGTTCCAGGAGGTGGGTGTCTGAGTCCGTAGAGGTGGTTCAGTCAATTGTGATTTTGTGGATGATCGCGAATGCTCTGCCAGGTTTGTGGGTGCAGTCTTGGTGTATGATTTTGTAGGCATGCAGGTTGGCTGTGGCAATGTCCAGTTTCGATTCTGGGTTTAGTCAAGTTTCGGTCAGCAAGAGAAGGTCAGGTGCGTTGCTGTTTAGGAGTTCCCAGATTTCTGTAGAATGTTTTTCGAGTGAACGGATAATAAGGAGCATAAAAGACAGATGGCGTGGGGGGGGGGGGTTGGTGTTGTGCATCTGTTCAGTGGCTTCTTAGGTTCCTTGGTGGCAGCTGTGTCTGCGCTGAGGTGTCGCAGTTCAAACTGCAGTAGGAGCAGGTGCAAAGTCCTACCATGGTGCATGGAGAAGGCCGGTGTGTGGTGTTGAAGCCATGGAGGGTGGTGGCAGAGTAGTAGCAGCGTTTGTTGGCTCTGGTGTCTGCAGTGGCTGGGATAGTCGTCTTGCGAAGGATGGTGTGGAGGCTAATCCTCTTGGCTTTCTGGACACTTGGGGGAGGGGGGTATCCTGTTGTGACCCTACCTGAGATAAGTTACATTATATTTTACTGTGTGTGTTATGTTTAAGCAATACATAAAATAAAAAAGAAGGTGCTTGCTAACAGAACATAATATTCTCCTATCTAAGATGGACCGCAATTCACTCCAACAGATCAAGTGATGGGAACAGACAGGTAGGTGGGCATGCTGGTTTCCGATGTAATTTTTCTGAGCTTTGCACAGAAGAAGATAATTCAAAGTTAGAAGTGTTTGGCCTGTTGACAACATTTCTACAGGGTAATGCTAATTTTTAAAATATGGCTATTAAATGCACAATACCTGGAATAATTGAAGATGTGGGTTTGCTTATTCTTTCTTGGGCAGAAAAGGACAATAACGCACCTGAAATGAAAACAAAAAGCACTTTAATAAAAATGCAGTTGTCATTCTTCCAGCACAGCTACTTAAATAAATGATAGAGCAGACACTTTCCTGGCCTCCTAAAAACTCAGTGAAGAAAACTTTGCTTTAATTTGAGGAGGATGAAAACCTGCTCAAGCAACAGACAAGCAGCAGCCACAATCCCTGTCAGGGTCAGCCACAATCCCTGTCAGGGTGAACCACAAAATTCACCAAAGTATACTGTGCTCCACCGTGTGGTATGTTGGCACAAAAGCAGACTCGCTTAATTTAGAGGCACAAAAGCAGACTGGCTTAATTTAGAGGCAATGTGTAAAGTATTTTTGCAGCACTCAAACATTAATAAAGTGAAAACAGAGCACAAGAAAAATTCCACACCAATTTAGAAAAACAGAGAAAAATGTAATCAATATTTTGACACAAAAATAAATCCAATCAGTAGAACCAGAGATGAATTTGTAAAGATTTTAATAAAAAACAGCGCCTAAAAGATAAAAGTGGCAACCACGGGAATCTATTTGCGTAAGACCGCGGCAAACTGAAATTTTATGGGCGACCGGGATGGCGTGCAGTTCGGATACATGATTCGGATTGGGTCTGCTCTCGCATTACCTTTGAACTTAGAAGAAATTTTAAAGAAAAGATGCTGAGAAGGTAAAGTTCAGCGGGCAAGGCAGTTGGGGGTGTTTGAGAAGTATTTGTCATTGGGGAGCCACTGAAATGAGTTGCGGTGAAGATTTCTACGTTCAGACATTGTCACTTTTTTGGAAGTTGAAAATCTCCAGAGGGATGAAGCTGCAGAATGAAGCCACCGCAATAGGAGGCCAAATGGCACTGCACCTTGGGAAGTTAGGCAAGCAGGTAGCTCCCTGTCTCCTGTCAGTTCTCAGACCACTTTTCAGTGGAAAATGTTATACGTTTCAGTTTTTGCTTGTTTTGGCACCCTGAGCACAATGTCCAAGAGTCCAGGACTAGTGGAGATCCACTTGTAGGGCAGGACTCACTTCGGACAGGGTCCTGGTGCAAATACATAGTCCTCTTTTGTCTCAATGTGTATGAAAAATATACAGAGTCAATAACATTTTTTATTCTGACTTTAAATTACAGTTCTTTTGAGACCAAACATGATCTTTCTACCTGTTCCCAATCAAAGGTTAGTACTTATTACATGTAATAAGGTAATCTAATGTTATCCTATGGGAGAGGAAGGCCTCGCAGTAGTGAAAAATGAATTTAGGAGCTTTTCACTACCCAGACATGTAAAACTTACAAGCACATGTCCTACCTTTTAAATACAATACACCCCGCCGTATAGGCTGTTAAGGGCCTACCGCAGGGGTGACTTAAATGTATTAAAAAGGAGGGGTTAGGCCTGGCAACAGACTTCTTTTGCAAGGTCAAATTGGTGGTTTCAAAATCCACACAGGCTACAATGGGAGACCTGAGACATGTTTTAAAGGGCTGCTTAAGTGGATGGCACAATAAGTGCTGCAGGCCCACTAGTCCCATTTAATTTACAGGCCTTGGGTACATGAAGTCCACCTTACTAGGGACTTACAAGTAAATTAAATGTGGCAATTGGGTGTAAGCCTATTTTCACCATATTTTAAAGAGTGAGCACAAGCACTTTGTGTACCGCTAACCAGTGCTACATCCCAAAGCCAACAAAAATGAATGTAGGAAAACAGGAGGGGTGAAGGCAAAATGTTTGCATGCAACTCTGCAGAGAGGGCCAAGTCCAACACTCCGCACCATCGATTAGCTTCCAAAGCAAGCATTAGGCCAAATTTACAATGCTGGGAAATAGGAGGTCTACTTCTCAGATAATGCCTTTAGCTTTGCTTACACCAATCTGACTTTACTTGCTGTTACCTTTAAGCAATGTGAAACTTCCAACATTCAAATGCACAACACTCCAAACTGCTTAGAAGTTAGCCTCTAAAATCGGAGAATGCGCTTTACCAATTTTTGTGCAAGCTTTCAAAAATTAAAAGCCTAAGTCCTTGACCTGCTTTAAAAGAAATAGTGCAATTAAAAGTAATGATTTATTACTGCACCTCCTCTTTACAAAATGTGTTTTCCTAAATGAAAAAATTACTTACCTTCTGTAATGATATATCTGTAATAGACATAGTTTAGTTATAGATTCCTTACCTTTAGAATTACCCCAGGCGTCAGACTGGATTTGGAGAACTTTTTTGTCAGCAGTATCCCTGCGCGTCGATAGGTGGCGTTGGTCGACTCCAAAGTTCGTCGTTGGCATCGTGGTCGCTGTAATGACATCGTGGTATCTACCAAGACGCCGCCCTGGAGCGCGGACGCCAGTTCTTTACACGACATTCTACACCAGAAGCGCAGAGACATGCAAGACACTGACCCCTGGTGCAAAAAATTAGGGCCCTGAAAGGAAGTCCTTAACCCTAGAAGTCAGTTTGCAGAACGGGGAGGATGGGTGGGGCATTAAGGAATCTATAACTGATCTATGTGTCTTACAGATATATTGTTACCAAAAGTTAGTGACATGTTCATCTGAAAGAGATAATTAGTTATAGACTCCTTACCTTTAGAATAGATACCCCAGCAATATCAACCCCGGAGGTGGGTCTGCGAACTAAGTTCACACCAGAAAATCCTGGAGAACAGAACGGCCAAAGAAGCTTCTCTCTGGACTTGGCTGTCCAGGCAGCTGTGTTTGGTGAACGTGTGCAGAGATGCCCACATAGCTGCCTTACAGATGTCAATAAGGGGAACTCCTTGTCGCAAAGCAGTGGTAGCTGCTGTCGCCCTGGTGGAATGGGCATGCAGTCCCCCTGGAGGCTCCTTCTTTGCCAAAGAATAGCAAGCTTTGATGCACAAAAAGACCCACCTAGAGATGGTCCGTTTGTGCACGGCCCGACCTTTCTTGGCGGCCACATACCCAACAAAGAGCTGGTCATCCACCCGAAATTGCTTTGTGCGATCCAAATGAAATGAAAGTGCACGTTTTGGATCCAGATGGTGGAGCCTCTCTTCCTTTTTAGAAGGACGCGGGGGCAGAAAGAAGGTGGGCAAAGTGAAGGTCTGACCAATATGGAAATAAATAACCACCAAGGGAAGAAAAGAGGGTCGACTTCGAAGAATAAGCTCACTCACCCTGCGAGCAGACGTGATGGAAACCAGAAATGCCGTCTTTAAAGTAAGAAGTCTGGGAGGACAGTTATGCAGCAGTTTAAAGGGATCGCACAATAAGATAAGTAAGAAACAAGTTCAAGTCCCACTACGGCATTATGAAGGGAACAGGAGGAAACAGATAAGTAATGGCCTTAAGAAAGCAAATTAGAACAGTGGACTTGAAAGAAAAAAAGGGATGGTCCGGAAGCCTAAGAAAGGCTGAAATGGCTGAAAGATAGCCCCCAAGAGTGCCCAGAGCAGAGCCCTGCTGGGCCAAAGAAAGGAGGAACAAGAGAACCTCAGAAAGAGGGGTGTAAAGGGGATCCACAGCCTTTGCTGTGCACTATGCTATAAATTTGTTCCATCTGCAGCCATATACCGTCTTAGTGGAGGGACGTCTGGCAGCCAAGATAACATCACACACTTCAGGAGGAAGGTCGAAGGCCACCAACTGTCGCCGCTCAATTTCCACGTAAGGAGGTGGAGACTGGAGAGGTTCAGGTGGAGGACAGTCCCTTGCTGCTGCGACAGAAGATCCTAATGAAGAGGCAGTTTGATCGGAGGATCAATGGCCATGTGTAACAGCTCGGGATACCAGACTTTGTGCCCAATCCGGAGTCACAAGAGTAACTTGGGCCCGGTCACGATTGATCTTCTTCAGCACTCTGGACAGAAGTGGTATAGGCAGAAAGGCGTATAGAAGACCGCAACTCCACTCGCAATGGAAATCGGCGCAGAGCGAGTGCTGCCTTGGAAATTCCAATGCGCAGAATTGCTGACACTGCGCATTCTCTCCGGTGGCGAATAGATCTAACCAAGTCTCTCCCCACTGCTGAAAGAGACCTTGCACCACCTCCAAGTGAAGACGCCATTCGTGATCCATCATGCATCTGCGGCTGAGTTTGTCCGTCCTGGCCTTCAGAGATCCTGCCAGGTGTTGAACCACCAGGGCTTTGCCCTGATGTTCCAGCCATGTCCAGAGGCGGCGAGCCTCTAGACATAGGATTCACGACCCCACCCCACCCTGTTTGTTGAAGTACCACATGGAGATGGTGTGATAAGTTGGCCTGATATATGATGCTCACTAGTTCTAGTGATCACCTTGTATCAGTCCAAACAACCCTTATGGTGATTGGTTGTAAGTCAACCTTATAGACAAGCTATCCTAATGGTAGCATGGACAGAGCAGTCTTAGGCTAAACTCTTTTGGTATGTGAAGCCAGCTGTTTTACCACATATAACCCCCTGAATACCAAATGAAAGGACACCACAGAGGTAGTTATGAAAATAAACAAGATATTTATTAACTAACAAACACCTCTGAACTCTTTATGAGATCAGAGGGCTAAGCACATGACAAGACTCTTAAGAAAAATACGTTTAAGTTGCACAATTACAATGTTGCCCATAGGGGCACAACAAACCATATACTAAGTAAGTGGAATGTGAAAGTCGATAGAAGGAATGGAGCTGTCCAGAGGCCGTAGGATCGCTGGGACTACACTACCCTAACTTTAGGTAAGTAATAGGAGGCCCACGGAACGCGTGTGCAGAGTGTGAACTCACACGCGAGATGTGTAACAACGTCTATGGACAGTACAGTTCAAGAAAAAGGTGAGTACGGACAATCCTGACTAGTTAGGACTAAAAAGGCTGTGGAACTGGACACTAGGAGAGTCAATCTACCCTTGAGTACCGAAATGCTTTTGTTACCTCACCCACAGGCTGCGGGTGCATAGGTGCGAAGTCGTGTCGGGTTCCGGAGTTGAAGTCTATGGAGCCTGGAAGAAAAGATGCTGCAGGCGACCAGGAGAAGATGTCCGGTGTGATCCAAGGGTGGATCAGTGAAGAGGAGAACCTGAAAGCAGAGGGGACAATGTTCAAAGTCACTAGCCAGTGACTGGAGTGGAACCAGATGTCGTCGTCGCGATCAGGTGAAGAGTGGACGCTTGTCTCTGCAGCCACGTGGACCAGGAGGTGTCTTCGACGACCAGGATGGAGGCGCGAGCAGTCCCACGCAGGCTCTCGCTGTCGGCGGTGTCGGATGCGGATTTGGAGTCAACAGGCCTTGGCAAAGGCAACCCACGCTGTGAGTGGAAACGGCGTCTGGAGTGGACCAGGAGGATCCGGGATGCTTCTCCTTTGCAGGGAAGCAGTGGCCAGTCTGGAGCAACCAGACCAGCAGATTGGATTTCAAGATTTGTCGTCTAGGAGGTCACTAGCCAGCCGGCAAGTGACCAGACGCGTCGAGCAGCAAACAGGCAGAAGGGCCCCACGCAGTTCTCGTGGATGCTGGAGGGCTGGTCTTCGGTGCAGGAGCTGCTCCGGGTCGGGGCTTCTCAGTCCCCAAAGCACTTGGTCGAGGTTACCTCAGAAGTCGTGCTGGAGCGAAGTGCTGCTTCTTCCAAGATGACCGGTCCCACGTGTCTCGTCGCACTCACGGACTGGACTGAGCTGTGCTGCAGATGTAGGTAGAGGTGGGAGAGGTCTGGGAATCCGGGTCTTGTCGGCCTCTGAAGTCTGGATCCTCGAGGGAAGACGACAAAGGGAAGCCGCTGGACGCTGATGGTGCCTGCTTGTGCAGGGTGGACACTCCTTGCCCACAAGGGAGATTTCTTCAGTCTTCTTGGCAGAAAGTCGAAGTCCAGAGTTTCTTCTTGTAGAGTTTCAGTTCAGGATTAATCTAACTTGGAATGGGGCCAGCTCCTACCTTTATCCTGCTAAAGGGGGCTGTACTACAACTAGGTCCCTCCTATCAGTGGGACCAGGAAGAGGGGTGGTTACACCCCCTATCCTTTGTCCGGTCTTGCACCAGAGCTGGGGCTGTAGAGCCCCAGGAACTGGTTTAGACCGGTGTATGCACAGGGACACCTTGTGTGCCCCAGGCATGTCTCATTCCTTTCAGCCCTGTCCTACCAATACACAAAATCCTGTCTGGGGTGGTGCTAGCACCTCCCAAGGCAGGAAACCCTTTGTCCAAGCCTCCCTCGCTGGAAGGACTCCCAGCAGCAGGTGGTCAGACTTGTGTCTGTGGTGGCAGCATCCATTTTGTGATGCTGAGGCTCGGGTTAACTTTAACCGGGGTTCACAGTTCGGTACATGTCGTTTCCCTCTAAAAGGGTGGAATGCTACCCCGTCGCCAGAACTGGCGAGGGGGTAGTATTCCAATTCGTATGACACCTTACTCGACATGTTTTGATAATGCTATGCCAAAGTTAGCAATAACCGCGAGGATTATAATGCACTTAAGAGTATATGGTATAGCGTTATCATGGAAACAGCTAAAGGACTTGGTTCCGAAAGCTGTAGACAGGCTCGGCTCATGCCAGAGCACTATCTCACATAATTCCAAGCACTCTGCTTCCAGGATTGTTAAGGCCTGCCATAGGAGTGACTTATAGGAGTATATGTGTCCATTTTAGGTTTAGATATAAGTATACTATATCTAAAGCAAAGGGTGATTACACCACCTTGCCCCAGCTGATTGATCAGCCAGTTGTGTCAGATTTGGAGCGCCAGCCAGGGGTGGCATAATACATGCTGCAGCCCCTGGTAGGCCTTGGGTTCACTTATGCCCTGGGTACCTATGGTACACTGTACAAGGACTTACAAGAGTGACCCAATACCAATTGGTAAATGCACATAAGGTACATGGATGTCAATTTAGAGAGAGAACAGCTAGGCTGTGGGTTTGATTAGCAGGCCTACAGCCAGGGAAAGTCGTAAACCAGTGAAGCAAAAAGCAAAAATCTGGGGTGACCATAGGTTTGCAGACCCTACTCTCCTACAGTGTTGTCCATGAATACCTGCACTACTCTACCCCAGACAGAGTGAAGGAATGCTTTGAGTGCAAGAAGGATCTCCCGAAGCTCCAGACGGTTGATGTGGAGCCCGGACTCCGCCGGAGACCGGTGACCTCTGATCCCCAACTCTCCCATTTGGCGGCTCGAGCCCAAGTGATGCATCCGTCACCACTGTGAACTCTGGTTGGGGAAGGGAGAGGGATCTGCCGTTGACCCAATCCTGGTTTGTTAGTCACCACTGCAATTGTTGTTCAGTGCCCTCCGAGATCTGAACGCAATCCAACAGATTTGCCTGATGCCGAGCCCACTGGAACTTCAGGTCCCACGTGTGCCACCTGATATGGTCTACTCGCAGGATGCCCAATGGTAGATTTTATAGCATGCCAGTCATTTATTCTACACCTCTGTGAGACTTTATGACCCTTTCCACTCAGCAGCCATTATTTAGTTCATTGTGTACTGCCTTATTGCGGAATACATATTATTCCTATAAGAAGGTATTTATGATAAACATGACATTGTCATTACTTTACATTTGTCCAATGGGTACCTGCCGTATGCCTAGGATGTTACTCCATCTTTAAGTCTATAGGTGGACAGATGTGATGCTTTGCCACAGGGTATGTAATTAGACATTTTAGACTCTATATGAAACATTGAGTTTTGATGCCTTTACCTGTCCGCATCTATCTGTTCCACAGTGCGGGGCCTCATATACCTGAGCACGGTTCAGGTGAGGTGAGGTCCAGTCCCCTGTCATGTTGGGTGAGCAAATTTATAATTTCATTACATATTGTTTTTTAAATAGTTTTTCATGAATGTAAGAGAAGATAAGAGCTCGAGTGGGATAAGCTCTGTTACTAATATGAGTGTAACATATATGTTTTTTAGATGGCGTTGAGCACCTACTGACAAGGAGGATGAGTAATTAACTGTAGGTACAGGTTGTATCGTCCCTACTCTTATACTCTTGTTCACTGATTTGTCATATACATTTTTGTTTTCTAACACAGATAACAGTAGCAACCCTTTAGAGCAGTGGCCCTGACGAATGCCAAGGGACGTGTTGCCCGGTAGGCAGAAACATGTTGGCCCTAATTGCGACAGTCATTTGTCCATACTGTCGTTTGCGCTGTTCCTATCTTTTAACTAGGGGATGTGCCTGGTTTCTATTAAAGTATCTGTTTCAGACATAACACCCTATTTTAAGACTCACCACTTTTTTGTATGTTGCACTGTTTTTCACCACTTCCTACTGACCGTCACAATCTGACCACCGATTGGAGGTACACTGTGGACCGTATCCAGTACTTATTATGACTGTGTGGCATATGGTCTAGATGATCTAAGGACCCGCCAGGTCACAGTGTGGACGACCAAATGATAGGACTGATCATTTGGTTTGTTTGATGGTCATCCACAACATACACATGTATTGGATTTGGTTTGATCAGTTCTCTAATTGATAATTAGATATCACTGCTCCCCCTTTTTTCTTCTCTACTTCTTTATACATTGTTACATGGTGACTTGGGCACCAACTGACATAGAGATAATCCTGCCAGTTTTTTGCCAGCGATTTGCTTGGCTTATAGACCTCCTAGGTTCTTGTGTGTTATTCTATTCATTCTGACCGTAACCAAGGTTGGAGGCTGAAAAATCAGAATCATAGCCCGAATATCCCGGAGTCGCTGCTCAGGAGGTTAAGCCCGAAACTGCGTCGTGTCCAGAACCGATCCGATGGAAAGGAGCTTCGGAGAGGGAATCAGGTGTGACTTCGGCACGTTTATAGAGAACCCAAGCAAGTGCAGAAGGTCCGCTGTAGTCTGGAGGTGGGAGACGACTGCCTGGGGCAAGTCAGCCTTCAACAGCCAGTCATCGAGATAGGGGGAGATTGGAAACCCCTGATCTGCGTAGATGAGCTGCGACCACCACCATCAGTTTTGTGAACTCCCATGGGGCACTGGTAAGGCCAAAGGGGAGCACAGTAAACTGAAAGTGCTCGTGGCCTACCGCGAACCGCAAGTAACGCCGGTGGGCTGGCAGGAAGGGGTTGTAAAAATAAGCATCCTGTAAGTCCAACACTACCATCCAGTCTCCAGGGTCTGGGGCAGACAGGACCTTAGCTAGTGTCAACATTTTGAACTACTCCTTTCGGAGGAAGCAGTTGACGTTCCGGAGATCCAAGATAGGACGCAGTCCTTCTTGGGCACCAGAAGACAGTGGGAAAAGCAACCACGACCTACTTGTAGGGCAGGAACTTGCTCGATGGCTCCCTTGGCCAAGAGAACCGTAACTTTCTGTTGAGAAGGGCCAGATGATCCTCCGACATGCGATAGTGCTGAGGTGGCATGGATGGAGGGGAAGTCTTGAAACCCACCTGTTTGACGTGATGGTGGTGAATCCTGCCACCGACTGGCGAATGATGGCCCTTGAAGGTTGAACTAGGAGGGTTTGGAGGTTGCTGCAGAGGGGTCACTGGTGGACTGGCCCACTCGCTGGCCTCCAGACCCACGACAGTGGGTTCCACATCCCCGACATCGCAGGGTGCTGGACAGATTGCGCCGGCCTGTGGCTCTGGGTGGAACGCGCCAGGGCACCCCTTCCATAACCACGAAAGGGGCGAAAAGCAGACTGCGAAGGGCGGCTGGTAGAGAGGCCCATGGTCTTGGCCGTTAGGTGGGAGTCCTTAAAGTGCTCCAGCACGTTGTCTGCTTTGTCGCCAAACAGGCGACAGCCATCAAAGGTAGCCTGGACATACCTGGAAAAACAGTCGACCTCAGCCAGGCATAGAATCGAAGGGCTAACGACGTTGAAATCGTCATGCTTAGCGAGTTGGCGGTGTCGAGTCCACATGGGATGGTAATCTTATCTGTGTCTCTCGCCTCGGCGACAGCATGGGTGAGCATGTCCCAGGCCTCCTCCGGGCACTGTGGCAGCACCAGCTCTACCGTATCCCACACACACTGGGTGGAACGGCCCAACAGACATGCAATGTTTACCGACCACAGTCCAAAGCTGGAGGAAGAAAACATCTTCTTCCCAAGATGGTCCCGCTTTTTGGATTCCCTATTAGGTGGTGCGTTAGGTATGAACTTAGAGGCTTGGACCGCTAAGCTCTCAGGGGTGGGGTGATGGGAGAGGAAAGAGGTCTCCTGGAGCCGGGCGGTGGAGTCAGGCAATCGTCCTATCCACAGGAGCCCCTGTGTTGGGCTTGGACCAGGTGCCCAAAAGGATGTCGCTAAGGGCTTTATTGAAAGGCAGCAGGTGTTCCGAAGAGGCAGCTGCTGGTTGACGCCCCTCTGTCATGAGATTTGTCCTGACCGCCACCGTAGGTAGCTCGAGGTTGAGGGCCTCAGCCGCCCTACGCAACACCACAGCATATGAAGCTCCCTCCTGTGTAGCCACAGCAGGAGGAGGTAGCATGCCAAGGTCTGGGGAAGTTTCCAGACCACTGGCTTCCCCCAACTCCTCTCTCCAGTCTAATTCATCCAGCTGGTCAGCTAAAGGGTCTACAGACCCCTCCCAGTTCTCCTCACCCTCCTCTGGTTGCCAATCCGGCCTGTAGGAAGAACCAGGGTAGAACAGAGGTACAAAAGTACCACTCTGTGCTGGATTTGGCATCGGTCGACGTAGGTCGACCTCCGTGTCCAAGTCAGGGTGGAGGCCGGGGTCGACGCTAGCTGGGGTTATACGATCTACCCCACTCTGCTCCAATCTAACTGAATTGCCCCCACTCCATTCACCTCTACTCACTCCATTCTAATCTACCCCACTCCATTCTAATCTATCCCACTACATTCAAATCTACCCAATCTACCCCGCTCCACTCTTCCCCAATCTATCTCACTCCACTCTAATATCGACTCCACTTCAATCTATCCAACTCCATTCCATCCCAATTCAATCTATCCCGATCCACCCCACTTTACCCAATCTGCCCCACTCAAATCTACTCCACTGCAGTGCAATCTAGCCCACTCCACCCAAAATACACCCCATTCCAATCTACCCCACCCTAAACTACCCAAACTACCTTACTCCAGTCAACCCCACTCCAAACTATCCAAACCTACCCCTCTACATTCCTTTACCTTACTATAATCCATCCAATCTACACCACTCCACTCCAATCTAACCCACTCCACAACACCACAGTATATCCCACTCACCGCAGTATATCCCACTCACGGCAGTATATCCCACTCACGGCAGTATATCCCACTCACGGCAGTATATCCCACTCCACTCTACCCCAGCATATCACACTTCACCCCACTCCAATCTACCACACACCATTCAACTCTATACCACTTCACCCTTATCTACTCCACTCCAGATTTCCCCACTTCACCATATTTAGCTAACTCCACCCCAATTCAATCTATCCCACTCCAATCTACCACACTAATCTACCCACTTACCCCACTCCAATGAACCCAACTCCAATCTACCCCACTGCACTGTATACCAATCCACGTTACCCCAATCTACCCCACTCTACTCCAATCTATCCTCTTCTGGACTGTTCCCATGAGAAACAGGGTCAAGCCTGATTTAAATACCCTGCACAATTTAAAAATCATCTTTGTGGGTACCAAACAAGTAATTTATTATTACTTTTTAACTGGTCTTTAACCATGGAGCAGGATAATGAGAAGCAAGCAGTAGTTAACCTCTTACTCAAAACACCTTCCATCAACGCAGACGACCCTAGTGACTTCAGTCCAATTTATTTGTTCCTCTATTTAGGCACTAAATGAAAGATTCAATGTCACTCAATTGCAAAAATTTGCAAAAGGAAACAGACTGTTCTATTCTTTCCACTCTGGATTCTTACAAGATCAGTGCCATGATATTATTAGATCTTTCTGAAAAACGAAAACTTTAAATTACATGGGGTTCACTAGGAAAGTTTTAAAGTTGATTCATTCTTTTCAGAGAAATCTCAGTCTGTGTCAGTTCCTTCTTTCACATCCAGTGAAGACCTTTAAAAAGTGGTGTCCCCCAAGGTTTGACAGACTCACTTCTGCCACTCAACCTGTACACACGTCCCATAACAAATGTATTCCATCTGCATGTGAGGAGTGTTATAGGTATACAAGGTAAGATTAGGAACTACACCACAAAGTGGCAGAGTCGATCTTCTCCAAATCTAGGTTGCCATTTGTAACTCTTACCGCCATGGTCCAAAACACAAAGGGTGGTCAGTTTTGTGCGATACACTTTCCTCTGAATGGTTCCCTTGAGAATGCCTTCAGGTTCAGCTATACTCACAGCCTGCTGTATGCGGGTCTACCAATCCCCTTTAGTCAAAAGTCCTTTGGAAGGGGCTGGAGGATAAAGTACTGCTGATTCGGATTGGTGTATGATCTGGTATGACAATTTGTAGGCATTCAGCACTTCCTCTCTTGTGCAGTACATACGAGGTCCTCCATCCCAACTGATGTGGCGCACGCATGGCAATTGAGCGGAGCCAGTCCTTTTGCCTTCCTGATGAGTTTGTAGACGTCATCTTAGAGTCCAAGAAGCTGGCACCAAACCGATCTATGAAGCTCACTAGAATAAGTACATCTGGTGTTGCAACATTGATTGAATCACCCCTTTAAATATCGCCTTTCTGACATTTTGCAATTTGTTGTGTCCCTAAGTAGCAGGCCTGTTTATGTCTACAATTATTGGCCATCTGGAAACCCTGTATGCCCGATTACCAAAGTGATGGAAGGAACACTATAATTAATCTGAGCCGCTAGGGATCAACAGGCCCACATTCTTACAGACGATATCCACGTTTGAGCTGATGCAGTTGCTCATTTTGATTTCTTATCTTCAAGGCAGGTATGGGAGAAAGTAATTTCAGCATATGGGGTTGGACACCCTCTGGATACAGATCTGCTAGGCCTTTACCATGAAAGACCCTCTGTAGGCAGCCATAGCTCTATTTCAATTTATCCATGGATGCCTTCACAGTTCTCTCCAGAGGCATCTCAGTTGCCAACATCTGTAAGGAGGCTACATGGACATCTTTGTATGCTTTTGCCAAGTGCCACTGTCTCGAGTCTAATGCACGCAGGGGTGAGTACTGTGCCCAAGCTATGTTGCAAGACTTTACTGTAGTTTACCAGCACTGCTCAATGTCACCTGCCATGGAGGTATTGCTTTGGGACACACTCATCAGGTGGGGAATATCAGGGACAACGTAGCTATCAGAAGAACATTTTTTATTACCTTTGGTAACAAGATTTCCCCCGCTCCCGCCTCCCAGCCTCTCCTCCCTCCCACCTTCCCTCCTTAATGACGGCCACTCCAGGGGAGCTCGCAGGGGAGCTCGAGTAAGACCTCCGACCCTCGGTGTAGGTCCACTCTATCCCCGCAGCTCCACTGTGCCGTCTCTAGCCTCCAGACTCCGACCTCCTCCTTGGGAGGTTCAAGGCTGCTACCCGCTCCAGCGCCTGCTGCCTTGTCCAACTGGGACCAGACTGCCTGCAACCACCGTAACCTTTCTCAGCCGTTTTTTTCCTTAATTTTTTTCCAGTTGTGCCACTGTAATTGTGCCCATCTGTGTCTTGCTCTAATCCCATCACTGTTTTTATTTTCTCGTGCCTGCCTGTTCCTGTAGCCTTTCGCCGCTGCTACCCCTGCCGCCCTTCCCCCCCGTTCCCCCCCCCCCCCCCCCCGGAATTCTCCCCTGGAATTCCCCTGCTCCCGCCTCCCAGCCCCTCCCTCCCTCCCACCCTCACCTACTTCATGGCGGCCGCTGCGCCAGTTCTCCTGCCTCCACTGCTGCCAGACCATCACCGCCACCCCGGCCTCCAACACCGGCATCCCCCTAAAATGCATCCTCCTCAACGTACGTTCAATACACTAACACACCATGGAAATCTAGAACTTACTGGACTCTTGCTCGCCCGACATCGCCTTCTTCACAGAGACCTGGATTAACGCATTCTCCGCCCCTGACATCAGCACCGCCATCCCAGGCGGATACAAGATCCAGAGGAAAGACCACCCCAACCACCCAGGAGGAGCCTCGCCATCGCCCACAACAGCACCCCCGCCTCACCACCTCCAGCGAAACCTTCCCCTCTGCCGAACACCTGCACTTCCACAACCAGACCAACCCCAAAAGCCACACCCAAGGAACCCTTGTGTACAGTCCCCCCCGCCCCGAACACCCTTTGCCACCACCATCACCGACTTCATCGCACCCCACGCCAACACCTCAAAAAACGACATACTCATTGGAGACCTGAACTTCCACCTCGACAATCACAGCAACCCCAACTTCACTATTCTTTGTGACAACCTTGCCAGCATCGGTCTTAACCAACTCGTCAACACACCGATCCACAGAGCAGGACACACCCTCAACACCATCTTCGTGGCAGGAAACAGAGTCCAATTCAGCCACACAACGCAGCCGCCATGGACCGACCACCACTGCTTACACTCCGCCATCAACAAACCCAATGCACCAAACCAGCCCCACGCCTATCACGAAGGAACTGGAGCAAGGTTACCGACGAGCAACTACACCCTCAGCCGAGACAACCACAACTAGGCACCCAACGCAAATGACACAGCCAGAGAACTCCACACCTGAATCTCCAACTGCGCACAAGTGCTCGCCCCACTACGCAACCCCAACAGACAACGCCCCACTACGCAACCCCAACAGACAACGCCCCAGGAAAGCCGCCTGGTTCACCAACGCTCTCCAAGAAGCCAGATGCACCTGCAGACGCCTGGCGAAGAACTGGAGAAACACCAAGACAACCAAAAACCACACCACCTACAATGACGCCATGACAGACTACCACAACCAGATCAGTGCCACCAAGAGGAACTTCATCCACAACAAAATCCTGGTCAACTCCACGAACTCCAAGGAACTTTTTAGTGTCATTCAAGAATTCCCCAACCCACTCAGCGAAGCCACAGACATCACCCCATCCCAAGACCTCTGCGCCAAGCTTGGAACCTATTGCCACCTCAAGATCAAAAAACAACTTCATCGACTATCCACCCTGCGCCACAGATGGCCTCCTGCCCCCCAGATACACCAGCCATCCCACCATCTCCAACTGGACACCGATCACGGCCGAAGACACCGCCTCGACCATGAAAACCATCCACTCTGATGAACCCACTGACCCCTGCCCCCTCACATCTACCACAGAGCTTCGGTCGCCATTGCACAGAACTACAAAGCACCATCAACACCACCTTCAAAACAGGCACCTTCCCAGACAACTGGAAGCGAACAAAGACACCCCTGCTCAAGAGTCCCACAGCTGACCCCTCCGACCTCAAGAACTATCGGCCCATCTCGGTCCTCCCCTTGGCAGCCAAAGTTGCAGAGAAAACAGTCAACAGGAAACTGACACGATTCATTGAAGAGAACGCCGCCTCGACCC
Source organism: Lissotriton vulgaris (assembly GCF_964263255.1). Classification (NCBI taxonomy): domain Eukaryota; kingdom Metazoa; phylum Chordata; class Amphibia; order Caudata; family Salamandridae; genus Lissotriton; species Lissotriton vulgaris. Next base: position 761,435,629 of record NC_141697.1, on the reverse strand, counting down.
GTTCCAATCCCGGTTCTGAAGCAACCACAACACAGGGACCGCCCTACCCGCTGCCACAGACTGCATCCGCACCCTCCTGGACCAAGGCCACTCTGCAGCCCTCATCCTACTCGACCTATCAGCGGCCTGCGACACCATTTCCCACCGCACAAAAGTCGCCAGACTACACGACGCAGGCATATAAGGATCAGCCCTGGACTGGATCCGATCACTCCTCACCGGAAGAAGCGAAAGTATCAGTCTCCGACCCTTCCTCTCCGACCCCATGAAAATCACCTGCGGAGTCCCACAGGGTTCATCACTTAGCCCCACGCAGACAACGTCCGACAACACGGCCTCAACATTGTATCCTACGCCGATGACACCCAGCTCATCCTCTCCCTCACCAAAGACCCCACCACTGCCAAACTCAACTTCCAGAAAGGAATGCAAGACGTTGCAGTCTGGATCACCAACAGCTGCCTGAAGCTCAACGCTGAGAAGACAGAAGTCCTCGTCCTTGGTACCTCACCTTCTGCATGCGACAGCACCTGGTGGCGACCGACCTTGGAAACCCATCTACCCCCTCAGACCACGCCAAGAACCTCTGCATCGTACTCGACTCATCACTCACTATGAACCGACAGGCCAACGCCGTCACCTCGAGCTGCTTCAACACCCTCCGCAAGACCTTCAAGTGGATCCCCCTGAGTCAAGGAAGACAGTCACCCATGCACTCATCAACAGCAAAGTGGACTATGGAAATGCATTCCACGTCAGCATCAACAAGTCCCTACTCCGCAAACTCCAGACAACACAGAACACCGCCGCCAGACTCGTCCTTGGCATCCCCCGACACGAACACATCAGCCAACACCTACGAAGTCTCCACTGGCTTCCAGTAGAGAAAAGTGGCACTTTCAAAATCCTCACTCACTCCTACAAATGCCTCCACAACAACGGACCCAAATAACTCGGCGACAGAATCAACTTCCACGTACCCAAAAGAAACCTTCGATCTTCCAACCTTGTACTGGCCGAAAACCCACGCAGCCACAGAGCCAGAGCAGGCGGAAGATCCTTCTCTCACATTGCAGCCAAACTCCCCCCCCCTCAACAGCACCTTGAGACCCTCACGGGTGAGTAGCACGCTTACAATTCCTTGACTGATTGACTGAAATTTCTATTGGATACATAATCTTCCTGAAAATTCCTCATGACCCTCGCTTTTCCCTTGACGAGTAAGTGCAGTGGCAAATACGATTCCAAGGTACATACACATGTAATGTGTTGAACTGGACACAGACATTGTTTTCTCAATTTCACCCCGCAAGCCTTGATGAGGTACAGAAAAGATCAGGAAGTGAAGCCAGCTCATGGTTTGGCACAGAATAGAGTCCAGTGTCATCAAGTCCCGAGGTAGAGTTATGGCTGATACTGTATAGCAACACCTGGTGGTGCTGGAGAACTGGTGCAGAGGAAAAGCTTTTCTGGAAATTCTGAAGCATAGAGGGATAAATAAGACATACTGTGGTCAATCTGCTGGAAGAATAAGCAACCAGCAGAACTGTCCTTACCAAAGGTAAATAACTTTTTCTTCTCTGCAAGCTGTGGAAATGCCCAGACACCAGGCATTACGTGATAACACAGTCAATGACCATGCCTTTTTGCTGCTGCTGCTGCTGCTGATGGTATCTCACAGAAATTATAGAACGAGCCACGGGACTCTAAAACGAACTGGTTGTTTTCATGTGTGGGAGCACCAAAGAGGCATTGACACCCAAGGCTAAAATAGTGTTGTGATGGATGAGTTGCTTTCACCACTGGCCCTGGGCAGCCTTTGAAGAGGGCTCCTATTTACAGAGCTTTCATCAATGCAGTCTCCAGCAGCCATAGTTACATGAACAAGCATTGGCATAGGAAATATGTCTCAACATTGTGAGAGCTTTGTTTTGTTTGTGTTTTTTTACAATAATGTGGGAGTATAGTAAGAGTAGATTGTATGTGTTGTGGAGAGGGCTTCTGAAATTAGCATTAGCCATGGAAGACAATTTTTTTTACTTTTTGCATTGCTCAAAAGATGGGCATCAGAAGAGTACCAACAGCACACACTAACACAAAAATCAAATTTAAAAAGCTCTAATATGAAATGGAAGGTTATCAAAATATAACATATATTAACTGTCACTTTAAAAAATTTCCCACTTGTATCCTCCTTTGTTTGGTAAGCAAAAATGTACTAAAGAAGTTCACTATTTTTTCCATTTTATGCAACCATTACAATTTGGAGATCTTAAAGGGGAAGTATCCCATTTCGATTTAAGACATAGCCTTCAACCTTTGTGGTGGCTACGAATGGGTGATGTAATGGAGGTGATGGCAGCAGGAAGGTTCATACAAAGGAGTTGGAAGCAGGAGGCTGGTGGTTACCAATGGTTTATGCAAAGGAAGCAGTTTTAGCAGGATGGTGGATACAGATTGGTCATACAAAACGGCAGTAACAGCAGTATGGTTGTTACGAATGGTTCATACAAAGGAAGCTGTGGCAGCAGGATGGAGGATATGAATAGTTCATACAAAGAGGCATGGATGATGGTTACAAATGTTTCATGTGAAGAGATTGTTCATTTAATGAGGAGGTAACAGCAGGGCGATTATGAATAACTCATGAAAAGGAGCTGGTGCCAGCACGAGGGTGGTTGGAAATGATTGACTAGACCATATTAAAGTCTTAGCGCACCTCTTTACTGCAAAACCTCAGGTTCTGATCAGCATTATTTCCGGAACTATTTTAAATAAACGTAGTCCTTCCAATAAGATGTGCAGGAGGCAAAGAAGCACGCTGATTGGCCGAAGTGAACCTTTAGTAAGGAGACGTGTAGCATGCGGCATTCCACGTAATCAAACACACACTTTAGTCATCACCAGCTTCATCCAATCACAAATGCAAAGTATTTCTAACCAATAGCGTTGTTCTATTCTATGACCAGTAAAACTTGCAGTACTAGCATAAGTGTGAGCGGTAGACTGGCTTATGTGTCCCTGTCCCAACTTGTTACCTCAAGTGTGTAGTTTATGTAATTGCTCGTCACAGATTTCCAGAGACCGCCACACCACTGTAGCGCTATCCAGACACTGCCTTTTTTAGCGTCTTGCATTGGAAATGATTTACAGGCCTGTTTACAATAGCACAGTAGGCGAAAGTAAAAAAAAACATGATCTCCACCAGAAGCGCACAACACAAACATGCAGCGACAGGCCTGGAGGTGGTGGGGGGTGAGCAGCCGATATTCTTAAAGATGAAGCGCGGAGGCCGTGAAGCGGGCGCTGCGCCAAGTATAAGCAAAATGTAAAAGTGGGTGCATGCAGACAAAAATAAGGCACACGCCCACTATGCTTAAAGATGAAGCATGGCAGCTGTAAAGCAGGTGCCGTGCTGATCATAAGCAAAATATAAAAGCGGGTGCATGTGGACAAAAAGAAAGGCACGCAACCTCCCAAAGCGCCCGCCATGCTTAAAGATGAAGGGCAGCGGCCATGAAGCGGTCACCAAGGGAAACGCACGAACACTAGCGTTAAGTGCTCTTTTAAAATAAAAATAAAAAATCCCTGAGCCAATAACTAAAATGGGACAAGTGAAAGCCTTCCCTATGGAAGACAACAAATAACGAAAAGGGAGGGACAAATAGGAAAAATAACCACTAGGAAGCAGGGATTTTTAAAGGACACTGGGGCAAAAAAATTAAAAATCAGTGGACAGCATGTAAGCTCACAAAGTATATACAGCAAACACTAGGAGATGTACGGAGTGGGGAAACTTTTCAAACACTCACTCCCAGTCACAGATCTGGGGTAAATCCATCATCATTCTTTAGCTCACTTCTTCCCCCCAGTTCAGACACAGCAATATGCAAATCAGTATTGACCGTATGCCTCATGGGAACAGTGAAGCAAGAACTACCAAGCCATATCTTCCCTGGACTAGAAACAAGCATCCTGGGACCGGTTTCTCAGTAACACCCCTCATCAGCCCGGCTACGCTGTTGTGTTTGTTCTGTTGTGTCTGGTCTGTTTCAATGCCTATTGGATTCCGAATATTAGACCAATGTTCTGATTTTTTACCTTTGCCTCAAATTGTAAAGCGCTCTGATATCCTTCGGGATCAAGTTTGCGCTATATAAAACTTTAAAAATAAAATAAATAAATAAACTTGCACCCAGTGGCAAGGTGTGCAAGGGACCCACGTCTGGACATACCTTGCCAACTTAGGGCCAACAAAGCAAACACAGGATAATGATATAGGGAGTGCTGAAACTTTTCAAACACTCACCCCCAGTCACAGATCTGATAGAAATCCATCATCATTCTTTAGATCACATCGCCACCCCAGTTCAGACATAGCAATATGCAAATCAGTATTGACCGTTTGCCTCATGGGAACAGTGTAGCAAGAACTACCAAGCCATATCTTCCCTGGACCGGAAACAAGCATCCTGGGACCGGTTTCTCGGTAACACCCCTCATCAGCCCGGCTAACTTGCATCCAATGGCAACGTGAGCAAGGGACCCACGTCTGGGCATACCCTGCCAACTGAGGGCCAACAAAGCAAAACAAGATATTGATGGAGGGAGTGCTGAAACTTTTCAAACCCTCACCCCAAGTCATAGATCTGAGTTGAATCCATATTCATTCTTTAGCTCACTTCGCCACCCCAGTTCAGACACAGCCATATGCAAATCAGTCTTGACCCTGTGCCTCATGGGAACAGTCCATCCCGAAAAGTGGGGCATATGTACAATAGGGGCTGCGCCTTATTTACAAGGCAGTGTTATGCCACTTAACGTGGCTTAACGCTGCCTTGTAAGTAAGGCCCCTTTCACGCTAAGATTAGCGTGAAAGGGGTGGGCAGTGGGTGTTGCATTGGTCGTTCCATCGCAACACCCATTGGATTTGATGCTGCTCCCTATGTACAAGGGCGGCGTACATAGGAGGCAGGTCCCAAATTAAGCCCAGGTAAATCCTGGTCTTAAGTTGGCGAAAGGAGGACAAATGCATTATTTCTCCTTGTTTTTGCGTTTTCCATGTGTGCTGCCTTTAGCAACCTGTTCCTCTATGAACTGCACATTAAAACAGCAAATGGTGTTAGAGAGGGGGCTATGGAGAGGGGACAGGGCTTTCACCAGTGCTGACACTGGCAACCCAGATTTGCTCATTGTGAGGGCTCTCGATGGTGAAGACATCAGCAGCAGATCACTAACTCATGGAGAGAGTGGCTCCCCCAGTGCCAATGGCTTGACACTGCATGGGAGAGAACATAGTGGGTTTCACTGGCACCCTCACAAAGGCCTAATACTCACCACTCCTTTGTATACTGTCCCTCCATCAAAGCAATCGCTGCAATGGGAGCAAGTTGCAACCGAAAAAGGAAACAAGCATTTGCAATGCAATAGGTCTCGCATTTATGAACGTTTCACAGCTATTGGCATTGTAAATGACAATGCCTTTTATTTATGTGCTGTTTTTAAAACCGATAAATAAAAGGCATGGTCATTTACAAAGCCTATAGCTTAAACTCTCACAAATGCAAGACCTATTGCATTGCAAATGCATGCTATAAAAGTTTTAAAAAAGCGTTAGGAGAGAGTTTGTCCTGCCTGCAACAACAGTCAGGAGAACGGTATTTGATAAAATAGTGCTCGGAGGCTGTAATTAAAGCCCACGAGCAACAACACACGTAACAAGGGGTGTCGCCATGGGAGGTCACAAAATGAGACAAGGCGGTACTAAGGAGGGACTATTCAGACTTTTGACCAATGAACAGCCAAAATTTACAGTGGAGAATGAAACAAGCCAATGAAAAATGTGTGCAGAGTGTGGGCGGAGTTTCAAGTCCCTACCTCAATACAGCATGCCTCGCACAGCAGCACATGAACAGCCCAGGCTCGACCTAAATAGGTTTGCGGAGAGAGCCTCTCCATGCAAACTTGCAAAACGGCCAATGTCATCTGCAGCAAACAGGCAAAACTAAGCTAGTCACTGATTGACACTTTTACCATAGAACACCTCTCCTGAGGGATGTTTCAAAATGTGACCAGCAATGCAAAGCACCAAATGACTTAGACGGGTTAAGTCAAATCTCCTTTCCATACATACTATGTATTTAAATGTTTTTGTTATGAACATTGTGTGTTGTGTTTAAAAACTCTCTGGAAACAACTATTTTTTTAGCTGATGAAAATGGAAGACATTTTTGTCAGCGATAAACAATCCAAGATTAACACATATCAAGCTACAGTCTAAAGCAAAAACGAGCAAGAAATAATAAATATGTTAGGACAAAATATACTTCCCCATCACCAGCCCCACTAAAAAGTCCTCGAAAGCTCCACCGTTTAAAAGATAAACACTGGTACTTTTCATCTCTTAGCAATTAAACGTCAAAATAATTATTAAAAATAAAGCATTGCATTTGCAACTTGCTGAAAACACAGTAATGTTGTAAAGACAGGATGGTATCCTCACCCTGCAAAGTAGGCAATGACTCCAGAGTTGACATCACAAGTAAAACTGCTGTTGCTTGTTGAAGTAATTCCTAAAACGGTTTTCAGTTTTACCTACGAAAAAAGAAAAAGCTATTTAATAAATAAAATATAAAAACATACAACAACCACAGTGTATATCCATAAATACACACGATCACTGTTCATTGCAAACAGTGTGAAGAAGCAAGCAGCAATAGGAAGGTAGCCCATGACAGCCAGCAGAATCGAGAAGTATCAAGCTGCCAGACTGCGTTCAGGAGGCCACAAGGTAGGCAGAGGTTTATAAGCCAAAACCGTGGGGGTTGAGACGTTTCACCTTTGCTGACTTTGCCTCTGCAAACTAGGCCAAGAGCAATCCTTCCAGCACTTGACACCCATTGATAGCGTTGATGACGCGCAGTTACAGGTTTCTCAGGGATCTTCGTGTAGGGGGTTACTCGGGCTCAAGATTCAAAACCACCTCCCAGCAGCACAACAAAATTATTGTCCAACTCCGTGCTTCTTTTTGTTCATTACACATAACAAGCATTTGCAATGCAACAGGTCTCGCATTAGGAAAGTTTGAGCTATTGGTATTGTAAATGACAATTTTTTTAATTATGAGTTGGTTTTGAAAATATCGAAATTAATAGCTTTGTCATTTACAATGCCAATAGTTTTTTCTTTCGCAAATGTGACAACTATAGCATTTATAATGCAATATGTGTTGTATTTACGTGAGTTTGATGTATTGATATTACAAATAACAATGACAGTGATCCGGCATAGATGGAGACCATGATTAAAAGAGGTACCTTGGGAAAACAGGATACCCATGTAAACATTTGTGCTCCGGCGTACACAAGTGCTCTGGTGAATAGAGGTGTTCTGTGGAGGAGAGATGCACTATCAGGTACTCCATGGTGACTGGCATGCCTATTGTGAACAGAGGTGATTTGGTAATGTGAGAGCCCCCAATTGGGGGAGGTGGTGAGGTAGAAGGAGACTCTTGGGTGAAGACAGGTGACCCGTTGAAGAGAGGTGCGCTGGTAAATGAAGGTGTGGTGAGCTGGTAAAGGCGTGTGCCTAGGTGAGGAGGGATGCGATAGTAACGGGAGGAGCTATGGCGAAAGAAGGATGCAGTGTGAAGAGAGGTGCTCTGGTGAAGAATAGTTCCTCGGAGAGGAGGGATTCTCTGGTAAGGAGAGTGGTGTGGTGAAAGGAGAGTGTTGTGGTGAAAGAAGTTGCTCTGGTGAAAAGAGGGGCTTTGGTGAAAGGAAGTACTTTGGTGAAAGGAGGAGCTATGTGAAAGACGGCTGCGGTGTGAAGAGAGGTCTCTGGTGAAGAATGGTTCCTCGAGAAGAGGGATTCTCTGGTAAGGAGAGTGCTCTGGTGAAAGGAGGTGCTCTGGTGAAAAGAGGGGCTTTGGTGAAAAGAGGTACTTTGGTGAAAGGAGGAGCTATGGTAAGGAAGGCTGCCGTTTGAAGCGAGGTGCTCTGGTGAAGAATTGTTCCTCTGAGAAGAGGGATGCTCTGGTAAGGAAAGTGCTCTGGTGAAGGAAGGTGCTCTGGTGAAAAGAGCAGCTGTGGTGATACGAGGTACTTTGGTGAAAGGAGGCTGCAGTGTGAAGAGAGGTGCTCTGGTAAAGAATGGTTCCTCGGAGAAGAGGGATTCTTTGGTAAGGCGAGTGCTCTGGTGAAGGAAGGTGCTCTGGTGAAAAGAGAGGCTTTGGTGGAAGAAAATACGTTGGTGAAAGGAGGAGCTATGGTAAAGGAAGGCTGCCGTTTGAAGAGAGGTGATCTGGTGAAGAATTGTTCCTCTGAGAAGAGAGATGCTCTGGCAAGGAAAGGTGCTATGGTGAACAGAGGGGATGTGATAAAAGGAGGTACTTTGGTGAAAAGGGGGTGCTCTGATGAAAGGAGGTGCTATGCTGGAAGTAGTGCTATGAAGAAGAAACCGCTAAGAAGTGTGATTTGAGGGTCCTTTGACACCTCCAAGGTGCCCACCCTAGTGTTCCCGCTCGTAGTTGGTATTATTTACACTATATCCACGTTCGCCGTGCACACTTGTAATCTCCCTCTTGGGGTGCTTATTTTATCATTTCACAGAGGATGTTTTTCCTGCTTCAGTGGCTGGTTGAGTAGGCGCCGCAGTGCGGAAGGTGCCAGCTGCAGCCTGTCACATACACTACCATTTGGATACCCCCCCCACACACACACACAAAGCTCCTTCAACCCTCACCCTGCGTCCCCCCACCTTAAATGTCGCCTGCTACTTATTTCTCAGCTCCACTGCACCCCTTCAGTGCCTCAAGGCTACTTTAATGCGACATGCAGCTCTATAAACAAGCAGAGGCATTCAAGGAAAAAAAGCAATTAGTGCGGGTGGGGGGGCTTCTCTCTGAGTGCTGAAGAGGTGGGAAGTGTTTAGATTAGGGATTTTCAAGGGCACCCGTTTGTTAAAAAAAAAACAAGGAAAGTGACCAATGACAGGAGTGAGTGGCAAAGAGTTTACAATACCCGAGCGCCCAAAAGAAAGTAAACTAACTTCAAACTAGCCCATTACGTGGTCTGCGAGGCGCCTGGGCAGACAAAGTGTGTGAAGAGTGGGAGGGCGGGGGCTGCCTGCGCATGCGCGGCATTTCTAACTTTGGTTTTGAGTACCGAGCCCCAGAGCGAAAGCGAAGTGGCAGCTGAAGTCCCGGGTCCCAGGAGTGGGCCCGGGTGAAGACCAGCGGATAGCACTGCGGGGCTCCCAAGCCTAAGGGGAGAGCCCCGCTTTGTGCTGGCCTGGCAGAGGAGCTCGAGTGCTCTGCTGGGCTCCCATGAAAAGCCTGGCGTGTTCCACATGGTGCGAGCCCGGTGAGGTAAGGGGGGGGAGGGGTGTGTGCCTGCGTGTGTGTGCCTATGTGTGTGTGTGTGTGTGTGTGCATGCGCGAGCGTGTGTGTGTGCCTGCCTGCGTGTGTGTGTGTAGGTGTGTATGTGTGTGTTTGCGCACTTCAGGGAATCTGAGGCAGGAGATGTGCACGGCGCCGGCCTGGACGTGCGCGTCCACAGATACCAATTGCCGCGCGTGCCTGACCCCTGTCTCAGATTCCCAGGAGACGGGCAACATTAGATACTTCGCTGGACGCACTCCTGCTCGACCTAAAAACAGAGTACTACTACACACTCAATTGTGTTCAAAAACCGGATTCACGGAGGTAGGATCTGTGCTTCTCAGGGGCCTCTGCTGCTTCAGCCTTTTACCTTGCTCCAGTGGGTTTACTCACCACCCACCCCCAGAACAGGTTCTGGAACTTATTTATTTTTGGGCGCAACTCTCGCTTCTCCCCCTCCTGTATTGAGGTTTGGGACACAGGCCCGATCAGTCACTCACAAGATTTGGGTTAGCAGCTCTGGGTTGCTCTCTGCTCTCTCAGTATCTAACCAGCTTTGTATAGGAGGCACAGTGCAGCGTTCGGCCTTTTCCCCGACAGTGGGATATCGCCAGCACCATATGGGACCCATCAGTGGTGTGCAGCACACCAGGAAAAATGCTCGGGCCACATTCAGTCCTCCTGCGGCAAAGCTATCTCTCTGCTTTGATTTTAAATCTGTAATTGGGCCATGTGTATCTACACCCTGCATAAACCCCCAGCACGGACACACACCTTCTGCAGACACACCTACAATAGTTGCGGTAGATACAAACCTCCTTCTACACAGATACACACTTCACACACAACCTGCATATACACACTATATGCACAGACACAACACTTGATTTTGAATTAACAAGTGAATATACGACAGGATATAGTATTGGGTTATTGTGTCTACAGTTCACCTGGAGGTTTGTCCAGGACACTGTTTATTGTCCGGACGGAAAGAAGTGTGTTCTTATTTTTTGACACAAAGGGGCATCACTCGGGTGCAATTGTGGCATAACGCATGGTCATAGGTTTCTCGCACTACCTGATCACACTCGTTTTTGAAATTAAGGGGCATATTATCAAGCACAGTGTTAAAATTTTTGCTGTATTAGCGGCAGAAAACTGCCGCTAAAGCGGCAATAATGGGCTTGATAATATGCCCTGGAGAATTCCAATAGAAGCCCATGTTCACACCAGAACATGGGTTTCTATTGGAATTCACAAGACCATATTATCTTTTTTTTTTTTTTTGAAAAACCTTTATTTATAGAAAAAGTACACCGCTATTCAGCCATACATCCCGGAGGCCAGGCAGCATTGCAGTAGCAGGTAGGTTCATGTACAAAAACAGTGCGCAGGAGCAGTCAGGTTTAATTTTCAAAAACTAACAACTTGAGAAGGAGAACCAAAGAATAGGAGGGCCCCGGAAGGCCTTCAAAGAGCGAAGTGCCTAGGCACGACGAAAGGTTAGAGAGGAAAAAAGAGGAGAAGAAAGTGGCTGAGGACAGTACAGAAACATTGAAGGGGCGCAGCGGGAGGGGGCCGGAGGCCGCACATCCAACTCAAATCAGAATATGAAGTGCAGTACAAAGTAATGGGGGGGGTATCACAGCAGGATGTTCCGACTGGAATTACGGGAAGGGTTGCTGTTCAAGGTGAGGGCTGGACTTCCGGGTCCGGCTCCAGCGGGGGTTCACACAAATCGCCCCGATATGAGTTCCAGGCACCCCACACTGATTTCCACATTTTAGGCTTGCCCCTAGCCACGTACACTGTTTTCTCCCGCAACATGCACCAGTCCATGTTGGTCTCCCAGAGGCTAAGGGAGGGGGGAGCGGACGCACCCCACTTCTGGGCAATGTCCCTCTTAGCCACCATGTTGCCTAAGGTGACCCATCGGGTCTGGGCCACATTATAATCATTCGGACACCACACATTGAGGAGGCAATGTCGAGCTTCGGCCGGCAGGGCCACACCAGTCACCTCCTCCATCACCTCATGCACTCGCTTCCAGTACCGAGCCACACCAGGACACTCCCAGATGATGTGCAGGAAAGTAGCAAGCATACCACAACCCCGCCGACACAGGCCATCCGTGGAGAGCCCCATGTGGATGAGCCTGGGGCCAGTTACATACACTCTATGGAAGATTTTCAGCTGGACCAGACGGAACCGCGCCGATATGGCCACCTCTCTGGGGGAGGAGGCAGCCGACTGCCATTCCTCATCATCCATTTCAATGCCATCATTCACCCAATGCATCCTCAGTCGTTCAAGCAAGTCCACCCTCACGTTGATCAGTTTCTTATAAGTCAGGGAGATGGCGCTGTCCGGCATATAGCCGTCCAGCACCCTATCCTCCAGGGGCGACGATTCGGGAATGGTACCTCCATCCAGTACGTGGGGGGAAAGAGCGTGCCTGAGTTGGGCGTGTCGGAAATATTCCGTCGATGCCAGCTGGTACTCGAGCTGCAGCTCTGCAAACGACTTAATCCTGCCCCGCGCAACCATATCTCCAACTTTAGATATTCCGATGGTGTCCCACCGGTCAAAACCCTTGGTCTTCCACAGTTTCCCCAACACGTCCGAATCGTACAGGGGAGTGGCCAGAGTAACCTTATCTTTCCAGCCGAGGGTGTCGGTGACCGCACGCCACACGTGCACCGTTGTTCTAGTGGGGCCCGTCAATCTACGATCCAATGACCTGGAATAAAGCGCTCGGTAATAGTTACCGTCGTTAACCAGCCACCGATCCATGGCATAGCCCGGACTGACCGCAGGGCCATAAAGGCCATGATTAACCGCCGCAAGTTGGGATGCCCAATAATACCGCCGCATATCCGGCAGTGCAATACCACCGTCATAGCAGGGAATAGTCAATTTAAGCAGTGAGATTCTCGGCCGCCCATCCCACAGCAGTGTCCGCTGCAGGGATTCGATCTCACCGAAATATTTGGTCGGGATCGGGTCTTGAGAGTTCTGCAGTGCATAGAGGAAGCGGGGCAACGCCATCATTTTGAACAAAGCGGCCCTGCCCATCAAAGAGATAGGCAGTTTCTTCCAGATCTCGACATCCCTCCGCAAGCGCTCGAGCGGTGGCAAAAGATTACGCGTATATCGGACGCGGGAATCGCGCGATATATAGATGCCCAGGTATCGGAAGCCCTGCTGGGCCACCTGAATCGAGCATCCACGGGGAAGGCGTGGAGTATCTCCACACAACGTATACAGTGAGGATTTAGACCAGTTAATCACCAGTCCCGAATAAGATCCAAAGGTGCCCAGCAGGTCAAAGACCACGATGAGCGAGCGGCAAGGGGAGGTGAGATAAAGGAGGATGTCGTCCGCGTAAAGCGACACGCGGTCCTCAAAGCCAGGCGACCACGTGATCCCCGAAACATCAGGGTGCGTTCTAAGCCTTGCCGCTAGGGGCTCTAGCGCTAGCGCAAACAGGAGCGGCGAGAGCGGGCAGCCTTGCCTGGTGCCTCTGTGCAGCGTAAAGGAGGCCGAGAGCCGACCGTTAACAGCCACATTAGCCAGTGGTGCCGAGTATAACAGTCGGACCCAGCCAATATAGGAGGGCCCGAAGCCCAGTTTGGCTAATACTGCCCACAAATAGTTCCACTCTAGGGAGTCGAAAGCCATAGTAGCGTCAAGCGAGGCTAGGACCGCCGGTTCGCCAAGCGAGTGGGCGCGTGCCATAACTGCGTGGAGTCTCCTCAAGTTAAGTGCAGTGTTCCGGTGCGGTATGAACCCGGACTGGTCCGGATGTACCAGGTCCGCAATCACGCCCACCAGCCGGTTGGCCAGCAATTTCGCCAAGATCTTGGGTTCAGCGTTGAGCAGCGAAATGGGCCTGTAGGACCGGGGCAGGTTCCGCGGTTTCCCCTCCTTGTGAATCACCACAATAGTGGCGAGTCTCTGGTCGGGGAGGAGTTCCCCCTGCGCGCAGGCCTCGAGGAACATTTTGCGCAGCGGTGCGGCCAGCGCATCCGCCTTCAGTTTGTACAGCTCGACCGGGATACCGTTGGGACCCGGTGCTTTGCCAGAACTCAGTGAGCGGATTGCCAAAGCGACCTCGTCATCCGTCAGGTCGCGATCCATGTCCTCACGCTCAAGATCAGAGAGGCAGGGGAGGTCGATATCATCCAGAAATGAGGCCGAGGCGGACTCCGGTAGGGGAGTCGCGGAGGTATAAACCCTTTCAAAATATTCAGCGAAGGACCCGGATATGGCCGCCGGGTCAGTCAAGGTTAAACCATCCTCACCCACCAGCTCCGGGACCACCCGGGACGCCAATTCCCGCTTGTCCAACCAGGCCAGGAGCTTACCGGCCTTGTCGCCGGAATCATATATTCTGCCCTGCTGTTCCCTGCTCAAGGCCTTCGCTGCGTCAGTGGCGGTGGCGCGGAGTTCGGACTGCTTAAGCGAGATGGCATGGATCAGGTCAGGGGACGGGCCCAGTGCCAGCCGGGCGTTCAAGTCTGCGAGATCGGTTTCCAGCCGCACCACGTCTTCGTCGCGACGGCGGCGTGCCTCAGCAATCAGGGAGAAGGCCTCGCCACGAAGAACCGTCTTGAAAGCCTCCCAGAGGGAAACAGCAGAGGCAACGGAGCCAGTATTTTCTGCGAAGTACCGGTCCATAGTCTTGGCCAGGAGAGATCGGGTCTTCGGGTCGCGAAAGTACCAGGGGTTAATGGGGGCCACCCGCGAAGACGCAGGGACCTGGAAGTCAAACGAGACCCAGACCGGAGAGTGGTCCGAGATGCCGCGGGCCAGGAGGCGCGCGGTGGAAACAGTCTGTGCCTGGGCCGCCGGGGCCAGGACGTAGTCCAGCCTAGAAAAGCTGCCATGAGCACCCGAGAAAAAGGAGTACTGTCGCTGAGTAGGGTGGAGCAAACGCCAGCAATCAACCATCCCCATGGAACACACAAAATCAGACATCCAGGACTGGGAAGGGCGAAGATCCCTGGAAGGAAAGCGGTCCAGATCCCCTGAAACAACCGAATTAAAGTCCCCACCCACCAGTAACAGTCCATCAGGAAGACCTAAAATGGCGCCACCCAGGTCCCTGAATGTGGTCTCCTGCAACCCCGGGGGAACATAAACCGAAACCAAAACTAGCGTGCGGCCCTCCCATTTACCCACCAGTGCCACGTATCTTCCCCTATCATCAGCCAGGACAGACTCCACCTCCAACGGAAGAGACGCGCGCACCATGATACCCACCCCCCTGGAGCCCGAAGAGAAACCCGCATGAGCCACCATTTTGTAACCCCGTCTATTCAAGGCCTTACAAGCGTGTCCCACCAAGTGCGTCTCCTGTAATAAAATGACATCCGGCGAGCAACGCTTAAGCATTCGTAACACAACACCCCTCTTAATACGATCCCCCAACCCGTTTACATTCCAGCTCAGCAAATGAAGTAATTTACCCCCCATCATCAAGGACGCTCTGCGTCCCCCCCCCACCCACATCAGCGCCCGCCATAGCAAAAAAACAAACCTTAGGCTCCTCAGCCAGAATAAAAGGCAAGAAAGAGAGAAAGTACAAAAGAAACACACATCCAACTACCCCCCACCCTGCACCCCTGCATCAGACTAAAATCCACCCCAACTAGCAGTGTGCCTGTCGCCCCTTAACTAACCTACAAAAAGCCCACGAAGGAGAAAGGAGGCATCCCATCCCCCCCTTTCACCCCCCATATCAATAACAAAATGAGTCAATTGAAGCTACCATAGCAAAGGCCAAAGCACCTCACGGCTACCCAGATCTCGGAAGGCAAACAGTCAAAAAAGGGGTCACTCCTGTGGTGCCGCGTCTCCGGTGGTTTCCTCCGTCTGTTCGGTCGATTCAGGCCGTTCCTGTGGCAGGGTGTCGAGCCAGTGCCCCACGTCGTCCGGAAAGTCAAAAAAGAAAGTCCGGTGGTCCCGTTCAATGCGAAGCTTGGCCGGATAGAGCATAGAGTATCGCAGGCCCATCTCCCGAAGTCGCCGCTTCACCCCGGTATAGCTCTGCCGCTGTTTCTGTACGGCCTGGGTGAAGTCCGGGAAAAAGTTCACCTCCGAGTTCTGGAAACGGAGAGGGCCCGCGGTCCTCGATGTCTGCAGGATAGCGTCTCTGTCCCTATAGTTGAACAGCCGCGCGATGATGGGGCGTGGGGTAGCTCCCGACTTAGGCGGCCCACCAGGGATCCTGTGGGCCCTCTCCACCGAGAAGAACTTGCTCAAACCCCCCGGTTGCAAGTGTTTCACCACCAGGTCTTCCACAAAGAGTTCAGTCGAGTCCTCCTCTGCCTTTTCCGGTACTCCGGTGATGCGAACATTTTGGCGCCGCGCGCGGCCTTCGAACTCGTCCAGCCGACGCGCCAGCACGCCATTTGCCATCTTCAGGTTGCGCACCTCCGTCTGGATGTCGGATACATCAGTGACCAGACTGGATGTCTTAAGGTCCAGAGATTTCACCCGGTCGTTCGTTTTCCCGAGATCCGTCCTGATGAGATTAAGTTCAATTTTCAAGGAGTCGACCTTGCTGGACAGCTCCTCGCGAAGTGTGTGCACCTCCGACCTCACTCCCGATATCGCGCCCATGACGTCCCTGAGCGTTATCTCGGAGTCGTCTGGCGATTCCTCTCCCCTCGGGTCTTTTGCACGAACCACCTGCCCCGGTGATCCCTTAAACTGGGAGAAGCGCTCAGGAATAGTGGACTGGGAATGAGATGGTTTCCTGCTAACCCGCGGAGTCTTGCCCATATCCGAGCCACCCTTGCCCGCCATGTTGGCAATCACGGGACAAGGGGGGATGCCAGGGGTCGAAGAGTCCCGCGGGGCACGTCCAATGTGCACCTTAATGTCCCCAAGGTCCAGGTCTAGGGTCGCCCAGCAAGGCGATCGGAGCTCAGGAGCAGACCTCTGGGACGGAAAAGCTCTGGCAGGGAGGAACTCCGTAGGGGCACCGCTACAGCCCACCTCGGCACAAGCGATGCGGGAGGAGCCTCCGGGAGTCGTCGACGCCACTAAGGCCAGGAATGTCCAATTTTCATTCCGAGAACGGGCGCCGCATCAGGCCCGGCTTAGCTACCGATTCCCACTATCGTGGGACAGGATAGAGAGCAGGATCAATTCGGAGGATCGGGAGGTCTTCGGAGCTCCGAGCTCACGCGGCCATCTTGGTTGGCAGCGAAGCTCCTCCTCGAATCAAGAAGACCATATTATCAAGCCCGTTATCGCCGCTCTAGTGACAATTTTCTGCCGCTAAAACTGCAATAATTTTTTTACCGCCCTGCTTGATAATATGCCCACAAATTCTCACATTGAGATTTTGATGTATCATTTCTTTGCACATCAGCTGATGAGTGTTCCTTTCAATTAACAGGTTTTTCCCCTGACGAAGGGACAGATTGTCCCAAAAGGCATTGGGCGCTGTTCTTCTGAATTTGCTGACAGCATGAATTGATTGTATTATTATATTTACAAAACATTTATATTTCTGTCCAATTCTCAATAATTTGGATTGTTTTGATATGAAATGTTGAAAATACAAAAGTAAAAATCCGTGAAGGAATAGGAAAAGTATTGTAACATACAGCTTATTTTGAAATATATCAAATATAGAAGTGCACGCTAGAGTCCAAGTTGCCTAGGGGACTTGGACACTTTACATTTATTTGATTATATGCTAGGCAGGCATATTAAAAGCGTGGCATGCTGATCGGTTTGATCAATCAAAATCAGGATTAACTGAATATATTCGAGTGCACAATTTATTGCTTCATTTCTAGAATTTCAGGATAACCACTGGCTATGCACAATGAGATTACTTGCATGTACATTTATTTTATTTTATGTGATAATAATGAAAATGTGGTCTGAATTTGGCCCTTCTGGGCCTATGTTGGACACCCCTGCTTCATGGGTTTAAAGCCCTCTAGTCTTTATAATCGCAATGTTCTAAAATTGCAATGCCTGCCTAGCTCAGAGTAGTTGGAGATGATCGGCATAAGTGGAGCCTTTGATATTTGAACTGTATTTCCATCTCCAATATTATAATTTATTTTCATTAATCTGGGTGATATTCATCAGTTGCTGCTCTCTTGGCATGGCGTGGAGCCTAAAGCAGAAAGAGACCCTTTCTGTGGCATGAAGACTCAACAGTCCAGCGCAGCATTGATTGCCTTGGGGGACACACAAACCAGAGTGCACGAACACTGGTATAATAAGTGACATATCGTATTGCTAGGGGAAAAAAAGATTGATGACAGTACGTTGGCACACCTGGAGACCCCGAGTGACTGCCCCTCCTTGTGATCTGGAGCCAGGCACGGCTCTCGGGGCTCACTAGAACCGGTTCTGCACTTGCAAGCGCTGTGTTTGGAGTGAGTCATATTTCCAGTCTGCAGAAAATACATGCATTATGTGTTGTTACGTCTGAAACGCCCCTCACATTCTGTGTCAGCAACACCTTCAGTGACAGTAAGTTTCTGCCCTTCTCGAGACAGGTCCGCCCACCCTTCCCGCCCCCTCCTCGACACAAGGGGCGGGCCCCGTGCTCTGTGCACACTTACTGAGTGGAGAAGTGTGGCTCACTGGTTAGAGGAGGCATACCCTGAAGCAGAGGTCAGACCCGGGACCAGGGTTCGATTCCCGACGCGGCAGGGTCCTGAGCCCAATTGTCCACGGACTCGATAAGTCGAGCGCATTATAAGAACACACATACATACATACCAGCAGCGGTGCGTCCATTGGGGCGTAGCCCCACCAGCCACAATGGCCCCGCATCGCGGCCGCCGGATCTAACAATAATTGTGTAAAGACAAGTAAACTAGCAATCAGGAATCAGCCGCGTGAATTGCAAAGGGGGCGTGGCCTGCTGCAGCCTGAGTGACAGTCCACACACTCAGGCTGCAGCAGACCGCCGCTGGGTAACTTACAGTGCGCATGCTTGGGAAAGTTTTCAACTTTCTCAAGCATGCGCACTGTAAGTTCCCAGCAGGACCCAGGGGTGCTTGCTCGCCTGCCACAGCCCGGGTTTCCAAAGGGCGACAGGGCGAGCAGCAAAATGACCCCCTAGCCAATCCTGGCGCTGCATACAGCTCCAGGATTGGCTGGTCAGCCTCGCGGCATCCATCATTGGATGCCGCGCACTCTCACTCTCTCTGAACAGGAAGCCGCGGCCCTCGAGGCGAAAGAGAGTGAATCTCAGGGAGGACGAGAGGTGTCGGGACTCGGGGACGCTTTCCAGTTATCACAGCACCTGACACCATTAGGTAAGGTTCTCGTTACAAGACTACACGGCCAACTTTCTACAGGAAATGTGTGTGAGGGAGTTGGTGGCAAGGTGAATTACTGAATGACGAAATGTAAATCATGTTACTCACTCGATCTCCCCTATTTTACATTTCATGCATATATCAAAGAAATGCTGTTAGACAAATCATTCATTTACCGCCGTAAAACAACCGCTGATGCCGCGCTTCACATGTCAATGTAATACATTCTGACTTCGATAAAATGCTGTGTTCACGCTAGTGCTTCGTTTGCCAGGTTCTTCCAAGATGTGCTGCTTTTTTGTTTGTCTCCCTTGCATTTGAGGGTTCGCATTTCATTACTCGCTCGACTGTTTCTTTTCCGCGTTTCATTTTAATTAGCGGACTTCTGATTAGCCATGTTGGACGGGACCTGAGGGACACTCCGAACGAACACCAAACATACCAACAGTCAGAAACTCACTGCAGCCTGGCCTAATTAGAGCCACCCATGTGCTTAAGGCGACGTCATGCCACATACCGCCGTCAAATGTTCAGTTTTCTGTCTTTTTTTTACTTACTCCATTTTCTTCCTCCCTGATTTGTTCATAGAAACCGTCACCGTGGCAAACTAGAGAGCAGTTTTGTATTTATGTGAACCTGTTAGGACAGCTTTGGCTTTCTGTGATCCCGTTTGTGGAAAGACCTAACGTGTCCTCTGGGAGGTTTATTAGACACAGCTGGAGGGCAGCGCAGATCTCTGAGCTGCAGCCGCCTAACTAGTTTGGGTTGTCTACGCTGACTTTACGTTTATTATGGAGATTGATTCACATTATGCGTGAAGTAATATTGCAGTGGTCGCTTGATTTGGAGTGCTGAGAAATATTTTATAATTTCTTTGACCAAGATGTTTGACTGACAGAGGGTCTATGGTGGCTGGTCCCTCGTTCATGTGCACCCACTTTGTAAAAAATATTTTGTAACAAAACAAAGACATTGAACTGATAAATGCTGGTTTGACTACCTCCCGTCGTTTGTAGGTAATTCGCTTGTTTAGCGCATATGACTATGCACATCAATACCAGTTTGCATCAGGCTGCATATCCATGTGCACATTTTTGCCGGCGTGAGCAAGTTACAGTGCACAGGGCACCGTGGGGCATACCTAAACTGTAATTGTAGCTACGAAGAAAGGACAAGGAATCACTGATAATGGGAATGCAGAGGGAACAATTTAGCTAGATAAAGAGTGTGTGCACCTAATCAGACCTGGGGAAAAAAGAAAGAGAGGAAGGAAAAGAAAGGAAGGAAAGAAAGGAAGGAAGACAGGCATGCGTGCATGCATTTAGGTCGACAGAGAGAAGAATGGAACTGCAAACACTGATAAAATGAAAAAAAAGGTGGTACAATAATGAGATGTTTAAGCTGGCTAGAGTACAAGAGTCAATAGGATAAAGCTGAAGAGGATGCGAGAAGGGGAGAGATAAAGAACGGGGTTGAGATGGTGAAGGAGGTAGGAGGGAAGTGCAGAGCGAGAGGGGAGAGAGAAGGAAGAGGCCGGAAAGAATGAGAAGTGCAGCAACAGATAGAGAGAGGAGTGGGAGAAAGAAGGAAGGCACAGGAGAGAAGAGACGTGCAGAGACAGAGGGGGGTGAGAAGAACGAGCCATAGTGAAGAGGGAAGTGCAAAGAGAGAGAGAGGCAAAAAGATTAAGAAAAAAGTGAAAGAGGGGACTAGTGAGAATGAGAAGTGGAGAGAGAGAGAGAGAGAAGGGGTGAGAGTGTGGGGAGAGAAGGAAAAGGTACGAGAGAAGAGGGACTTGCTGAGAGAGAGGGGAAGAGCAGGGCAAGCAGGAGAGAAGTAGAACGTGCTGAGAGAGAGGGAAATAGACCTTAGGGAAGAGTGAAGGAGGAGACGGGATAGAAAAGGGACGTAGATACTAGATAGAGAGGGGAGAGAGCGAGAGCCTAAGTCGTCCAATTAGGAGAGTTTACTACGAGAACACAGAGAATAATGTAATAACTGCACTTTCACAATTGCTTTATTAACCTTACTGCTTTCTCAAATTTGCTTGAAAATGCACGATTTGTCGTCTTTTTTTTTCAAAATGTTGGGGCTCGCTACGGTGCGGTATGCAAATCACATTGCGCCCCACCATTTTCAAATGTCACCCACCGCTACTGATACATACTGACACCAGGCCCAGCATGCCGCCAGCAGTGACACTGTGTGTGTGTGTGTGTATAAATATATATATATACACACACACACACACACACACAATAGGTCTCGCATTTGCGAGAGATTAAGCTATTGGCATTGTAAATGACAATGCCATTTATTTATCTGTTTTCAAAACCAACACAGAAATAAAAAATGCGTCATTTACAATGCCAATAGCTCTAACTTTTGCAAAGGCGAGAACGTTGCATTGTAAATGCTTGTTCTTTATTATTGTGTATAAATGCAATTTCAAATATGTGACGTCAGAATATCAGTTGTACATGCACCTATTGCATTTGATTTAGCAGGCTATAATGTTACTTTATAATAATCAGGGCCACTACGGGGTTTACAGTACAACTGTTTTGTCTCTTAGTTCATGTTTAAAAACTATCACTTTTACTAAGTTGCTCCGAGTGCAGAGTTGCAATGTTACGTATTAATTTCAAAACGTGCAAATGTTAAGGAAATAAACTGTTATAATCCTATTTTACGAAATGTTTGTTGTATGGTTTACATAGCAAACATGTTCAGGGCTCGGCTCGTGCACAGGCTCTTAAAGCCAAGCAAAATCATTGGCTCTGCTCTCCCTTTTAATGTGTTGGCTTGACCAACACTCCTTTCCTGGTCTAAAATGTCGGCATATAAGAACGTCCCACCAGCAGGAGAATGCATTCAAAGGTGTCGACACGAAACAAGTACAGTTCATAACAGCATTAGGAGCGAGTCAAACAGCTGTTATGGGAGGGGGCGGGGGTAAATGCACATCTACCCTCTTCCTACCCGATGCTGGGACTCCGCCGCACCACGCTGCAGTCGCGGTTTCCGGCACGGACCAACTGGCGGGGAGGGCAACAGGTTTCGGAGGCGGGAGTCTGGATCCGGAGCCCTAGAATGCGACAGGGAGGCCATGGTACCGGTACACCGTGGGGATAGAAACAGACAGACGGGCGGGACAATCAGTCCGTTGTAAACACTGCCCTAAGCAAGCACTTCTCTTTGGTTCGTAACGCGCGGGGAGTGAGAGCCTTACTTTGGCGTTCCCACGCTCATTGGCTAAACTTCAACTCTTAGTCCGCCATTGGCCAATGAGAAACCTCCAGGAGACTATTGGTTAAACCATACAGCGGAAAAGACAAGACTGCACTCATCGGACATAAGAGTATCCAAGCGGGCCCCATGTTGGAGTGTAAAAGACTACATCGCTTTTGGAGCAGATATCTCGGTTATGGAATTGTTATATTCATTTTGAATCAGAAAGTTGTTCAGATTTGCAGTGATACGATGTTATTTGGACTTAAGCTGTAACTGTCATGCTCTAAGTACCTGTGCTTACTGTTTATGACCTTGTGCCATGTACCAGTTGGTGCTCATTTAAAGCGCTCTGATACCTTCGGTTCTAGTTCGCTCTATATACAACTGCAAAAAGAAATAACCAATATTGGTAATGCTCAACAAGAATGCAGATATGTTAATTGATTCATTCTTATTAACTGGTTCTTTCTTTCTTATCGAATGTGTTTCTTGCCATCACCCCGAAGCAGCCTGGTTTTGAATGTGGCGCTCTATTATTTACTACTACTGTAGTTAATACAATATTAATAAGAATACTACAAAAACAAACAGGGACAAACAACCCCAATATGTACAACTGTGTTCATAAGTGAAAGTGGTTTTTCAATGTTGGCGAGTTTGTGAGTGTTGTGTGGATGGATGAATGAGTGAATGCGATAATTAATTAATCACCTGTGTTGTAAGTCAGTGCAGGATCGATGAACTGACATGAATTATTAATGGCCCAGTTGCGTGGATGAAAAGGCGAGTAAGGGGACAAATGTGTGACAGTGCCTGAATGATGGATACAAGCTGCAACAATTACTGGCTACACTCTCTGAGAACAGAATTCATAATAGAAAAAGACAAACATTTAAGACCACTGTGCAAATACAAGCATTTAACCGGGGTAGAACATCACCATGCCATGATTGTCCACCATTATGCAAGTCCAAACATACCAGCATGGTTGGGCACCAAGAGTGCCTACAACGTGTCAAGCAATTAGACTTTGATTGTCCCGGTCGGTCACTTAGAACTAATTCTAAGAGATCAGAAAGTTACAATACATTAACTAATTAAAATGATGACAAGCTTTAAAAGAGTTAAGAAAGTCAGATTTCTGGTTCCTACATTTTCAGCAAACTCAAAACGTACGTCTCTAATGCTAGTTCAAGCATTATTCAAAAGGATGCACAGTAGGCAAAAATGCCTTTAGTTTAGCAATATTACTACCATTGGACAAGCTTAGATTTGCGCGATTATCACATCAATTAGTGATAATAAGAACGTGTTTACATATGCAACGTCACTGTTTAACCCTAAATGCATATTAGATCTTCTTCACTATTCAGTAATCCGTAGGGCATGCCCTGAGTTGTACCAACACTCCTTAATCATTAGTGCATGTTCAGGTTTTCACCATCACACACTCGTTTTGTAATGTAAGAGTGCATACTAATTGAAATATGTGGTGTTGCGCTCTAGTCTCCGGCGCCCGGCGTGATGACGCGGCGCACCGGAGCAAAAGCGGAACGTTGGCGCATGCGCGCAGGGAGGAAAGAAAGCGCGCGAAGAGAACGGAACGGCAGAAGCGACCGGAGCTTGGTTAGAATAGACGCTCGGCGCTCTCTTGTGTAGCGAATTTGTTAAGGAAAATAAAACCAATGTTCTACTCACCTTGGCGTCCTGGTCTCTGTGGGGGAAGGATTGGAGAACATTACAGTGGCGACGAGGACTGGGATCACCCCACCAACCCCTACACAGCAAAAAGAGAGGAACAGCTACAAGAGACAAGGAACAAAGCAGGTCAGAGACTGTGGAGAAGGGCACCACATGTGAGCACGCCCAGATTCACAGCGCTATTCACAAGAGAGCGTGGCAGCAGCGCATGACCCAGCTACCAGCAACACGTGGCCCCAAGAATAAAGAGCAGGTCATAGCCAGCACAGCACGCAGAGGGGCACGCAGCGGTTAATTTGGCGGAGAGAAGGGACAGTGATAGGGAGGAAGGAGAAGCACACCTCCCCAGCACCACACAAGGTAGAAGTGCCAGTGCACCTGGCAGTCCCAGAAACCAGGGAGACGAGTCAGACAGAGAAGGAAGCCCCAACACACCAGGCAGCCCGGGGAACCGAGACGGAGGTCCGGGAACAGCGCCCAGAATGAGCAACCAAATGACATCACTAACAGCGCCCATCCCCTTCCTACCCAGACCAGGTTAACCCCTGATGAAGTGGGAGGACTGGAGGGAGTATTTCTGTGGAAGCCTTGGAGGATGAGAATGGCAAGGCATTCCCCAGCGCAAGGAAGAAGAGGTTACTACTGCATAACCTGGGCCCGGAAGGGGTACGTGTGTTCGCGAATATCGTGCCAGCAGTGAGACCAGACACGGAAAATGACGTCTTCAAGAACGCTCTAGAAGACCTAGACAACCATTATCGTCCGGCGGTGTGCGTGTCCATCGACCGGTACAACTTCCAACAAAGGAAGCAGGAAGAAGGAGAATCAATAGATGATTACGTGGCAGCTTTGAGGCGTCTGGCCATCACGTGCAAATATGGGCAACTACAAGACGAATATATCAAAGACCAAATAGTCATGCACACCACGAACAAGTCAGTCCAAGACAAGTTGAGGGCACAGGGAGAAGCGTCCCTCAAAGACGTAATTGCCATGGTAAAGAAAGCGGAACTTTCAAAACGCTGCGCAGAAGCGGCCAAAAATGAGAGCTCACAGAGGCAGATGGTCAACAAGATAGACGAGGCTCCTTCGACCAATAGGCAAAAGGGATCCGTAGGAGAGAGAAGGCAGGATTCCAGGTGGACAGGGAAACAGGCATCACCAGGAAGACAGTCCATGGACAGCAAATGTTCATGCTACAGGTGCGGGAGTACAGCTCACTCTGCGCAAGACAAACGGTGCCCAGCATTTCGCGCCAGATGCTCCTTCTGTGGCCTGGTCGGCCATTTTGAAAAAGTATTCCGTAAGAAAGGGAAGAAAGCCATGGTGAAGTTCATCGGGCAGTCCCTGTCGGAAGACCAGACTGAAGAAGACCCTGAAGACGACGACATGGTCTTATGCGTCGAGGACCAAGTGTTGGATGTGACGGGCAAGCTCTCAGACAAGCCGCGCACGGACATGCTAATAGGGGGAGTGAAAGTGCACATAGCAATTGACTCGGGATCTCCGTACTCCATAGTACAGCGATCTGTATGGGAGGAAGACTTTGTACCGAGAAAACAAACAAGAGTTACCTGGTCAGATTGTCTACCTACGTGTTGTGTCATGCCAAAAAGACCACTAGACCCACATGTCCTTACAGTGATAATACTGGGTTAGAAGAATTCCCATCAGCCCACCATTGGTGGCGGAGTGTCGTCATGTGGGATGTAAACCATGAACCATAGTTTCTCCCAATGCACCTAATAATGATGCGGAGATAGGTTCTGGAAGATGTTTGTTCTGAACCACAGTATTTCAGAGGTAGGACCGATGAAGTGCAGTGCTCGTGCAAGAAATAAACGAAAGTGAATAAAATTGGCTCCTGTGACAAAAAATATGTTTATTCAGTATTGTCCAGGGTCAAGGGTAAAAACAACGCCTCATGGTTTTAAAGAATAACTATGTCATGGCGTAGTGCGTGGAGGTCGACATGTTTCAGCTGGGAGGACAACTAGTCCAAGCTTTCTTCAGGACCATTAGATGTTAGGCATCTGCACTATAAGAAACATAAAGTGTGTTAACATTTTGGATTACTCCTACCAGATCTTTGAGCCCAAAGTGTTCCCTGGTATAGATCCAACTGGTCGTGGTTTTCCTAAAGTGAAGAAAAGGGGGTGTAAGTGGCATATGTGATGTAATGGCAATTAAAAACACAGCACAACAAGAGAAGGTAGGGCGGCAGAAAACTGTTCTCCGCCTTCCAGAAGCTGCATAAGTCTTCTGCTATAGAGCTGATTCATTTGCACAGTATTAATTTATCTCTATTTTACTCACCCAGCAATCTGTGGGAGAACGCCTCACCTCACCCGGCACCCACTCGGGAAGAAGGAGGCCCCGCTCTGTTAGGGATGGAAAAGTATAGTAACCTCAATTGAAGGTTCTATTGAGGTACAGAGTGCACGTACTCAACTTGTCCAATTGTATATACTAACAAATACTAGTTGATTTCAGAGAGACTCAACCCAAGCAGAAGAATGGTAGTGACCAGGCTTGGGGATGGTACAGATTTGTGGAAAGGTTCTGTAGATGGGCTCTACATATTAGTTCCACCTGCACAGAACAGTTTTTAAAGTAAAGTGTAGGGGAGACCAAATAGTCTTGATTAGTGCATAAGGGGCACCAGGAGTTGGGTAAATAGGACTTAAACAGATGGTATCCCTAGTGGCTACAACTGCACAGAGCAATTATTTAAGTACATAATTTAGGGGCAGCCAAAGGGTCTAGAATAGTGTACAAGGAGGCAACAAAAGTTAAGTAAAATAAATAAGACTTAAAGATGGTATTCATAATTGCTATATCTCCAATTTACAGGAAGCCATACCTGTCCGTCGGTACCCCAGTGGCCAGCGTACGAGTAGGAGTGGAGGTGATTGAAGCTGTATGAGCCTCCTTATTATATACCCACTCTGATTGGTCAATTAGGGGCAAAAAAGCGCGAAAAAACGCGAAAAACGGCACTTGCTATAAAGGGATAGTGCCTATTGGTTAACACTGCCTAACTCTTATTATGGGCGATAATGGACGCTAAACGCGCATGTGCCGGTGATTCAAGCTTAAACGCTTACTCTATCCTGCAGTTTCGAGCAGCATTAGGTCAACCGCGCCTGCTCTGAACTACAACGTAATGCGCATGTGCGATATGGAGACATCACTCGCGCATGTCGCGGGGACGCCTGCATTGTGAGGATGTAGTGCGCATGCGCGAAGCAAATAACATCGCCCTTATCGTTCGCGATGTATTTACTTTATTTATTGTGTATGCGTTAGCGTAATTTGATTATTGCCCACAGCTGACTGTGTTTGCACACGGGGGCATGTTATAATTAAACTTTATTTTAACCGGCAAAGTATACACACGAGCATAATGGATGATAGTATACATTGAGATATAGCAATGATACGATTGAAGGGTTGCCAATCCACACGCTGGGGACCTCACAGATGATATAAGACCTACATATATGTCCATTATATGTGCCTGTAACTGATCCTAAAGTGTCCAGATGTAGGGCAACTAATCTAAAAGGATATTAACTTTACAAGGTTACCCATCCACACGCTGGAGACATTGCGGTTGGTGTATGACCCGCATGTATGTCTGTGCCTGTAAATGGTCCTAGAGTGTCCAGATATGGGGCCGCCAATCTATAGGAGTGTATAGGAATGTCAACCTTAAGATGGGCTAGGGGAAGATGTAATCTTATGGTGCCCATATAACTTATCAGTAGTTACTTTAAATATAATCCAGATATTGAAGCACTGGTTGTTTGGTAGGACAGATAGGATATTGTTAGTGCATTCATGGTATATTACAAAGACGCCCATGGTATGTCATCGTTGAGCCCCTTAGAGTCACTCTGTAATTGGAATACCCATTTCTGCTCTTTTCTGAATAGGAATTTTGAGACATCAGTTATGTGGGTGGGGATGTACGGATGTTCTAGAACCACCCATCTCATGTCCTCTGGTGTATGTTTACAGGTCAGAAAGTGACTTGTGAGTTTAGTTGCCTGTTTATGACATCTAATAGTGCTCTTATGCTCTCCAATCCTGAGTTTAATTTTGCGTGTTGTGTACCCAATATATCTGAGAGAGCAGGGACAAGTGATCATATAGATCACGTTTTCTGTATTGCAATTGGTGTGTTTCTTAAGGACCCATGTCTTCCCCGGACCCAGATCAATAGTGTTGGTTTTGCTAGTCTGGGGACAGACGCTACAGGATCCGCATGGGTGATGGCCAGTGACCGGAGGGAGATCCCATAGAGTGGATGGTCTTGCGGTATTTTGTATCCTAGGTCTTGTATGGATCAGTGTATCATGTAAGCTTGGCGCTCTTTTAAATGAGAAGAGAGGTAAGGGGATGTTGGCGTTTGTGGTATTGAGAATGCCCCAGTGTTTTCGCACTGCTTTCTGAAGTCTGTTTGATTGTGTGTTGAAAGTGCTCACAAATGTTAGCCTCTCAAGTGGTGGTTTCGGAGGGCGTCTGTCCAACAGTGCCTCACGATTATTGTTTGAGGCCCTTTTCCATGCTTTTTTCACGAGATGTTTTGGGTATTCTCGTTCCTGCAGTTGGTTAGAAAGGGTCTTTGCGTGTTTGTTGAATAGCACCGGAGATGAACAGTTCCTCCTCAATCTGAGGAATTGTCCCACGGGGAGGTTCTCTTTAAGGGAGCGTGGATGGTGGCTGTTGAAGAGCAGCAGAGAATTTCTCGCCATGGGTTTGGTGTATAATTCACTCTGTAGACTGCCAGCCTCGTAGAAGATGGACAAGTCTAAGAACGAAAGTCTGACACGACTATGTTCCAGCGTGAATTTGAGGAACTGATTACGTTCGTTCAGCCAGTGGTGGAACGACTCGATCTCACTCTCGGTACCTCACGATACCATCAAAATGTCATCTATATATCTCTTCCATAGTACCACATGGTGGAAAAAGGGATTACTATGGTTGAGAACAAGATCTTGCTCAAATTGATGGACATAGAGGTTGGCGAGGCTGGGTGCAAAAACGCTCCCCATCGATATCCCGGAGACCTGTAGGAAAAATTGCTCCTCAAATGTGAATTTTTTTTCTTTCATTGCTATTTCAGCACATGCAAGAATGAAGTTCACAGGGGTGATACTGTCCAACTCTTCCAATGATAGAAGGTGCCTGATAGTGTCCAGAGTGTCCTGCTGGGGTATGCAGGTGTAGAGGGACTCAACATCAAAGCTGGCTAGTAGGTCGGTCTCTACATTAAACTCAATATCGGGTAGTAATCGAAGCACATCAGCAGTGTCTTCCAAATACGTGGGCATTTTCTTAACAAGAGGTCTTAGAAAGACATCTACGAAGGTTGACAGAGGCTCCAGCAGAGAGCCAATCCCGGAAATGATGGGACGTCCCGGTGGTGGTCTGGTGGCCTTATGGATCTTCGGTAAACAGTAGAAACCGGGGGTGACAGGGTTCTCTGTTATCAAAAATCTTGCCTCCTGAGATGTGATCCATCCTTCATTTAAGACTTTGTACCCACCCTAGGTCCACAGTTACACCCACCAGACATACAACCCATTTCATACACCAGCAATGCAATTCCCATGGTGGGCTTCCGCGCCTTGAAATTTGAATTCAGAGGTAGATCTGCGATCTGCAAGCTATATGTGGTGGAGCGAGGACCCTCGGTGCTGGGATGGAGAGACCAAGGTGATCTGGGAATTAAGTTAGATCCGGGTGGCAAGGAGAAAATCCTTTTGACGGAAGACAGCCGCTGGCCACAGCAAGAGAAATTGAAGCAGGCCTTCCCCAAAGTGTTTGGAGGCACGGTTGGAAAATTGGATAAGTTTGTGCACAAAATACTCCTCAAGGAGGACGCCCGCCCGGTGTCCCACAAGGTCAGGAACATCCCTATCGCTATTAAAGACGCAGTCCAGCAGGAACTCCAAAGGTTAGAAGAACAAGGGATAATAGAACCGATTGACAGCTCTGAATGGTTGGCCCCCTTGGTCGTAGCCAGGAAACTTAATGGCAAGGTTCGTTTATGTGTGGACCTCCGCGAGCTCAACAAATGTTTGATAGTGGAGAAGTCCCCCCTACCGAGGATCGAAGAAATGTTGGTAAGAACAAAAGGAGTGTCATGGTTCTCAATAATTGACCTCACATCAGCGTATCATCAGATTGACCTGCACCCATCGAGCAGAAAGCTAACCTCATTCATCACACCCTTCGGGCGTTATCAGTTCCGCCGCATGCCGTTTGGGCTGGCCTCAGCGGCCGCGGTGTTCCAGAAGTTAATGCACCACCTATTCAAGGACCTACCAGGCGTCCTGTACTTTCAGGACGACATCCTGATCATGGGAACAAACCAGGAAGACCATGACAAGAAACTGACAAAGGTGCCAACGGTGCTGCAAGAAAAGGGCCTCACCGCAGAGTGGAGTAAGTGCAGGCTGGGCATGTCATCTGTCACCTATCTAGGTCATGAAATAGGGAGTCAAGGTATATCCCCCAAACGACAAAATGTGAAAGCCATTTGCGATGCCAGAGCCCCAGTCAACAAGGAAGAAGTGAGGTCATTCCTCGGAATGGCGGAGTACTATAGTAAATTTGTAAGACACTTTGCTACCAAGACTCACAAACTCCGTCAGGTCATCAGGGACAAGTCGCTGTTCAAATGGGATGAAGAGGCACAGAGTGAATTCGAGGGTCTGAAGACCGACATAAGTGGAGCAGGACCCCTACACGGATACGACCCAACGGGCAGCACCATACTGACAACGGATGCCAGTGAAAAAGGATTGGGAGCGGTGCTAGCACAGGAAAGGAGAGATGGCACAGTGGAGACAATCAGTTTTGCATCCCGGGCGTTGTACCCCACCGAGCAGAAATATAGTGTCATAGAAAAAGAGATGCTGGCGGTCACATGGGCCATGGGAAAATTTAGACAATTCATTTGGGGCACCCGCTTCAAACTACAAACGGACCATAAACCATTGGTCAAGGTGTTAACCTCCTGCGGCCACGATACAGCCACACCACACATCACAAAGATGACACTCAAGTTACTAGTCTACACATACGACGTGGAATACTTGCCGGGGACACGGAATAAAGTAGCAGACTATTTGAGCAGAGCCTCCGCCATGGAGGATGCACCGGCAGTTCCACCTGACACTGACGAGATGGTGGCAGAAATGGCGGACTCGGAGAGGACAATCAGCAGGCATGAATGGGCCTAAGCCTACGAGACGGATGGTGAAATGGAAGAAGTCAAACAATATCTGATATCTGGATGGCCAGAAAAAAGGCACCTCAAGGCGGACCTGAGGAAATATTACGAGATACGGGAGGAAATTTCGATGAGTGAATCAGGCATTTTCATGTACCGGGGGGATAAAGTGATACCTCCAGCGACTCTAATACCCCTGCTACTGAATCAACTTCATGAAGGTCACCTCGGCATCGTGAAAACGAAGATGAGAGTGAAACAAATGTACTGGTGGCCGGGAATGGACAGTCAGATAGAAAAACAGGTGAGGGAATGTGTCCAGTGCCAAGGAGCGGATAAAGTACTGAGGCCTGCATTGGGGGAATTTGAACGACCCCAGAACCCATGGGAAGATATAGCTGTGGACATATTAGGTCCTGTCCTCGACAACAGAGGGGTTGCCAAATACCTGTGCGTAGTCATACACAAATACTCTAAATGGCCTGAGATAGATGTGCAAGAATCCATGGACACGGACACGGTGTTGAGATTTCTCACCTCACTGTTCTTGAGGGAAGGAATACCAAGGACAATATTGAGTGACAATGGGCCACAGTTCACCTCAGACAAATGGGACAAGTACATGGAGAGGAACGGGATTAAGTCCAAACACACGGCAGTGTATCATCCCGCATGCAATGGACAAGTGGAACGGTTCAACCGTGTGCTGATGGGGTCCATACAGGCTGCCATAATGCAAGGGAAAGACTGGGAAACGGAAGTTCAGGGCATGCTGTGGGCATACAGAATCACCCCAACAGTACTAGTATACAGCCCCTTCCAAATTCTGAGAGGCAGGTTCCCTTTTACTAGAGACAATGTGGTGTGCAGAGAAAAAACAGTGACGAGCAAACGGTCGCCAGCAGTGGTACAGCACAACCTGGAGAAGGCCCAAAAAGTGTACGCGGCACATTTCAATAAGAGGCACAACACCAAAGACACCATCCTGGAAAAAGGGGAATGGGTTAGAGTTAAACTTGCAATGCTCCAAAGAAAAGGCGATAGCAAGTACAGCAAACCCCTGCAAGTCCAAGAAGTGTACGGAAGAGCGGCCTTGCTCAGTGATGGGAGAGTGTGGTCCCAAGACCGCATGGCAAAAGTCAACAAGATCATACAGTGGCCGGCCGGCAAGGAAGAAGAGACCAAAGACCTAAGACACACCTACGGAGAAGAAGAGACGGTGATAGGGAATGAGAGGCAGAAAGAAAGGCCTGCTCAAGAGGACAAGGAAGAGAATGAAGAAACACGAGTTGACGAAGGAGCAGTGGTGAACATGACCCCGGCTGGGGAAAGGGAAGATGACACACGTGAGGGAGTGAGGAAACTTCCAGGTGAAGGTGGAAGAGAAGAGCCCACACCGTATGTGGTGTTGCGCTCTAGTCTCCGGCACCCAGCGTGATGACGCGGCGCGCCGGAGCAAGAGTGGAACGTTGGCGCATGCGCGCAGGGAGGAAAGAAAGCGCGCAAAGAGAACGGAACGGAGCTTGGTTAGAATAGACGCTCGGCGCTCTCTTGTGTAGCGAATTTGTTAAGGAAAATAAAACCACTGTTCTACTCACCTTGGCGTCCTGGTCTCTCACTAAAAATCTTCAATTCCTACCAGATTTGCATCATCCCTCAGAAAACTTGACAGAATACCCAAATGGGCACCATAACACACTAATCTATAGTGTTATGATAGCCACCAAAACTCCTCAATCTTTATAGTCCGTACTTATTTTCCTCATTACTCTATAATGCTTAATTATGTTCAGATTGATACTACTCTATTACAGTTGATGCAATTGGTAACATTTGAGCAGTTTTCACAACATGACATACACACATACTGATTGCTACATCTAAATCCAGAAAATAAAAACTGCTAATATACATATTGCCTTGAATAGCTCTATATGGGCACATACCCGTGTTCAGTATGGTGAGATCCCTAAGTATTTTATGTTGACATGGTATCTGTAATTGAGTTTTTTCATCAATTCGGCTTTTTGGTTGTTCCAGGCAATAACATGTTGTGCACATTAAAACAAATATCTGTTAAAGTATGAATCAGAGCCAATAAAGAAAAGAATGGGATAGTTCTATTAACTCTGCTATGGCTTACATAATTCCCCCAAAACAAATAGCTTTTTAGTTACCTTAAGCGGTTAAGGCAATGGCATCCCAGATATATGTGTAGCCAACGTATTTCATGATATTATGCTGATGTGCTACCTCTGGTGATTATTGCATTTGCTAGAGAGATCTGACTGCAATTTCTGATTGCAGAATTTAATTATCACAGTGCCTCAGATGGTTAATGTGTTCCTGTGTGGCACAGCGTGTAACATATGTCATACAGGGCACAAGTCCTAAAAAAATGAAGTGGGGGGACTAACCAAGTTTGGCAGTATGCAAGTGACATACTAAAGGTGCATGACATCACAGCGCGTGGCATCATGGCCCATCACAGCGCGTGGCATCACAACCCAGGACCTCACAGAAAGTGACATCATATCTTAACACCTCACACATATGTTTACAAGGTCTATAATGAGTACATTTTAGCGCATTATGAGATTTAATAGATACGATTTTGCCTCAGGTTGTACCAAAAAAGTGATGCAAGCCGATGCTAAATCTGGTCCTCAACTTATATATTTAGGGACAGATTTGTCATAGAATTGTGTTTACCTTATGTCCAATGTTGTCACAAGGGAAATTATATACTTATGTCAGATTTGGCAAGCAACAGAAGCCCACCATGCTTGGCCTTGCGTTGCTTGGTACACTGTATTAACGCAAGGTAACACATGTCGCTGTCTTGTGTTTCACGGCACTGGTAAGACAAACCATGGCTGGGGCGTGGATGTTCCCACGCATCACAAATGGATTTTGGTGCCTTCCCAGATTTACCAAGACTGGTAAACCTGGAAATGTAGCAAAAGGCTACACCCTGCCAAGGAACTAGGAACATTTTTTTATTTCTCCTTGTTCTTTCCTTTTTCTAAGGGTGCTGTATTCTGCAGCATACTTAGAAAGAGGAAAACGCCTCAGAGGATTGTTTTTGTGCTAGAAGGTGTCCCTTCCTGCACAAAAACAATCCTGGTT
This sequence comes from Lissotriton vulgaris, assembly GCF_964263255.1. Classification (NCBI taxonomy): domain Eukaryota; kingdom Metazoa; phylum Chordata; class Amphibia; order Caudata; family Salamandridae; genus Lissotriton; species Lissotriton vulgaris. The sequence continues at coordinate 761,401,631 of NC_141697.1, read as the reverse complement.
GCAGTGCAGGCACCCTTGCTCCATGGAACAAAGTTGCCTGCATTGGCACTAGGCAGCAGACTGTGCCCCAGTGCAGGCTGAGAGCAGGAATGTGCCATATATTGGTAAATATATGGCACGTTGCTGCCTTCTCCTTTTCATGCAGCGCAGAATGATTGATAAATCTGACCATTTTTTTTAACTCTGCCACAAAAAAATTGGCAACAAGGAAAAACATGGCAGTAATTCTGTTATGCTTAATGGATTTCAAATTCTGCATTTTCAAATATCCTACAGGGCTACGTATGCCCAATAAATCTCAGGCAATAATGGTCATGGTAATATAACTCTGGAGATTAACGCTTTTTCTGGAGCAATCTGTGTTTTGTCTAGTCACAGTTTTTAATCAACGTAGCATAGAGTGTTATCAATCAATCAATAAGCATTTATATAGCGCAGCACTGTCACCACTAGGGGTATCTGGGTGCTGTGTCTTCATCTGTAGCTTGTGATTTATTTTTGCACTTTAATCTGAATATGTTGTTAGATCATATTCTTGATTAGCACATGTAGAGGTGCCCATTTTGATTTGGGTCTTGATTGCATGAAAGCATTGTATTGTTCACTAAGCAAACATTCTAGTGCCATAATGAGCTGCAGAGTCTGTAATATCACCAAGAATGTTGAGACTGGAGCTGACTGTGATTGAGCAGAAGACCAAGATGTGCTGCAACCCAAGTCTTATGAAGAGCCTTTGTTTGAGGTGGGCACATGATGGAGTTTTCATTTTCAGGATCCAGCACTAGAACCCGCTCATGTTAGAAAAAAAGTGCGGCAGTGGAGTTGTAATCGTTTTTAGAATAGTGGTGCTGCCATCAATGTTACATCACTAAGTCATAGGAATTGTGAAAACTCCAAGCATCACACAAAGAACAAGTGTAGCAAATGAGCCACGTATATTCAGAATCAGAGTAATAAGGTCAATCAATCAATCAATCATGTCACTTGTAAAGCGTACTACATACCCGCAAGGGTCTCAAGGCGCTGGGGTAGGGAGGGGGGGTGCTGCTACTGATCATAGAGCCAGGTCTTAAGGAGTCTTCTGAAGGCCAGTAGGTCTTGGGTGTGCCGTAGGTTGGTGGGGAGGGTGTTCCAGGTCTTGGCGGCGAGGTGGGAGAACGATATGCCGCTGGAGGTCAGTCTTCGGATGCGGGGACTGTGGCGAGGTCGGCGGAGCGGAGCTGGCGGTTGGGGGTGTAGAAGCTGAGTCGTCTGTTGAGGTATGCTGGTCCGGTGTTGTGGAGTGACTTTTGTGGGTGGGTGAGGAGCTTGAAGGTTATCCTCTTGTTGACGGGGAGTCAGTGCAGGTCTCTCAGGTGGGGTGTGATGTGGCTGCGGCGAGGGATGTCGAGGATCAAACGTACTGAGGCGTTCTGGATGCATTGCAGCCGTCTCAGGAGCTTGGCCGATGTTCTTGTGTAGAGGGCATTTCCGTAGTCCATCCTGCTGGTAACAAGGGCCTGGGTGACCGTTATTCTCGTTCGGTGTGGATCCACTTGAAGATCCTGCGGAGCGTTCGGAGGGAGTTGAAGCATGATGAGGAGACAGCGTTGACCTGCTCAGTCATGGAGAGGGTGACTCCTAGGTTGCGTGCGTGGTCGGTTGGTGTAGGGGCTGTTCCCAGTGTTGTCGGCCACCAGGAGTCATCCAAGGCTGAAGGGGTGGGGCTTAGGATGAGGACCTCCGTCTTGTCCAAGTTCAGCTTCAGTCGGCTGTTCCTCATCCATTCAGCGACGGCCTTCATTCCTTCGTGGAGGTTGGTTTTGGCGGTGTGAGGGTCTTTGGTGAGGGAGATGATCAGCTGGGTGTCGTCAGCGTAGGAGATAATGTTGAGGTTGTGCTGTCAGGCGACATGGTCGAGGGGTGCCATGTAGATGTCGAACATCGTCTGGCTGAGGGAAGAGTCCTGCGGTACGCCGCAGATGATCTCGGTGACATTGGAGCGGAAGGGGGGGAGGCGGACGCTTTGAGTTTTGCCAGAGAGGAAGGATGTGGTCCAGTCCCGTTGGATCCCGGCGTCGTGTAGGCGTGTTCGTAGTGTGTGGTGCAGACCTTGTCGAAGGCGGCTGATAGGTCCAGGAGGATGAGGGCCGCTGTTTCTCCGTTGTCTAGCAGGGTCCTGATGTCATCGGTGGCGGCAATGAGGGCGGTTTCAGTGCTGTGGTTGTTGCGGAACCCAGACTGGGACCGGCCCAGCTGTTCTCCTGGAGGTAGCGGGTCAGTTGTTTGTTGATGATTTTCTCGGTGACCTTCACCGGGAACGGGAGCAGGGAGATGGGTCGGGGGTTCTTGAGGTCCTTGGGGTCTGCCTTGGGTTTTTTGAGTAAGGCGTTGATCTCGGTATCCTTCCAGCTTTCTGGGAAGGTTGCTGTCTCGAAGGAGATGTTGATTACTTTCCGGCGATGGGGATGTGATGGCTGTCCTGCTTTGTTGAAAATGTGATGAGGGCATGGGTCAAATGGTGATCCGGAATGGATGGTGTTCATGATCTCGCTGGTGTCCTCATCGTTGATGCTGGTCCAGGAGAGCAGGTGGTTGGTGCAGGTGGTGGTCGTGGGGGAGGTGGTTGTCGGGGCGGTCGTGGCATTGAAGCTGTCGATGGATGTCGGCGATCTTGTGGTGGAAGAAGGTGGCCAGCAAGTTGCACAGGTCTTGAGAAGGCGGGATGTCGTTGCTGTTGTAGCTGGGGTTGGAGAGTTCCTTTACGATGTTGAAGAGCTCTTTGCTGTTGTGTGCACTGTTATCTTAGCGGTCTTTGAATGACGCCCTCTTGGCAGATCTGATGAGGTGATGGTGTCTGCAGGTGGCATTCTTGTGGGCTGCGTAGCTGTCCGGTGTTCATTCTCAGAGCCAGTTCTTTTCCAGTTTTCAGCATGTTCATTTGGATTCCTGGAGGTGTTCGGTAAACCAGGTGGCTTTCTTGCTGGTGTGGCTGTTGGGGGGTGTCTTGAGCAGGGCGAGGGTGTCGGTGCAGTCGTCGATCCATTGTCTGAGGTTGCGGGCAGCGGTGTCGGGGTCAGTGGAGTCGACGGCTGATCTCTGGGCGAGGGTTGTGGTTAGCTGGTCTTCGGTGACTTTGCTACAGCAGAGTTGAGGCATGTGTTGCGTGCGGTGGTGCGTGGTGGGCTTCCTGAAGGTGAAGTGGATGCAGTGGTGGTCGGTCCTGTGGGATTCGGTGGTGTGGTTGAAGGAGGCGTGGGGGCTTGCGGTGAAGATGGGGTCGAGCGTGTGTCCAGCGGCGTGGGTGGAGGATGTCACGAGCTGTCTGAGGTTGGCGTTCAGGGTGGTGGAGTTTGTGTTGTTGTTGTTCTCGAGGTGGAAGTTAAGGTTCCCGAGGAGGACGTAGTCCATGAAAGCGAGGGCGTGTGTGCTGATAAAGTCAGCAATGGAGTCGCTGAACTGTGGTCGAGGTCCAGGGGGTCTGTAGACGAGGGTTCCTCTGAGGGTGGTGTTGGGATGGTTGTAGATCTGGAAGTGCATGTGTTTAGCGGTGCTGAGGGTGTCGTTGGGTGTCGTCGGTGTTGACGACTCTGAGGGTGTTCCTGTGGACGATGGCGATTCCTCCTCCTACTCCATTGGTACGGTCCCTGCGGGTGATCTTGTAGCCTTCAGGGATGGCTATGGTGATGTCAGGTGCTGAGGCGGCGTTCAGCCAGGTCTCCGTCAGGAAGGCGATGTCTCGGGAGGTAGAGTCGAGTAGGTCCCAGAGTTCGACGACGTGTTTGCGGGTGGATCGGGTGTTGAGGAGGATGCATCGGAGGTGGTTTGGTTCTTTGGTTGGCAGTTTGGCGGGCCAGATGCTGGTGAAGTTGCAGTTCCGGCAGGGGAAGGGTCCTTGGGTGCGCTTCGGGGTGGCCCAGAAGCAGGTTTGTTCTCATCCGGGGTTGAGTGCTTGGATGGGGCTGGCATCGTAGCGGAGTTGTCATTGTGGTGTTCGTGGAGGCCAGAGGTTCTGGCACTGGACGCGGTCCAGGCGCAGACGGGCGCAGCCAGACTTGCCTTTGGCGCACCTTCGGCTGATAGAAAAAGGGGAGGTGGGAGGGAAGAGCAGCTGGGAGGGGGGAGCGGACTAATGAGAGCGGGGGGCAGAGCCGCAGGGGATGGCGCGGCGGGAAGCGGGACCGGGGACAAAGGCAAAACGGGCACAGAGGGACATAAGGAGAGCAAATACAATAAAGCAAACAATACTCAACACCTTGGCCAAAAAGAACCGGTGCAATAAAGCGGGGAACGCAGCAGCGGCAAGCGGGACCAGGAACAGAGGCAAAACTGGCACAGAGAGACAGAAGGAGAGCAAATACAATAAAGTAAACAATACTCAACCCCAGGGGCACAAAGAACAGGTACAATAAAGCAGGCACAAGCGCAAAGCAAGCGCAGCAAAAAATCGACAGAAAAGCAAACCTAAGGCCTACCACTGGCCACCAGGGATGAGGCGCAGGTGGTAGCCTGCGGGTGGAGGCGGGCCTCAACTCGGTGTCATCAGGGCTGGTGCACAGGTGCAGTGTGGTGGGGCTACGAGGCGTGGGGAGCGACCTGCCTGGTGGCAAGGTCAAGGGTCGCTCCCTTCACTGCGCACCGGCCGCCTTAAGAAGGGGAGGTGGGAGGGAGGAGCAGCTGGGAAGGGGGGAGCGGACAAATGGGAGTGGGGGGGCGGGGCCACCGGGTACGGCGTGGCGGTAAGCGGGACCTGGGACAGAAGCAAAACAGGCACAGAGGGACAAAAGGAGAGCAAATACAATAAAGCAAACAATACTCAACACCAGGGGCACAAAGAACAGGCACAATAAAGTGGGGGACACAGCGGCGGGAAGCGAGACCATGAACAGAGGCAAAACGGGCACAGAGGGACAAAAGGAGAGCAAATACAATAAAGTAAACAATACTCAACACCAGGGGCACAAAGAACAGGCACAATAAAGCGGGCACAAGTGCAAAGCAAGCGTGGCAGAAAAGCAAACCTAAGGCCTACCATTGGCCAACAGGGATGAGGCACAGGTAGTAGCCTGTGGGTGGAGGCGGGCCTCATACTCTGTATCAGCAGGGCTGGTACACGGGCGCAGCCTGGTAGGGCTACGCGGCACGGGGAGCGACCTGCCTGGAGGTGGTGCAATTAAAGCAAACTGTTGTAAATGTATTACTGAAACATGGTATGGTAGTGCGCTGCCATTAACAGACAGCACATTTTCCAATTAAACAGCAACTACATTTGCACAGATGTGCAGTTTCCTGATAAAACGAGGTAGCACACAAATGATAATATTTGTTGAAATTGGATTTAACCCTTTTGGAGCTCAGGACAGTCGGAAGCCATCCTGAGACATGGTGAGCGTGTGCTCAGGACGACTCCTGGCGGCCCTAGCACCCACCTACGGGGGAAGCGCTGGCGCTCCTCCTGTGGACCGCCGATAGTGGAACAGGCAAGGGTTCCTAGAGTTGGAGTGGTGGAGGATGTGGCTAGATTGAAAGATCACCACTTTCCCGATTTAATTCCTCCCACGCCCAAAAATAACAATCCCTGTAAGAGATGTAGAGACTGTTTGCGAAGAGGTATGCGGAAGGAGAGTCGTATGCACTGTGCTGATTGTCCTTTTAATCCTGGGCTGTGTGTGCCCTCATGTTTCAGATTGTATCACACTCAAAAGAATTGGTGTTTCCCTTGCGAGAGCGAGCAACAGCGCCATCTGTTTTTAATTATCATGATCGCACTTTCAAAACAGATGACGCCGCTGCTCACTCCCGCAAGGGAAACGCCAAACGTGCACGAGTAGCAAAACAACCCAATGTAAAACATGCACACTTTTAAGCAAATGTAAACACTGTGCGTGTCTGGTCCCTGTTACCATGCAGAGACTGCTTGTTGTTTCTTATATTTGGCCTCTTCCTGCTCTCCCATGTGCCCCCTTCAAGATCCTCCTCTCCTTCCGCATTCTGCCAGCACTCTCCTACCCAATAGTCTTCCACCACCACCACCACCATGTCCACTACCACGTCCACCACCACCACGTCCACCACCACCATGTCCACCACCATGTCCACCAAGTCCACCACCACCACGTCCACCACTACCACCACGTCCACCACATCCACCATTTCCACCACCACCACATCCACCACCACCACGTCCACCACCACCACATCCACCACCACATCCACCACCAGCACCCCATCCACCACCACGTCCACCACAACCATGTCCACCAAGTCCACCACCACCACCACGTCCACCACCACCACATCCACCACCAGCACCACGTCCACCACCACGTCCACCACAACCATGTCCACCAAGTCCACCACCACCACCACGTCCACCGCGACTACCACATCCACCACATCCACCACCACATCCACCACCACGTCCACCACCACGTCCACCACAACCACGTCCACCAAGTCCACCACCACCACGTCCACAACTATCACCACGTCCACCACCATGACATCCACCACCACCATGTCCACCACCACGTCCACCGCCACCACCACGTTCACCACCACCACCATGTCCACCCTCACCATGTCTACCATCACGTCTACCACCACCACCATGTCTACCACCACCACTCCACCACCACCACATCCACCACGTCCACCACATCCACCACATCCACCACCACGTCCACCACAACCACGTCCACCACTACCACCACATCCACCGCCACCAAGTCCACCACCACATCCACCACCATGTCCACGTCCACATCACCACATCTACCACATCATCCACCACCACTTCCACCACCACATCCGCCACCACCACCATGTCCACCAGGTCCACCACCACCAATACCAAGCCCACCACCACCATTCCCACCACCACATCCACCACCACCATGTCCACCACCACCACCACATCCACCACCACCATGTCCACCACCACGTCCACCACCACATCTACCACCACCACGTCAACCACAACCACATCCACCACCACATCCACCACCATATCCACCACCTCCACCACCACCACCACATCCACCACCACCATATCCACCACCACCACCATGTCCACTGCCACATCCACCACCACGTCCACCACCACCACTGCCCATGACAGGTAATATGTCACTGGAGGTCAGGGGTAATAGGAGTGTCAACCCCGGCTGTACATGGGACATTTCAGGATGCATTGGGTGCGACAAGACAGGAATAAGGGCTGGAAGTATTACACCAGACCCAAGATACATTTTGAAGAGGCACAATGTCACAAGGGCTCCTGTAAAAGCACTCACAGCATCTCTACTTCACAGTGACATACCTGCACGAGCCACTCACTCAAAATTTGCATTGGCATAGCCAATAGGTCTCGCCTTTGAGACCTAATAAGTGTTTAGCCATGCAACACTTGATGTTGTTGCACCAAGGATATTGTGCTGGATAACTAAACACTTAAAAGGTCCCAAAGGCGAGACCTATTGGCTATGCCAGTGCTTGTTTTTTATTTGTTGTTCAATTTCACGTTTGGCATTAGAATGATGTCTTTAGTTACCGCTGTTGTGTTTGTAGTTGTAGTTTTGTATCTAGTTCCAATTGGTTTGTAATTTCTTTCTTGTTAAAAAAAAATTGACAGTGTGCGTGGACTGGCGCTTGGCTGGTGGTATGCATGGACTGGCGCTTGGCTGGCGGTGTGTGTGGACTGGCGTTTTGCTGGTGGTGTGCGTGGACTGGCGCTTGGCTGGCGGTGTGGATGGGTTGCACTTGGCTGGCGTTGTGCATGTACTGGCGCTTGGCTGGCGGTGTGCATGGACTGGCACTTGGCTGGCGGTGTGTGTGGACTGGCGCTTGGCTGGGGGTGAACGTGGATTGGCGCTTGGCTGGCGGTTGTGCATGGGCTGGAGCTTGGCTGGCAGTGTGGGTGGGATGGTGCTTGGCTGGCGGCGTGCATGGGCTGGCGTTTGACTGGAGGTGTGCTTGGGCTGGCATTTGGCTAGCAGTGTGTGAGTAGTGACTTGCTGTTGGTCATTACATACTCTGCTAGTCAAACGCCACTGCAGACACTATGTTAAACACCAGCCGGTATGATTTTTGTGTCAGTCATGTGGACATATGAAAGTGATGAATGTTGTAATGACACTTGATGTTGTTGCACCAAGGATATTGTGCTGGATAACTAAATACTTAAAAGGTCCCAAAGGCGAGACCTATTGGCTATGCCAGTGCTTGTTTTTTATTTGTTGTTCAATTTCACGTTTGGCATTAGAATGATGTCTTTAGTTACCGCTGTTGTGTTTGTAGTTGTAGTTTTGTATCTAGTTCCAATTGGTTTGTAATTTCTTTCTTGTTAAAAAAATTGACAGTGTGCGTGGACTGGCGCTTGGCTGGTGGTGTGCATGGACTGGCGCTTGGCTGGCGGTGTGTGTGGACTGGCGCTTTGCTGGCGGTGTGCGTGGACTGGCGCTTGGCTGGCGGTGTGGATGGGTTGCACTTGGCTGGCGTTGTGCATGTACTGGCGCTTGGCTGGCGGTGTGCATGGACTGGCACTTGGCTGGCGGTGTGTGTGGACTGGCGCTTGGCTGGGGTGAATGTGGATTGGCGCTTGGCTGGCGGTTGTGCATGGGCTGGAGCTTGGCTGGCAGTGTGGGTGGGATGGTGCTTGGCTGGCGGCGTGCATGGGCTGGCGTTTGACTGGAGGTGTGCTTGGGCTGGCATTTGGCTAGCAGTGTGTGAGTAGTGACTTGCTGTTGGTCATTACATACTCTGCTAGTCAAATGCCACTGCAGACACTATGTCAAACACCAGCCGGTATGATTTTTGTGTCAGTCATGTGGACATATGAAAGTGATGAATGTTGTAATGTGCTTGGCCCGCGGACGGCGGTGTGACTGGTCTAGTCATCACGTATGAAAGGTGTGTAAAGAGGTTGGTGCCTTGCCGTGGCTTTACAAGGAATAAAGAAGGCAAAGCCTACGGAGTAGTTAGACACCTAACTAATTATCAAAAAAATGGATACCATAAATTGTCCATTTTTGGGTTTGATCATTTCCAACAAAACTAAATTAAAGAAAATTCTGAACAATAGAGTTTCTCCTGTAAGAGAGCCACCACAGATAAGGTTCACATATATGGTTTAACCAATTCTTTTAATGTAAACCATATTTCTCCACAAAGGTAATTATCTCACAGTTCACATATATATATACAGTTTTTACATACCTATACAAACAAACAAATATAATACATTTACATTAAACACAATTTACTTAAAACCCCACTAGAGTTTCTTTTGCCCTACTTATTTCAACAAAGGAAGTTTGTCCACAATTAATCAAAAACTTTCCTTATATTCAGATCACCACAACAAACCAAAAAAGGAATGTATGAGGTTAAACCTATTTTGACCTCCTTTTCTCCAGCATTCCTTATCAAATTTTTATCCTGATCAAAACATATTTAAGTTTGTATTGGTGTCTTCAAAAAAGCTGTGTTGACGCGTTTCAGCCTCTTGTTAAATCAGGCCTCATCAGGACAATGCCACTGCAGACACTATGTCAAACACCAGCCGGTATGATTTTTGTGTCAGTCATGTGGACATATGAAAGTGATGAATGTTGTAATGTGCTTGGCCCGCGGACGGCGGTGTGACTGGTCTAGTCATCACGTATGAAAGGTGTGTAAAGAGGTTGGTGCCTTGCCGTGGCTTTACAGCTCACGAGCTGTGAGTCTTTGGTTCAGGTTTTTAAACTTTTAAATATTAACAGTGCATTTCCTTTTTGTGAAATCTCTTGTTAATAGAATTTTATGCTCTGAACCTTCACTCACCTTTGTGCCAAATCCAACCAGTATGTGTGAGTACTTAAGGAATTGTTCATTTTGAAGGAATGTTTGTCTTGTCTGTCTCTCTCTGCCAAGGCATACATTGTTTTCACATGACCTGTGAATTACCTGTAAATATGAGTATTGTAATGTGCTGGAGCTGCAGCTGGTTGTGTGAAAGTGTGTGTCAAGTATGAAAGGTGTGTGAATGGCCTGTAAAGAGGTTGGTGCCTTGTTGTGGCTTTACAGCTCATGATCAGTGAGTCATTGGTTCAGGTTTTTAACCTTTCAATTATTAACAGTGCATTTCCTTTTAACCCCTTGCGTGCGGGGCATATTTTCCGCCTGTGCTGACTCCGCCTTGCGCGGGCGGAGTCATGACGGAACGGTTCCGTCATCAGCACAGCTCAACCGATGCTGATGACAGAACCGTTCTGTCATCAGCACGCAAGGGGTTAAGGAAATCTCTTGTTAATAAAATATACATTTTGAACCTTTCACTCATTCTCGTGCCAAATCCAACCATTATCTGTGTGTACTTGAGGAACAGGTGGATAGGCAATCATATTTGTCTCATTTGTTTTTCTGTGGTAAGGTGTAGTCTGTCTCGAGGGAGCATTTTCCAACTTTAGATATTTTTGTAAAGTAAAATAAAATGAGGAGTGCTGGGTGGTGTGCCTCTCATGGATCCCAACAAGTTTTTTTTACTCACAATGCCATACAAACGTCAAAATGTGACTATAGTCACGCATTTTCCTTGCATTACTGTGTCATAATATTAAACCACAATTTTCCTACCACCCAGCATTCCCCCCAGGTATCCCTATAAAACTGGTACCTCACTCGCGTGGGTGAGTCAAGTACCCGCGACAGGCAAGCGTCCAAAACATATTGAGGAGACATCAAAATAACCTATCACAAAACAACCTGGTTTTGCAAGGGGGGGTCACCTGGGTTGTGGCCCCTGTCTCGGTGGCCATCTAAGGAAACTTACCAAACCCACACATTTCTAAAAACTAGACACCCGGGGGAGTCCAGTGAGGTATGGCTTGCACGGGTTCCCCAACATTTTCCTAGCTATAATCCCCTGCAAACCTCAAATTCTGCTGAAAAAAAATCACTTTTTTCTCAAATATCTGTGTGAGAAAGTTCTGGAATCTGTGTGGATCCACAAATTTCCTACCCCCTAGCATTTCCCCAAGTCTCCTGATAAAAACTGACCTCACTCGTGTGGGTGGGTCAAAGACCCACGACAGGTAAGGGCCCCAAACTTATTGAGGAGACATCAAAATGACCTATCACAAAACAACCTGGTTTTGCAAGGGGGTCACCTGGGTATTTGGCCCCGGGATCAGCGGCCATCTTGGGAAACCTACCAAACCCACACATTTCTGAAAACTAGACACCTGGGAGAGTCCAGCGAGGTATGGCTTGCATGGGTTCCCCAACGCCTTCCTACACAGAAACCGCTGCAAACCTCAAATTTAGCTGAAAAAAAATCACTTTTTCCTCAAATTTCTGTGTGGGAAAGTTCTGGAATCTGCGTGGATCCACACATTTTCTCCCACCCAGCATTTCCCCAGGTCTTCTGATAAAAATGGTACCTCACTCCCGTGGGTGGGTCAAGTACCCGCGACAGGTAAGGGCCCAAAACGTATTGAGGAGACATCCAAATAACCTATCACAAAACAACCTGCTTTTGCAAGGGGGCTCACCTGGGATTTTGGCCCCAGGCTTGGCGGCCATCGAGGGAAACCTACCAAACCCACACATTTCTGAAAACCAGACACTCTAGGGAGTCCAATGAGGTATGGATTGTGTGAATCCCCCTGTTTCCCTACCCAGAATCCCCTGCAAAACTCAAATTTAGATAAAAAAACACATGTTCCACATATTTCTGAGTGGAATCACCGTGCCGGCACAAATGTCCTACCCCACAGCTTTCTACTTAGTGTCCCGAGTAAAATGATACCTCACTTGCATGGGTGTCCAAGGCAGAATTGGCTAAAAACGTATTTTAAAAAATATATAGCGCTTAGAATTTTCGGTGCTATACCCTTAATCCCTATGTTTACAGTAACACCCGGATTGATGTTTTCAAGTTCATCAAAAAATTGAAGTTGATCAAGTTCTTCAACCTAAGCAAAACAATGCCACCATTGCCAACACTGTTCACGCTGATCAAACTGTTGAACAATCAATCACTGTGGCAGACATCCCGACACTTCGAATTTTAGGTGAACTAGCAGTACCTTGCACACCAAGACCTACTCAGCAAGTCCTACTGGATGAAGGCATGGAGAGTTCAAGCTGAATTCCTAGCCCTTTTAACCCATACTCTACCCTGACCTCTATGATGCCGAGGGATGCGATTGACATATACAGTGATGTCATCACCGATGAGCTCAAAGCGCTGCATCTTAAAACCAAGAGGCAAGCAGCAGGAAGGCGCACGCAGAACCTCAGGTATAAAGAACTCATGAAAAAGTTACAAAGCAACAATGAGGTTATCATTAACAAAGCGGATAAAGGGGGCAACATCATGCTGTGGCCACGCAATTTGTATTTGGAAGAAGCTAACAGGCACCTGAATGACAGCAGCTGCTACAGGCTCTCCAATCAGAAGAAAACTGCGAGTAACATTAAGAAACTCAGAAAGCACCTCAACGATTACAGATCACAAGGTCAGCACAGCAAAGAGGAGTGTGCATTTCTCAGTATTGACTCACCAGTTCTCCCCATTTTGTACTTTTTGCCGAAAGTGTATAAGAACGTGATGCCCATCCCTGGTCGGCCCATCATCTCGGCCAGGAAGAACATCTGTGAAAACGTCTCCAAGTACGTAGATTTCTTTTTGTAAGATCTTGTATCCAGCCAGAAATCCTACCTCAGAGACACTAGTGATTTCCTACTCAAGGTTAAGTACATACCTTGGCACGAGGACTATTTACTAATATCCATGGACTTCACATCGCTGTACACCAGCATACGTCACCACGATGGACTTGCTGCTTGTAAATATTTCCTCAGTCAAAGACCCATTAATTGTCATAAACACAACAATCTCATTTTGTTTCTAATTGAATGGTGCCTTACACATATTTTTTTTATGTTCAATAGAAAGATATACCAGCAACTCAGGGGTGTGGCCATGGAAGCCTGCTTTTTACCTAGCTACGCATGTTTACATGTTGGCTGGTGGAAGGAGTGGGTTCTCATGGTAAAGCACCAGCCAACTTTCAGCAACAACATAGTGTCTTGGCTGCGCTACATTGACAATGTCTTTCAAATCTGGTGAGGTGATGTGAGCAGTGCTAAAACTTTCATTGATTAGATCAATACCAATGATTTCAATTTGGAATTGAATGCCAGCATTAGTGCCACCTCTACGGATTCCTAGACGTTAATGTGTACATCGCTAATGTCACTCTGGAAACCAAACTGCATCGTAAGCTCACTGCAGGCAATTCCCCACTGCACGCCTCAAGTTTGCACCCTAGACACTTCATCACCAGCATTCCCTATGGGGAGATGCTGCGTCTGGCCAGAATTTGTACAACAAATGAAGATCTCGCAGTGTGCCAGGCTGAAGCTACTGCAAGGTTCAAAACACGCAGCTATTCCACATCTGTCATATGCAAACCTAGAGAGAGAGCCAATGCCATCCCCAGGGAGGAATTGCTTATGGTCCCGAACTCTGTTGAGGTCACCAGCGCTACCACCATACTAGCTGAGTCCAACACCATGATCACCCCCAGACTGACCATAACACATAACACTGAAGAGAGAACCATCAGATCAGTCATTAACAAGAGTTGGGGGATTATCAGATCTGGTCCCACATTGGGTTTGGCGGTAGCACAGAAACCTGACATTGCATACAGGAGAGCTTTCTCTATGAGAGATGCTTTGGTCAGAAATAGTCCAGAAATTGTCACCATGCAGAATTGGATGGTTGACATAAAGGGGTTTGTTAACCCCTTTAGCGCGGCTCAAAATCAGCCCGCTGTGGGCGTTCTATTGCGGGGCGGGGCCGCGTCGGCCAACGGGGTACTACTGAGGTAGTGCTCGCGACGGCCGTTGGCCGACGGCAGCAACAAAGGGGTTAAATGCCAGAGTTGTAGAGCTTGCAAATTCGGTAAGAACATCACTAAGGTAGACTTCGTGTTCAGACACACGCCACTCACCATCGAACACAGATTAACCTGCAGAACGGAATATGCGGTGTACATGCTCAAATGTAATTGTTGGCTCCGTTACATTGGGAGCACCAAACTCCAGGTACACCTACGCATACTCCCGCACCTCAGAGCTATAGTAAACAATGACCCAGCCTACTCTGTAGCGAGGCACTTTAAGGAGGTGCATAATAACAATCTAGAGCAACTCCAGTATTCAGTCATTGATTGTGTGCCACCTCTAAGACGGGGTGGGGTGAGTTGAGTTGAGTTGAGTTGGGATTTATTAAGAGCATAGCTACCCTAGGGCATCCCAGCGCTAGTGACCATAGATCCAGAGAGAGAGAAGCAGAGAAGAGTGATGTTCAAGGGAAGAGCCAGGTTTTCAGTTGTTTCCGAAAGCTGAGGAGGTTATGTTCTTCCCTCAAGGTGAGTGGGAGGGAGTTCCATAGTTTAGGGGCGTTGTAAGAGAACAGGCGACCGCCAGTTCTGGCTTCCTAATCCTTGGAACGCTGGCGAGAGCGAGGGAGTTGGATCTTAGTTGTTTATTAGACTGGTGCGGTTTCATCAGGGGTCTCAGAATGGGCGGGCCTTCGTCGTGCATTATTCTGTGGGAAATACACAAGGTCTTGAAAGTGATTGTGGTAACAGGGAAAAGCTTTTGAGGCAGTTGGATAGCAGGTATATATTGCAATTTAACACCAAGGCGCCTGCAGGTTTGAACACCACGTAGGATTTGCACCACATCCTGTGACAACTGTATTGCATTCAGGCGCTCTATGCATTTATCTGTTTTTCTGTGTTTTGTTTTTTGCTACCTGGCATCCCTGTCACAATGTAAACATATATATTTATATAATTTGTTTTGCCACTGCTAGGTTTAGCACCTGCAATTTGAATTTCTGTATTTCCGCACTCCCAGTATCCTGATGACAGTCAATATTAGGGTACATGGGCCTAGCCCAATCACTGTGACACCACCGAGTATTTATACTGTCACTGTATGTGTCCTCATTAGATTTCAATAATTTTTGCATTATATGCATTCAGCCCTCCCTGTGATAGTACATTTAAAAAGTATATCCTTTAAAAAGTATATCTTTTAAATGCGTTATTTAGAATCAGTTGGTTCTTTTTGTTTCAATACGCTTGAAATTTAACCTGTGAATTTTGGACTAGGTTTACTATGTTTAATATTTGGTAGGCATTGCATATCATTTGTGCATCCACATTCATATAATCTTTGTACATATCACATTTTTGCATTTATATATCACGTAAATGCACATGAGGAGGCAACACCACCACATTTAAATACACACTGTATATTTCTGCAATTGCACTCGCACGCCTTCCTCCTTTTGTACATAGACGTCCACGTGGCTCATACAACCCTCCCTCACTACTTCCATTATTTGCACTATTAGTGGCAGTCGGCATTCAAGCAGTAATACTTTTATGTTATCTTTGCAGCGATCTCAGTTTAGGGCTGATCGCGCACGTTGTATCACAGTCTGGGAACTTTTAAATTTGGACAGTGCTGGTTGCGTTACACGCCGCCAATTTAGAGTAATTGGTAGGGGAGGCTTGAATTTCACCACCTACTCTGTGGTTTCACCTCTGTGCAAGCTGTATTAAAACTGTGTGCTTGAAACACATTAGCTAGCCTGCTCATGACATAATAAACTGTGGAAACAGGTACTCACACGAGCAGGGGGCTGAATTCTGTCAAACTCTGGTTTTGCTCGCTACAGGTGCATCCAGCTTCTACACTAGGGCTATCACTGGCTCTGACTGACATGCATGTTATTTATAGTCCCACTTCACTATCTCTCGCATACTGTAGTAAAATCTGTGATGTCATGTGTTTGCCTCACCACACGTCGAAAAAGTTTTTAGTCATGTTGATGAACATGGTAGAAACACTACCACTTTCACTAATGTATATAAAGCACACATTCACCTCTGTAGTGCTATGTGAACAAGGGCGCATGTCTGGCGGCCGAAACGCGTAATTCGGACATTTGATGCTTCATTAAATCATCATTAACTTTCAAAGCTTTGCCTGCAGAGCTTGTTTCCCGGTGCTGCGCCGCTCCTTTTGGAAGGTAGTATCCCTGGGATCCTGTTGTGACATATATATATATATATATATATATATATATATATATATATGTATATATATGTATATATATATATATATATATATATATATATATATATATATATATATATATATATATATATATATATATATATATATATATATATATATATATATATATATATATATATATATATATATATATACTAGCAGCCCGTCCTGACGTTGTCCGGGTATGAAGAGTTGAGTGGGTGACAGCTCGCACTACAGACGCGCGTGTGGGAAAGTGCAGTCAGTTTCAAGGTTAGTGTGCCAGCAGGGCTGCTTAGTCTCGCCAGCCGCCGCTTGAGGCCGGCTCCAGCCCTGGTTGATGTTGGGCGCCATGTGTAAATTAGTTTATGCAGAGAGTTGAGTGACAGCATGCAGGAGACGCTGGAGTTATTGTCCCTGCAGGCACGCTCAGTGGCGTGTGACCCCGCTTGAGGCCCGGCTTCAGCGGCGACCGTATTACAATGCAAATTATGTGACCCTTGAAAGTTATTTCCCGGTATTATTATTTTTTTAGGACACACATGGCCTAATGGCAGGAACGTAACGCCAATTTAGTAAAGCACCGACGGCATTCGGCCCCACTCTGTTTGACAAGCACTCAGCACAAGGCACACACTGCATTCGGCCCCAGTATGTGTGACACGCCCCCAGCACAACGTGCATGCCCACAAGTGAGTAGAGGGAACGGTTACTTACCACGCCTCCAGCTGAACGCAGACGCCCATTGAACACATACGCCCAGGTGCGCGATTGTCATCATAATTTTGGAATGTGGCGCGATTGTTGGCGGCCGATTGCCGCGCCCATTGGCCACGGCCCTTGCTCCCGTGCAATTCCGCAATTGCCGCGCCCATTGTCGTTTGTCACGGCCCTTGCTCCCGCGCAATTGGCGCGCCTCCAGCTGAACTCAGACACACATTGAACGCTCTTGCTCCCGTGCATTCCCGCGCCTATTGGCCACGCCCCTTGCTCCCGTGCAATTGCGCAATTGCCGCTCCCAATGTCGTTTGTCTTGCCCCTTGCTCCCGCGCAATTGCCGCGCCCATTGTCATTTGTCACGCCCCCAGCACACGCCCCAGCCTTTGTCACGCCCCCAGCACACGCCCCCAGCACAACGTATACGTTTAAGGAACGCTTTTTTTTGTCATCATGCCGCGCCGCGCCCACGCACACGCCCACAAGGGACTACTTTGCTGGCAAGGTTCTTTTACCTTTCAAATGTATATGGGGGCCATCTGTATAGCCTATGTCCTTCTGCTGCAACTGCCCTTTTCAATGCTGTATTGGGTATTGTGATTGGTGCTGTGGTTACTGAGATTACCCGCCTCAAAGGTTAGGGCTCTCTCTATATAATATTAGTATAGATTTATATATATTCACTGAAAAAAACATAGGTTTTACACATGTTATAGTTTGCTGGGCATTTCACTCATACAAAACCATTGAAATTCCATTGTTATAGTTAGTTCAGTTAACTATAACTCGCACGCCCGCAATGCACTGCTGATGACGTCACATATTACATCACTCATGACATGGTCAGTGACATCACTGATGACATCACTCATGACATCTCAAATGACATCACTGATGACATCATCCTTGTGAAAGAGTGGCATACCTCCTCTCAGCATAATATAACCTTTGATACAAACATTCTGAAATAGAAACTAAAAATTTCAAAACAATGGAGACACCAAGAGTTCTATATAGTCACTCATACATGTACTCACTCATCATATGCACTCATACACCTATACATCCTGTTACACACCGATACTCAGCCATAGATAAAAGGGGGGTCCCAAAACGTGTTTTCCCCATGTTAATTTCCATAGGGCGGTTGGCCTCACTTTTAGCCCGAACGGCTGAATGGATGTCCATCAAACTTGGCAAAATTGTAGGGACTGGTAGCCCGATGTGCCTTTGCTATGTCTCAAGATATGTGCTCCAGTGGATTTTGAGTAATTTAGGTTCAAAAAAATATATATATCTATAAGCGCGCCCCGGTACGCGACTTGCGCACGGAAAGCTGATTGGCTCTCGGGTGTCTGTAAACATTCCAAACAGTCCGGAGCGGCCGCCATCTTGTGTCTCGGTAAAATCGAGACACAAGAGGTGGCAAAAACAAAGGGGGAACTGACCATAAGGGGGCAGAGTAGACCCCCCCTGACCCCCTAGGTTTGATGTGGGGGCCATAAAAGGGCCCGCGGGGCAAAATAAAAAATAAAAAAATCGAGTTTCGCGGGGGGAGCGCCCGGTACGCGCACCGGGGAGCGTACCGGGAAGGGTACTAAGGGGAAAACCCAGTGAAACAGTAAAATAATAATTTTAAGTGCTTAGAGGTAGGGTAGCTCTGCATAGAGTTGTTGTGTTGTGTGGGTGATATAAGTACCAGCATGTCGGTACCAATGTAGAGTCTTAAATTCAATGTAGACTGTCTCCTCTGTAGATAATTTGCATGTTGTTACAGAAGTTATTGTGGTATATGGAATCCATACCATAGTCTGTCAGAAAAGCAGAAACAACATGGAGGCAGGAGATGAAAAAGAGATGTGAAATACACATTGGAGATAATGAAGTGGGAGAAAGGAAGTAACCATGAGCAAAATTACTATGTAACACAAAAAAGTTGCACAGTATACTATAAGTCTCACTTGATATTGTAAGCATTTTGCAACTACTTGTTGAATTACATATAAAAATGAATAATGTCTCGAACAATTTTTGATTATTAAATATAAATTCTTTTTCAAAATTTAATAAAACTTCTAACAATATATTGTCTGGAATGTCCTCATTTCCATTCTGTGATTCTATTGCTTCCACACACTGAACTAATTGATGGTCCAGAGACTCATCCATAAAATCAAAGTTATCATTCTCAGCAATTTTTTCTTCAGGGTTGTTGTCCAAAACAATTTCGAAAGAAATATTCTGTTCTCCTTCCATTTTGTTGCTGTAAATTGCATAAAAAATAAATATATCAGTAGAGATAGGGCACTGTTGGGTTTAAGTTCAGACAGGTAGTTTTGATTTTTTAACAGTGAAGTTATCTTTGGGCAGTGTATGGTATCAGGCTGGAATTAGAAATATAAAAAAGTGTATGTGATAAAGCCTAAGTAAATTTATAATTATAGAAGAGAAGCCTAACTCAATCCATAACTATAACAGAGAAGCCTATCTCAATCTATAACTACTACAGAGGGATAGTATATAACTATCAGAATATTTTTTCTCAAATTAACTTAAAGTGCACAACATACTTCACTTTCCAAAATAGCAACTTACCTTTGAGAAAGCAGTTGAAGTTCTCAGTGTAATTCCTTTTCAAATGTACTTCAGGAAGTAGTAGTCAAAATGGCTGTGTTTCCCTCTCTTTTTTATATATATTAATGTACATAACCAATCAAATGTCAGGAAATAATAGTAGAAAATTAAAGTAACTTTTTAATTGGTTGTAAATTCTAACACTTCATATGTGTTTTTGTCATGTAATTTACCTCAGGATATTTAGACAGGCCTACAGCCTAAATGTCTCAATGGAATTTCACCAAATTTGGGTAAATGGTAGGGACTGCTATGTAGTAGGGCCTATTCTATATTTGGTGAAAGTATCTCCAGTGGTTTTTCTGTAAATTACTTTCCCACCTTTTTTTAGGGAGCGCTTACCGGTGCGCGCCCCGGTACACGCACCGGCAGCGTTACGGGAGTCCGCCATTTTGTGTTTCGGTACAATCGAGACACAAGATGGAGGACAAACAACGTTGGGAATGGGTAGAAGGGGGCACAGTAGACAGCCCCTGACCCCCTAGGTTTTCTGAGGGGGGCTTAGGAGGCTCATATAGTCAAAAAAAAAAAAATTTTTTTTGAATTTTTCGCGAGGGGAGCGCCCGGTACGCGCACCGGTGAGCATACCGGGGAGCGTACTTTGGTGAAAAATAGTGAAAAAAGTTAGAAAAAGATAATCATTTGGAGTGATCAGAGGCAGGGTAGCCCTGAAAACAGCTTTTGGATTCTGTGGCTGATTTAGGTACCTACAAGTAGGTTCCAATGCACAGTCTTAAATTCAGGAGGAATATTCTATTCCCCTCATCTGAGAAGTGCACACCATCTCCTCTGTAGATGTCTTGCATGTTGTAACGCAAGTTATTATTGTATATTGAACCCATTCCACAGTCTCTCATGTAAGCAGAAACAGATTTATTCACATGTTTCCGTGCTTTCTCAAATTGTGGACAAAATTGGTTGGACCAGTTCGATTTCTGTCTTTGGCATATATTGGAATATACCAAGGCAGTTTGTGGAAAAAGTGTCATTAATTGATCAAAGGTGTCCTTTAAAAGCATTTCCAGACCAACCCCAGTCAAAGTGCCCAAGTCATTTCCACCACAGTGCACTATTAAGAGGTCAGGGTTTGGCAGATGCAAAAAGGTTTGCATCAATGGTATCAATTGGTGACATCTCAATCCTCTCTGGCCAATCCACTTGATTTCCACATTTGATAAATCAAGGTTGTGAACATTTCTGCAAGCTGCATACCTTTGAGCCCAGTGGATGTAGCTATGTCCAATAATCCACACAGAATACATGATGAGAGAAGGTACTGGTGCAGTCAGATGAAGTGTGGGAATGAAATGGCAGTTGGAACAGTAGGAGTTTACAAATAAAATTGTGGAGTTTGCCCGCTCTTGAATCACAAGCAATGATTGGTGGATTCAGATAGTTGAAAACTGAAAGTTAGGGTGCATGGTTGTGTTGTGTGAAAGAAGCATTTGAATGGTTAAGAAAAAGTCAAGTAAAGCAATAATGCCCTGGATAAGCTGGTGTATTGAGAGGTCAAACATCCTTGCTGACTTAATTTGCAACATTGTAGAATAAACTTTTGAACCTGAGAGTTCAGTTAGGAGGGAGTTGCTATGGTAACAGGAAGAAAGGTCTGAGAGGGGGAAGGGTGTTGGTTTGAAAATAGTGAGGGAAGAGTTTTGATTGGTTGAAATGAGGCATATGTGTGTAGAATTAGAGGTTATCAGTGCCATTAATGGTTGCAGTGCCTGGAGAACATACCTTTTGCTCTGCTAAAGAAATATTGGTGTGTGTATCTGACACTGTTCTCAATCTCCAAAAGCATTTGTAAAGGTGAGTTATGATTAATTTGATATAGATAGAGAGTTCAGATTAAGAAGCACATTGCTTTTCTTTGCTGTTGGTTTGTGTGATGCTTTTTGAAAATGCATGGTTTCAAAATTTGCAAGATAGAGGATTTGTATTTTGAAAAATAGTGAGGTTTAGTAGTGTAGTTGAATGGTTGTACATAGGACCTGCGCTCTGTATCTAAAATGTTAATGAAAAAACGATTTTAGGGCAAATCAATGGGTTTGAGTAGTCAAATTGAATGCTTGTACATAGGACCTGTGCTCTGTTCCTAAAATGTTAATTAAAAAAGGATTTTAGGGCGAATCAATGGGTTTCAGTAGTGAAAATGAATGCTTGTACATAGGAGCTGTGCTCTGTTCCTAAAATGTTAATTAAAAAACGATGTTAGTGCAAATCAATGGATTTCAGTAGTGAAAATGAATGTTTGTACATAGAACCTGTGCTCTGTTAATAAAATGTTAATTAAAAAACGATTTTAGGGTAAAACAATGAGTTTGAGTAGTCAAATTGAATGCTTGTACATAGGATCTGTGCTCTGTTCCTAAAATGTTTATTAAAAAACGATTTTAGGGTAAATCAATGGGTTTGAGTAGCGAAAATTAATGCTTGTACATAGGAGCTGTGCTCTGTTCTTAAATGTTAATTAAAAAACGATTTTAGGGCAAATCAATGGGTTTCAGTAGTGAAAATGAATGCTTGTACATAGGACCTGTGTTCTGTTCCTAAAATGGTAATTGAAAAACGATTTAATTGCAAATCAATGGGTTTCAGTAGTGAAAATGAATACTTATACATCATTTGAAACTTTCACAATCCTGTCACCTGTGTTATCTTAGGTTAGGACGCACACTGAGGGCATTATTCATGATTGCCTTGTGCCGCCAGTGCCTCACTTTTGACATGGGAAAAAGTGACGCACTGGTGGCGCAAGACCTTCAGAAATAAGGCCCTGAGTTTCTTTGCTGTGGGTTTGTGTCTTGCTTTTTGTTAATGCTTGCTATCAACAGTTGCTTTTTGATAATGCTTGCAATCAACATTTGCAAGATAGAGGATTTGTATTTTGTGAAATAGTGAGGTTTTAGTAGTGAAATTGAATGCTTGTACATAGGACCTGCGCTGTGTTTCTAAAATGTTATTCAAAAAACGATTTTAGGGGCAAATTAAAGGTATTTACATTTGGGCCTTATTTATGATTGCCTTGTGCCGCCGGTGCGGCACTTTTAACATGGAAAAAAGTGACGCACCGGTGGCGCAAGGCCTTCAGAAATAAGGCCCTGAGTTTCTTTGCTGTGGGTTTGTGTCTTGCTTTTTGTTAATGCTTGCTATCAACATTTGCAAGATAGAGGATTTGTATTTTGTGAAATAGTGAGGTTTTAGTAGTGAAATTGAATGCTTGTACATAGGACCTGCGCTGTGTTTCTAAAATGTTATTCAAAAACCGATTTTGGGGTAAATGAATGTTTTTTACATTTTTGAGAAGGAATAAATAATGTCTGAAAGAATAAATAAATATACCTTTAGACAAGCCTTATCTAATATGGGCCCCTTGGACAGGCCTCAATATATTGGGTATAATTGATGGTAACAGGGTGCAGATGAGATGAGGCGTGTCCAGGGCTGTATATAAACTGAGGCCTGTCTAGGGGTGCAGATGAGTTGAGGTCTATTCAGGGTTGCCGATGAGGTGAGGATTGTCCAGGGGTGCAGAGGAGGTGATGCTTGTGTTGAAGAGTGTACTGCAAGAGAGGTCTTTCCAGGGGTACAAAGTAGTTGAGGGCTGTGTTTAAGAGTGCAGTGGGGATAGGCTTCATGAAGTCCAGTCCAGTGCAGTCTTAGACACTGGCTTCATTACTTATGCTTCCGAGGACAGGCTTCACCTCATGTGCACAATCTGCAAACTAATCTGAGGAAACACAGGTGATATGATTGTGAAATGTGCTAATATTCTTTTATTCATGCAGGTACTACCTAATCCTTGTCAATAATGTAAAACCAATTCATGTGTCCAAAATATTTTTTTAGAATAACATTTAAAAAACAGAGATAAGGTCATATGTATAAGCATTATAGTGTTTATATTGTTTACTTATTGTCATTGCTTTGTTGTTTGGTAATAGTGGTCTATAATGTGTTTTTTTTTTTGTTAACCACAGATTTAAATCAACATTTCAATAGTAAAGAAATATGCCCTCAAGGCAGAGGAGAAGGAAAGATGGTTATCGGAAAAAAAGAAAAACAGCAACGGAATTAAAGCAGTCTTTTACAACAAATACTACAAAAAACGTGAAAAAAGCTCCTGGTGATGATAATCTAAATGTGAATTTAGAGAAGGAGAGACCAAATTTGAAGAGAAAGGAGAGGCCCCCCCCAAAATCTTACTACTGCAGCAGGAGACAATAATATATATAGGAATAGAAGGAAAAATCAATTTAGGGACATTCGTAAACGAATGTTTTGCAATAGGGTAGTTTTAAATGTATTAAAAAACATTAAGAAAGGTACACAGAGAGCTGCTTTTTATAAGAAAACGAAAAATGTAGAGAAGATTGTTGATCAAGCTTTTGAAGTTAAGAACAAATTATTTATTTTAGTAATCAATAGAATTAGGACACTTAACAAGACAATTGATGTTTTCAAATCAAACAGTAGATGCAAAAGAGTAATTAATCGAACTAATTTTTGTAAAGTTTTTTCTGGAGAATGGATGCATAGTTCAAGTTGTGAGCCATTTTTTAATGAGGCGAGTTACTTCCAGGAGAATAATTTGGTGCATGCAGTTGACACCAGTGGTCGAGCATATGAGGTGAAAGACGGTTGTCCGATTGAAAAAGAGAAACTTGTATCTAGAGATGTAGAAGAGGTATTAAGTGAGGAAGTTTTAGGAAGACGTACTAAGGGTCCAGTGTACAATTGGAAGTGTAGTAGTATTTGTAGTGTGCGACAGGATTCCATCGATGTGCTTCGTAATTTCTTACATACATATAGTAAGAAAAGTCTAAAACAGAAAATGAAGATGTTGCAAGACTTAGATCCTTGCAGAGTGAGAGAAAACACAGGTTTGCATGGACATTCATTGGCTTGTCTTTCAAGAAAAGTATGTCAGGGTGTTTTTCATCATTTTAGGATGTTAGCTGTGCATCATAACAACATGAGGAAATTAGTGAGAAGGTTGTATTATGCAAAAAGTCCAGCACTTAAGCTTAAACAGTTAAACAGTGCTCTTTTGCATGGAACTGAATTAGATGTGAAGAAGATTTGTGAAGAAATTGAGATTTGTTCTTTTAGTGAAAAAGAGGACAGTGTAGAAATTGACACAGTTATACAAGGTAATGTGGAAGACAATGTACAGATTTCAAGTACAGAAAAGTTTGTCCAGGAAATTAGCAAGTTTCATTTGAAATCAAGTGAAAGGCCTAATTTTACTTGTGTGTGTTGTCGACGGACTCATTATAAGATTCAGACTAGGTTAGTTGATTTATATGCAAAAAGTGAAATGGAAAATAATAGTGAATGGAGGAATTTGGCAACTTATTTGTTGGTGGAGAATTCTTTTGATTTGAGTTTTGATCAGCGTATTTGTAAATATTGTTATAATAAATTAAAGGAAAACAGAATGCCTGCTAGAGCTGTTTATAATAATCTTGAGTTGGTAGACATTCCTGCTGAATTGATAGATTTAAATACATATGAATCTATTTTGATTCAATGTGTCCATCCTTTTCAGGCAATTGTTCGCATGGAGCCTAGCTAAGACAGGGAAATTGCCTCCTTCAGATTTACAGAGAGGATTAAAGGGAAGAGTTGTTTATTTGCCTCTAGATTTCAAGAAAAATATTGATATAATTGGTGTAGAAAAAGTGGAAGAGGAACCTTTAGTTATTCTAGTTAATGGGGTTCCGACAAAGAGTAAGAAAATCTGGCAAGATTTAGTGGATGTTAGGAAAGTCAAAAAGGCAACGTTGTATTTGGTCAAAAACAATGAGTACTACAAACATGTATGTGTTGGAGCAGAGGAAATAGCTGCAGAAGAAGACAGTGATTGTTCAGTTGGCCAAATTGAAAAAGTTGGTGTGTCTAGAGGTGAAGAAATATATGAACATTATACTGTTCATCCTTTGCATTCCAAAGAAGTAATGGGGAATGCAATTGACTTGTTTCAAATGAAAGCAGCAAAAGGAAGTCCTATTAGTGTATGGGAAGAAAGTTTGGAAGCTCGTTGTTTTCCACAGCTATTTCCAACAGGTCGAGGTGGACGATATGACGATCGACCAGTTCAAATTCCTGCTTCTGAATACCGGACTTTAAGATTATATGCTGAAGATCCAAGGTTTTGTCAATGCATACCATATTTATTTCATCTACTGTATGAAAGTGACTTGTCTGGACTTTCATATGCAGTAAACCATATATTGAAAAGTGGAGCACATCTGCAAAATGTTTCGGCGAGGGACTTTATGGAGAAAGTCAATCTGCAAGATAATATTTTGGAATCTCATCTAATCCATCTCATGGCATGTCAGCGTGGTACAAACGAGTATTGGTACCGTCGTCATGGGGAAATGAAATGTATGCTAAGAAACTTAGGAACTCCTACATGGTTCCTCACTCTTAGCTGTGCCGAGTATGCATGGGACGACTTACTTGAATTTCTACGTGAGGCAAATCCAAATATACAAAATATAGAATTGAAAACACCAGGAGAACTGTGTTCTTTGGATCCAGTGAATGTATGCAGATATTTCAATCATAGATTTGAAGTCTGTTATTACCAATAAAAAAAATCCTCCTCTTGGAGAGGTTTTGGATTTCTTTTGGAGAAAGGAGTATCAAGCGAGAGGTGCTCCTCATATACATATGTTGTTGTGGATTAAAGATGTACCCAAATTTGGATCAGATTCTGATGAAACAGTGATGAGTTTCATTGAAGAGTATTCAACATGTGCTGTTCCGAAAACTACTGAAGAAAACAATTTAAGGCAACAAGTTTTACGCTTTCAATCCCATCGTTTTGGGAAGTACTGTCGTTGAAAATTCAAAAACAAGAAAAAGTTCTACACAAAATGTCGTTTTGCGTTTCCATGACCAGTGATTTCTAAGGGAAGAGTAAATATTTGATGTCATCTCTACGACATACTGTGATGAGGAAATCACCCAAAAATACATACAATTTAAAAAGAAATGAAGAGTCCAAGTACATCAACGACTACAACCCAGTGATTTTGTCCAAGTGGAATGCTAACATGGATATTCAGTTCGTTGCTGACTACTCTATTGCTGTGGCTCGATATGTGACATCTTACATCACAAAAAAAGAAAAGACAGAACTGAAGGAAATGTGGGAGGACATTTCACATGAAAAGAGTCTAAGCAAGAAATTATACAGTTACAGTCTGAAGATGTTGTTGCATCGAGAAATTGGAGCATATGAATGTTCTAATCGGTTATCATCAGCAAGTCTCTATGCCAAATCTAGAACAATCATTTGGGTGAGTCTAGGTCTTGCTGCAACACGAAACCGAGTTTTTAAATCTGTACAAGAAATTGAGTATTTGGCGGAGAAAGAACCAAACAGTACAGATATTTTGAAGACAAACATGTTGGATACATACTATCCAAATAGAAGTATTCACCTTGAGAACACTTGTTTGTATGAAGTTCTGCAAAACTATAGTTATAAGAGGAACACCACAGAAGATGTCAATAATGGAAAATATGCTGTCATTGGAAATGAAGGATGTCTAGTGAAGCAGAGAAAAGGCCATTTGATTAATCATCGAAAATTGAGTTGTGAATCTCCAGACAAAAGAGAATATTACTATTTAGCTCTTTTGCAACTCTTTAAGCCATGGCGTACAGAAGACGAACTACTTGGAGATTTTCTCTGTTACGAAGATTCTTTTAATGCAACCAAGGATACCATAGGATGTCCTGTTTTTCCAAATTATCTGCAAGTGTTGAATGAAGAAATAGAGCAAGAAGCCACAATTGCTGAAGAGATTGCTAGAGACAGTTCTCAAGACAGTCAGAGTTCTACTTCATTGAGTCAGGATCCACTAGGAGGACCAATTATCCAAAATGAAGCTGCCACTGCTATGGATGAGGTGGAAAGAGCTATGGAACAAGCTCAAGAGGATGTAGTTAACTTAGAAGATTTGGTGGAGCAACTAAACATTGAGCAGAAAAAGATATATGACGAAGTCACAGAACAGATTGAACATGGATTTAGACATGAGAAAAAAGAGTGCGCATGTACATCATTTAAGCCTGTCCGACTGTACGTAAGTGGAGAAGCGGGAACAAGAAAAAGTTTTCTGATTAAAGCAATAGCAACTTATCTGCAGAAAAGGACTGAATCACCGCTGTCTTGTGTTGTAACCGCTCCAACTGGACTGGTAGCACATAACATTAAAGGGATTACTCTACATCGTTTACTGATGCTGCCAGTTGAGCATGATAATAAATTGCATTACAACAAGCTATCTGGAGATGCGTGTTCTGAAGTTTCCAGAGTCCTGAAGAAAATGAAACTTCTTATCATTGATGAAGTAAGCATGGTCTCAAATCTAATGCTTGCTTTTGTGCATTTGAGAATGCAAGAAATTCTTAGAACAGAGTATGATGTGTTATTTGGAGGAAAACACATTATTGTTTTTGGATATCTACTGCAGTTGACTCCAGTAAAAGGACAACCAGTGTTTAAAATGCTCATGCATGAAGATACCAGGAAATCTCTTGGAAGCATTGGAAACGTTAATATATGGTTACATTTCAAATATGCAGAACTGCTTCAAAATATGCGACAGGCAAAGGATGAAGATTATAAAAATATTCTACAAGATGTAAGAATCGGAAAAGTAAGTGAGCTTGGGAAAGAAGCTTTACATGCTCCATTAATTTCAAATTTATATCCAAATGAAAACATTCTTCCAGAGAATATTTTTTTAAAAATGTACTGAGAAGAAATCTGGGATATGTTTGATGCCAACTCTGCAAGAATGTTCCATCTTCAACAACAACATGTTAAAGTTAGAAAATGAAGAGATTGTGAAACTGGAAGCAATAGATAAAATAGAGCATATGGGTGCAACAATTGTTTTGTCAGAAAATTTGAAAACAAAATTGGATTCATTAGAGAAGAGTATATCTAAAACAGCTGGTTTTGAAAAGACTGAATGTGTGTGTTTAAATTGTCGTATCATTTTGAGAAGGAATTTAAATGTTGAAAGAGGTCTGGTAAATGGAGCAATGGGCATGTTGTTGATTTTGTGAATTATAGAAATAGAGATGAATTGCATTTTAAAAAATAAAATTTGATGGCATTGAGCAAGTACAACAAATCAGTCGTTGTGCTGCTAGATTTTTGCTTGTAAAAGACTTATATGTTCGCCAAAAACAGTTTCCTGTTTGTTTGGCATATGCGGTGACAATTCATAAATCTCAAGGTTTAAGTGTAGATTGTGCTTTGTTGAACATTGGAAGTTCTGTGTTTAAAGAGGGTATGGCATATGTGGCATTATCACGAGTCAGAACTTTATCAGGATTGTACTTGATTGAGTGTGATGAGACAAAGATTTGTGCAGATCTAGATTGTGTTAAAGAATACAATAGGTTAAGAAGAGAGTATGCTCCACATTTGCCTCAATATCCTCTGTTTGAAAAACGTGTGGTAGGCCGAAAAAGAAGAAATGAAAATAATTGCAGTGAGGTAGTAGCAAAAAGACAAAAAGTAGAGGAAACTGTAATTGTAAGCAGAAAGAAAAAGCATTCTGTTCAAGATGTTGTTGGATTTCAATTTGAAAACAGTTCTGGTGTCAACTGCTATGCTAATGTAGTGGTTAATGTTGTTTTTTTTCTTAAAACTTTACAAGAACAGATTGTTGAAAATTGGGATCAAAGATTCTGCGGTTTATTGAATTCTGTGTTTGAGAAATGTAGCAGTGATAGAGCAAAAATAGAAAGTGTAACAGAAATTCGAAATATTTTAGACATGTGTTCTGGTCAAGATAAATTTTCACAGAACATTCAGCAGGGTTGTCAGGAGTTTTTAATGTATATGTTTGGTGTTTTGGAAGATGAAGGTGTAGATGTAGAAAATCTTTTTAGCCTTTCTTATCAATGGCAGCATCACTGCAACAATTGTAGTTTATCAAGTACTACTAGAATAGACACTGAAAGATTTATATATTTGACTTTACCAGACTGCAAATCAGTGTCATTTAATAATCTAGTTAAAGCAGCGGATCATAATATGGTGTGTACCCAATGTAAGTGTCCAATGCTGTCCAAATTATTTATACGAACTTATGGTCAGTATGTCATTTTAGTTTTCCAACGATGTAGACCTGATGGAACTAAATTGACAACTTGTATCAAAAATTTTGTGGCTTCTCAGTTATCAATTACAGGAAGAACCTTTTCACCTGTATCTATTATTTATCATGACGGTCCTTCGACAACATGTCAAGTCAAGTCAAGTCATAACACTTATATAGCGCACTACATACCCAGAGGGTTTCAAGGCGCTTAGGAAGGGGAGGTGGATTATTTGTCAAATATCCACGTTTTAAGCTGCTTTCTGAACGCTAGGTGATTCTGGGTGAGGCGAAGGTAAGCGGGGAGTGAGTTCCATGTTTTGGCAGCCAGGTATGAGAAGGATCTGCCTCCCATGGTGGTCTTGTTGATGCGAGGTACAGTGGCGAAGGCTTGGCTGGAAGAGCGCAGTTGGCGGCATTATACATGCTACTTAAAATGTCAAAAAGGTTGGAGTCACTGCAATGATTCTCATTTGACTTATAAACAACGTTTGCCATTTGACTTTAAAAATTCTTACCTAGTGTTTTTACAACCAAAGTTTTAGTAAAGGTAATTGGCCTATGAAGACGGGAGCAGTTAATAATAGTTAATTAGTTAGTTAGTCTAATGTTTAAAATTATTTATCTCATATAGGTACTGTAAGTGGATCTTATAGTAAGTGATATCAGTTTTATAGGAAATGTTGAACATGAGTGATCAAAAAAGGGAATATGAATATTTAAAGATTGTGAAAATGTCATATGAGCTTTTCTTTGAAAACTTCGGGTAAACGGTAATTTCAGAGTTTAATTAGAGAAATTTAAAAATATACTCATATATCTGACACTATTTGGCCGTAAGGAAAGCAGTGGCGGCTGGTGAGATTTGAAAGTGGTGAGGCTAAAAAATGTTGGTGTAGAATGGCGTGCGAGCGCAGCGAGCGAGCCCGAACCACCTAGGGAGGGTTCGGGGGGGTTTCCCCCCCCGAGAAAATTTTGAAAAATTGCAGCCAAATGGTGGACTTTCAAGACTTTCGGAAGCCATTGTGCTTAACAGAAACAGGCCACTGCCTCCCCTAAAACTATCATCAGTTCCAAGGCCTCATGAATAAACCATTCTGAATTGCAATAAACCACAATTAATTTTAACAATGTTGCATAAATAGGTTGGATCTGTCTACTGACCAAGTGGCTACTTGAGATAAAATGGCATTCAAGGTAGCCCATCAGAGTAAAATGCCTACTTTTTCCATATAGAATTGAATCTCATATTGGTTAGTGTTCATTTTTTGGAACTCAATAGCATGCATAAAGGCACCATGTATAAACAAAAAACACATAAGCATACAGAGATAAAATATATACATGCATGCAACACATAAAATGTTTCCCCTACCTGTGCTTGTCTGTTTCCTTTATGAATCATTTGTTCAAAGCCAAGTACACCGGAGGTGAATGAAATCTTCATATGATATAATTGGCTACAGATAGAAATATTCATTTGAAGAAAAAAATAATTCAATCTTATAGACTTTCAACCAAACTTTGAGCCGGCTAGCTTTACAGTTGAAACACGAAACGTAAATATCCCTCACCCCAAAGCCAATTGTTCAAACAGTAATGTAGAATGCTTTATATAGATTTACATTTAAACAATCAAGCATGGTAAAATCCTTTCAAAAAAATTTATAAGGAGCAGGAAGATGACCAAAACCTTTGTGTAGAGAAGGTTTAATAGTACAAGAAGTATGTTTTATATACTTTAAATTTAAATACTTTGTATATCACTGCTAAAGTGTCTGGTTAACCAGTACTTTAAAAAACTTGTATAAGCACATGAAATATGTATTGGTGCATGGAAGAAACATAACTTTATCAAAGTTGTATGGGTTCACACATTTATATTTTCTAACACCCATGAGGCCACCAACAAAATATTACTAGTAGATAACTCTATATGTTCCAACAAGAAAACAAACATGGTTATATCATTTATGAAAGTGAAATGAGCCAACATTCAGACTCCTTGCATGCAAATATAAGTGCTCCCTTACAGATGTTGCATCACTGCAGATGGCAATTCGCATCAGATTCTGCTAAAGTAATGGAGTTGATGAACATGAAGTGCTGCCGCCTTAAAATAATTGTTTGAATTTTTTTATGGTGTGTTGAGTATTAAGTATGAGGTAATGAGTCATGAGTAGATCTAAAGATATGCAATAGTGTCAAATATAGTATGCTCTTCAGTTCAGAAATGAACCCTATCATTATAAATGAAGTAATATTATTAACAAATCCACTCAGTATCAGTCCATGATGGTCAGTGGTAGAGATCGTTAACAAATAATACGTCCAGGATTCTACAGGCCTCTACCACACAGCAACACTACAGTGTATCAGTTTGCAATTAGGAAAAGAGCAAACAAACTACAGCTTCATGTAACGAATAGCCAGAAGAAAATTGTTATTCCTAAAGGGCACTGCATTACAGCAAAAGTTTGTACAACGAGACTGTATTCAGGACTGACTATAATACCTGGATCAGGACTGACTATAAAGATGAAACCAATAAACAATATCCTGTAATTCTTACAAGACTGACTGTAGCCCAGTATGCACCATCTTTAAGTATGTAATGGAAGGTGCATGGTATCAGTGTGTCAGGCTATAGTTTGTAAGTTAATGCAAAGCTTGCCAGAGTGTAGGATATTCACAAAACTGGGTCATGTTTGCTGGGGAACTTTGTAAAACGGTTGAGAGAGAGGTGCATTAACTAATACCCTGAAACAACACTAAGCTTATGTGGCTTTATAATGATATGTCTGAATTACTCTCAAGTCATGCAAGGTACTGAAACATAAATTTAACACTTGGTGCATTTGCTTTCATAGGTTCCTGGACCTGCAGTATACTTGAATGGCTGCTTGCAATACAAAGTGAACAAAAACTACATTTGTTAGCACCAATGATTCACAGCACCACGTGCATTTCTATGGTTTCTATTTGTACAGAAAGTTTGCACGCCGTTCTTTAATGTGAGCAAACATTTCAATTGTTCTCTTGTTAAAATCTGGAATCTGATTTATTAGTTCCTTTTTCCATTGACAGCATGGCCAATGCATTAAGTCGAGCTTGGGTCATTGTGTTCCTTAAAAATGTTTTTATCCTTTTCAGTGTGGAAAAGCATCTTTCAGTCTCAGATGTTGTCATAGGTGTCGTAATGACAATTCTCAGCAATTTAAGAGTCTCACAAAAAGAAGTATGCAAGTTGTTTTGACATAAGAATATATATAAAGCCATGGCACCACCGGTAGCCTGCTGAAAGTCCTGTCTTCCATACAGGATTGATAGTTCAGTGCGCAATCGTGACTTAATTAGCATTGGATATGCTTCCACTGTTTCATTAAGTGCTGCAGTAGGAAACATTTTGCTATGTTTTTGAAACAGGCCACTATCCAGTAGTGTTGCACTGACTAGATGCCTTGTAAATGCAAAGCGCTCCTTGGCATGCACCACAATAATGTCGCATACTTCCTTTCCTTCCTGATTCAAGGTGTTTATCTGTAGTTTGCGGTTTGTAAATCGAGAATCATCTGGCAATTCAGAGTCCAAATTATCAATGGATTCTCGTACTTTGTTGATGCTGATCATAAAGGCTGAAGTGCACTTTTGGGCAGATACAGTATCAATGTTTCGTTTTTGTAATTGCTCATACAACACATTGACGTGTGGCATTATATCGTGGAACAAATGAAGAAAAAATAGAAACTCCCTGTCTTCCAGAGTCCTGGTAAAGCCCTTAGCTTCACACACAGAAGTGGAATCAAATGTATGGTCTTCTGTAATAGATTTCATGCATTCTAAAAGGTCACCCCTGTGTTCGTGAATTATATTGACAGCTGGGATGTTGAAGTTCCAGCGAGTTGCAGACCCTCTCGGTATTCTTTTTGCCACTATCTGATGAAGCACTTCAGTCCGTTTTGGCGAACGGGAAAAAAAAGCAGTAATACCACCCAACTCTTTAAAGAAAATTCTGCATCTGGTTATTTTTGAAGCAGCCTGTTCCATGATTAGATTTAGTTGGTGGGCATAGCAATGGACATAGTGCGCATTTGGATAGATGTCTCTGATCTTTTTTTGAACCCCACCAGAGGCACCACGCATGACACTGGCACCATCATAGCTCTGAGCAATTAGCTTCTCTTTACCACTGTGCTCTGGGAAAATATGTTCAAGTTCATTAAGAATAGATGCTGAAATTGTATCTGCAGTTGAATCTTTAAGATTCGAAAAGCACCAAAATCTTTCTACTACCTTCGAATTGCCATCAATGTAGCGGAAAACAAGTACTGACTGCGTCTTGGTAGAGACATCAGTTGTATCATCGGCCTGGATAGCTACGTAATCAGTGCTTCTTATTTGCTGTACAATAGTTTCTTTTGTTACCTCCAGCATACAGTCAAGCAACTCATTCTGGATTGTCTTGGAAGTGCCTTTAAATACAGTTGCACTTTTTAAGTGAGCTTCCATTGCACTGTCTATACTGGACACAAAATCAACCAGCCCTTTGAAGACGCCAGGATTTTGGGAATGTTCAGTTTCATCGTGGCCGCGCAATGCCAATTCAAAAGCTCCACAAAATTTTACACAGTCAATCCGTTTGCATAATATATAACGGTTCTTATCAACCTCCTCATTGTGTTTGATTACCCCCTTGCGGTAGGCTTCATTTAACTGTAGTGCAATATTTGATTTTCCAAACAAAGACAACTTTAATACATTGGTCAAGTGGGCTTCACTGGAATCATGCCTCTTTATTTTTTCTATATAGGGTACAGTGTCCCAATAGGTATCAATGATTGAGGCAATTTCAAAGATGCATGCATCAAGCATTACAGGTAAAGAATAACAAGGAGTCTCAGTACATTTGTGAAGGACTTATTAATTGCCAACTTATTTGAATTGGGGAGCACAGTTAAAAAGCAGCACTGTACATGAAAACATTCATGAAGCAACCCAAAAAGCACTTGGTGACAATGTGATAACAAAGTGAAAGTGACGACGCAAGTGAACGTGGTGAACAGCGTGGTCGGCGCAAAGTGACTGAACAAAATCAGAAATAGGCTCCACATTAAGTACATATAATTCCACTGTTTGAATTGAACACAGTTATGAGCCTAGAGGTAGTGCGCCAGGGAATTGCGCTGTAATTGTCAACGGCGTTTCGATCCTCGGTGATTTGGGATCCTCTTCAGGACAGGGTTGGTGATGGATAAGGGTGCTGAAGGACGCTGACATGGAAGGTTGTCAGTCGTGTAGAGAATTGGGTCCAAGCGATCAGAAATGAAGCAGTGATATTAGCCGGAGGGGTCCAGGTCGCAACGTATCGAACCGGTGCAGCACCTGAATCAATTTGGTGCTAGAGCCGAATGAATCCGCTGAGATGGGTTCCAAATTACCGCGAAGTAAAGCAGTAGGACGCGGCTGCTGGAAGGAAACCAGGAAGTGGCCGAGTTCGATACGTTGCGACCTGGACCCCTCCGGCTAATATCACTGCTTCATTTCTGATCGCTTGGACCTTCAGCACCCTTATTTC
The DNA here is from genome assembly GCF_964263255.1 of Lissotriton vulgaris. Lineage (NCBI taxonomy): Eukaryota > Metazoa > Chordata > Amphibia > Caudata > Salamandridae > Lissotriton > Lissotriton vulgaris. The sequence goes on along the minus strand of NC_141697.1, from coordinate 761,366,459 downwards.
TGATTTTGTTCAGTCACTTTGCGCCGACCACGCTGTTCACCACGTTCACTTGCGCCGTCACTTTCACTTTGTTATCACATTGTCACCAAGTGCTTTTTGGGTTGCTTCATGAATGTTTTCATGTACAGTGCTGCTTTTTAACTGTGCTCCCCAATTCAAATAAGTTGGCAATTAATAAGTCCTTCACAAATGTACTGAGACTCCTTGCTGTTCTTTACCTGTAATGCTTGATGCATGCATCTTTGAAACTGCCTCAATCATTGATACCTATTGGGACACTGTACCCTATATATACTATATACCCAGTCCCACTTTGGTTTATGGGTTTCACTCCTGTTCTTTTTGTCTTTATTTTTTCTGCCAGATGTTTAAGGTCAGTAACTCCTGTTTTAGTCCAGCTAACTTCACCCCCAAAGAGCAAGCAGGGGAAACAGAACAAGGCATTCTTATCAAACCAGCTCCGTGTAAATCTACGTGTGTAACCCTTGCCCCGGTCTTTAGTAGACTGTTCAATGTTTATTTCAGGTTTATCAGGTCCAAGTCCTTTCACCCGAAGTTTATCTTCGTGTGTCATTCCCAAAAATGGTTTTGTGAGTAAACTGTCAACTGTGTTCATTTTGACAAACAATAAAATGAACAGTTCAAAAAAAGCCTAAACTAGATTATAGATGTATCACCTAACAGAGGCCACCCACTTTCCTTGTGCTTATCAAACTATCTCTTGATTTCCTGTTGGTGCCTGTAGAAAACCTTTCTGCCGGTTTCCTCTCTGCTGCCTGTAGTTTCTTTTGATAAGCTATCTGTTGATTTCCTCCCTGGTGCTTGTCAAGCTATCTGTTGATTTTCTCTGGTACCTGTTGAAAAGCTTTCTGCTGGTTTCCTCTCTGCTGCCTGTAGTTTTTTGATAAACTATCTGTTGATTTCCTCTGCCAGGTGCTTGTCGAACTATCTGTTGATTTCCTCCCTGGTGCTTGTCAAGCTATCTGTTGATTTTCTCTGGTACCTGTTGAAAAGCTTTCTGTTGGTTTCCTCTCTGCTGCCTGTAGTTTCTTTGATAAACTATCTGTTGATTTCCTCTGCCAGGTGCTTGTCGAACTATCTGTTGATTTCCTCCCTGGTGCCTGTCAAGCTATCTGTTGATTTTCTCTGGTACCTGTTGAAAAGCTTTCTGCTGGTTTCCTCTCTGCTGCCTGTAGTTTCTTTGATAAACTATCTATTGATTTCCTCTGCCAGGTGCTTGTCGAACTATCTGTTGATTTCATCCCTGGTGCTTGTCAAACTATCTGTTGATTTTCTCTGGTGCCTGTTGAAAAGCTTTCCGCTGGTTTACTGTCCGCTGCCTGTTAAACTATCTGCTGATTTCCTCCCTGGTGCCTGTGAAAAGGTAAAAAGGACGTAAGCTTGGAGAATAGTGTCCAGTGGATACACAGCAGAAACCACTGAACAGCTTGAACAATTTGAAAGCAGCTGGTAATTTCACATTTGCATCAAAACCTGATGCCCCAACGCAACATGGACTGCGGTGTGTAGATTTCTCAGTAATATAGGGTGAAATGCACTCTTATAGGTTTCATGTACATTGACGTTGGGGTCTGTGGTGGAAGCATATGAAATAATATAGGCAGTCACGGAGTAGTGCTCTGTGGCACTTCTCCTGAGACATGGTGGACCTGCACCACAATTGAAACTTACAGTCCTGTATATACTCAGAGGGTGAAAAAACTGTTGAAAACAGAATATCCTGGGGGTTCTTGCATGCTTAATGCACCTTGCATGGGGCCTTTTTAGGTTTCATTACATCAGTGTACTGCAGTCACCTCACCAGCCTTAGTGTCAAAATCTTAATTGCGTGCAATTAGGTGTAGAAATGTAAACAGACATGCTAAAGTATATTCATCAATTTCCATGTCATCACATTCAATACTGCTTTAAAGCTGTCTGAATAATTTTCAGTAGTAGCTTCTTCCCTATCGTGCTTTCCATTAACATACACCTATCACAAAATGAACAGTTTCACTAAGTTAACAATCATGGCCTAGATGTATCAAGCCGGTAGCGATTCGCAAAGGCCGGAATTCGCAGAATTCCGGCGTTTGCGAATCGCAAACTGTCTTTTTTCATGTTTTGGCATGCAACAACAATTCGCAAAATAAGGAATCGCAAAAATTAGCGATTCCTTATTTTTCTTTAGCATTTAAGGAATCACAATTTTGCGATTCCTTAAATGCTATGTATGTAGCAATTTGGAATTGTGAATTTAGGTTAAGAAATCGCAAATTACCACCAACTTGTAGTTGGTGGTAATTTGCGACTTCTTTTAAAAATGCACAATTTGGCATTTGTGAAGGTGGCATGAGACGCACATACATGCCCAGCAGCATGCTTCCAGAAATCCAACTTATGTACGTTTAGACAGAGACCGTCCAACTCTTTCAACAGGAACTGGAATGAGGCACAAGCACAACACCTTAAATAACGTCAAACTCATCTATCTAATCTTTTATTACACCCAGCACATGCCCTGCCACTTGTATATTGGAGACAAGTGTGCCTTTCTGAGAGTAGTTTAGTTGGAAGAAGGGATGCTACTGTAATTGACAATCACAGTATCTAGGATAAAGTTAAACCTACAGCAATATACTCGGCCACATTAATTACAACCCAGACTGCGCCAACAAGGCCCCAAGAGAGGCATGGGCTGTCAGATGCATTAACGCTTACACGTGCCCAGTACCTCACGAACCAGATCCAAAACAGGTTTTTAGAAAGCTTTCGTGTCAGAGAATTATTCAGCAGCAGCCGAGGTGGTGGTTTTTCAGGCGCCTCATTAAAAATGCTTTCCTTTTAACAGCGTATAAAATCAAGTATGTATTATATTTCTCACGTTTCACTACATTTCTACTAAATAATAATAATTAAGAACAAGCAATGGCATATCCAAGAGGTCTCGCCTTTGGGACCATATAAGTGTTTAGCCATGCAACAGTTGATGTTGCACCAGGGATATTGTGCTGGATAACTAAACAATACACACAGCAAGCCCCCTATGCAAATCAGTATAGGCCACACCACAAAAAAGGGACCACTAAAACAACGAGGCCTACTATGTTTTTCTGTGTTGTCGAGGTAGGTGGTGACTTTGCAGCAGGTCATTCTTCATGCAGGCAACAGACAATAGGTTTGCTTCCTTGCAGGATTCTCAGGCTTTCCAGCACAGGGAGCACACATGCCTCCCCCTCCTTTCCCTGCACCGCATCCTATCCCAGGTCTGTGTCCCTTCCCACCAGTTGTCTTTGTCAGCCTCAACAATTTCATCACCTTGCCCCTACCCCTGTCTCATACATCTCAGGTGGTGTTGCTTGCAGGAGTAAGTGGTGTGGGTCACCTTACTGTCAGGTCTGAAGAGGTGGGCAGGAATGAATTCCTTCAAACGCAGGACAGGCAGGAGAGCACCATATGCATGTTGGGAGACACGGCCCAACTGAACGAGCATTAAATGCCACGGAAGGAACCCCTTCTCCAAAAACACTGCTATTCAAAAAGAGCCACAAAACTTGGCAGCTAAAACATTATGTACTCTGCATAAACAAATCCTCGAGCATCCAGACCGAGGGCGCCTGTAATTCTCTTTCCAAGTGACCAATTAGCAACATGCCGATAATATAATTCAATTTCTAGTGAGCACTGAGCAGCATTTGTTTCCTATTAATTTATACTATTGCCAATTTGCCAATGCTCGTATACAATGCAGCCCTGTGCATTCCTTCCCGGGTGCTGGCCCCCACAAGTATTTTTATATTTATATATATGATTCATGCTTGTTTCCAATTGCATGTAGATATTCTGTTAAAGAAAAGTGCACAGTGTACTGCATGGCAATCTTTTCCTAGCCAGACCCTGCATACCATATTATTCTATGTGCATGTCCCCATGTTCATATGCTTCTGTTACAAGAAATATTTTTTAGTAAAGTGCTTTGATACTTCTCGGATCCAGGTTCATGCCATTAATCAAATATGTACACTAACTGAGCACCCCTGGAATCTTTCTCACTCTTTCAGACTGTGGCCTGGTCCTGACTACTGGACCGAACTCTACACTGCACATCTGGGAGCCATGCAGGCACCGCATGAGTGGATATGAGAGAGACTTCTTCGTCTTGCATTGGCCACCATTCGAACAATGAACAATTAGCTTGAAACGTGGAAGAAGCTAATAATTTTGAAAGCAAATATGCAAACAATTGATGGAGCTGCCAGAGACAGGGGCAGCTTCCTACTACTAGGCCACTTTCGGATGTGTTCAAACAATGATGCATTCACCCAAACTTGAGACACACAAGACATTCAAATGTCACAGATAAGAATTGGTTTGTCATCATCAGCTGGTGCTTTTTTTTTTCTTTCTAAGAAAGCGAGGGTGGTCAAATGTAATCCCTTTTTTTCTACACGATGAATCAGTGAAAAAAAAAATATTAATATAGTTGGCAATTGAATATTCGAATCCAATTCGAAACATGGCCCAGTGCACAATTTGTAAAAGAATAAATGCTGGGGCCCAAAGGTTTGCTCAGACTCCCATGGCCGGTGCTACGGAAGGTCACGGTGCCATATAGTAATGCTGGTAGTGCTGATTAATTATTCCTCATGCCTGCTTATTCCAGGACCCCACACCTCCTACCTCTTTATATCACTCTTGAGGATTATTCTTCACCCTACTCTCTCCCTTTGCCACTGTTTAAACGTCTTTCTCTTGTTCCTTTTTCGAGTTGCTCTCTTTCTTGGCCTGAACCTGCCGATTGGATCTAAGATGATCATGTGAAGCCATTCCAGTACAAAATCAGCTGTGCATAAGTGTGAGGGCCTCAGAAGTGATCAAACACAATACCTACCTGGTGCTGTCTACTGCCACTCACAACATTTGTGACTTCATCCTTCCATACATACAAATTAACTGATCTCTACTCACACTCGCTCAACTATTACTTCTCTCCAAGCCACTCTCTTCTCTCAAGAAAATGAACTAAACTACCTATTCCCCAGGCAGACTTTCCCTTAGCTTCCTCTCCAAAAATGACTGAGTCGAGTCACCTTCTATCACTTCTGTAACTGTGCCCTCCATTTATCTTTTGCTGCCATCTTCTCTAGGCTTCAGGCCCTTTGGTACCCATATCTGTTGCTTAAGCGCAAGCAGCGCCGAAACTCTATGAATGTTAAAAAAGAAGCATTACTCCTATGTCAGGAATAAATGTATTTCTTTTTGGTTTTCTTAAACAATGCCAAGGTTAGTCAATGGATTCAACTGCCGCTGCAGATTTCCCGGAGTACTCTAATGCATGCACAATAGGTGGACAATCAGTCGTTGGTTATAGGTGGGAACCACTGGCACTCATTTTTGGTGAAAGGCACATATTGTTCCTCATCAGACTTTGACCCAGAGCAACAGAGAGAAAACCAAAAAAGGGGAGAAAAAGAGAAAGATGGAAACACCATGACAACGGGAGAGAAAAGTGATGGCAAAAACTGCTAGAGGATCCTGCAGGAGTGTCTGGTAGCTGATTAAAGAGGCATGAGGTGGAATTAAGGCTACCCGCCATGGTATTTAGAATGCTGACATTCAATGGAGCCAGCCGCAGGATTCTAAGCAAAACTTTAGGCTCCAGTACTTATTCTTTTACAAATTAAGCACTGGGGTTTAGATCCTTTTAGCAGAGGTCCTTTATATTTCTTCAGAACTATCCATAAAAAACTCAGGTGGATCACTTTAAAGCGATAACAATATTCCTTCCAGCTTAACTTTTAAATAGAAGCATTGAGCATAACTCAGTTTAGGTCTCCCACACAAAAACAAGCAGGTAATGTGAACAGAGCTAAGCTTTAAATGTTAAGAAGTAACAAGGACCGAACCCCGCCAAGTCTGACTTGAAACACTAACAGCAGGTAGCTACAGTTCATCCATCCACATCTCAAAGTGACTGACATCATGCACCTTTCTCAGTAATGAAATCAATGGATTCTGCACAGCTCAAACATAAGCCAGGCTACAAGGACCCTTGCACAGACTCTTTGTTGAGTGGCGGGGGAGCACAAATGTTGGTCACCATTCTTAACAAATTGGCATGAAAATTCTGCCCAGTGGCAGATTTTGGAATAACTATACCAATGCTTAATTTTTTCATTTATGTTAACAATGTACACAACTTGAATACAATTTTAAGTTGAGAGCCTTCTCTCTAGAACAAGGAGACCCAACCTTTCTCTGCGAGAGTCAAAGCCATGCATGATTTTCAAAATACCCATATGGGATAAAATAACAATTAATCTAAGTGAGAGTCCTGTACGCAGTCACTGGTTACCCTGAATTTATGGCAAGGACCTTATTTTTCTGTGCACCAACTTTGGACACCCATTCGGAAAGCGATAACACAATTTGTAATTCACTCACAGTTATATTAAACTTCTCTTCTCGTAAATGTCTGGCAATGTCACGAAAACTCAGTTGACAATGTCACACGTTTTTAGACTCTAGGAAGTTAGACCTTATGGTATCATAGCAACGCGCATGCCTCCGATGTACCACAACTCAACGCTCTTACTCCACATTTCTGCTAAAGTGAGTAGTTTGCATTGGGATCTGTGAACTGCACTGTACTGACAATTACTGTGCAGCGTGCAGCATGTTTCGTCGTGCTTTACTGTAGGCCCCTTACACACGAGCACACTGCACTACCACCAGTCCAAAGATTATTTATTTCTTTGGCATGAATGAGATGAAAGTTAGGATGATGAGTTTGACGATGAAACTAATCAGCAATTACCGTTTTGATTTCATTACTGCTGCTGAGAAAGGTGCATGATGTCATTCACAGGGGGGGGTGGGAGATAAATGGAAGGTCAACTGTATTGGTCGAAGTCCAACCAAATACCACATCGAGGCAGAATGCAAAAATATTTTTTTATCAAAAACATAAAAGCAAGTCATATCGACATATAGTCACAGCACTCAATATATGCATAGAACGTAAAGACGCAAGTAATTGAAACAAGGGGCGAAAAGACCCAATACTCAGAATGTTAGTTTAAAACCAAACAATGGACCTTGATCTCCCCTTATGGTGGGCAGGGCACTTTAAGTGCGAACTGGAGGGGGGCCCTGGATAGACCCTCCCCAGAGACCGCTCAAAGCTGTAACGGGCGCACTCTGACCGATAATGGAGGATATACGCTGCGAAGATGTGTGGTGTGGTGAGCCTTGAACCTGGCGCCAAAGATTTTTCCTGTGTCCAGACGTCTGAATTAATCTCGAATCTCCAAGGCTCTGTCAACGTGTATACGGGATGCGCAATATGAACAGGTTCTTCTCAAATCACTCGCCTCTTGTTCTTAAGTACACTAGAGAGTTGTGGCTAGCTAGGATTCCCGCCTGGCATGTGACTCCAGAGACATTTGGTGAACCTGCTTTCCGGCAGGAGATACGGGCGGTTATAGACGCCTACATGGATACTAACTGCAAGTCGACAGAGCATAGGGGGATGATGTGGAAGGCCCCCCTGAAGGTGGTAAATTTTCACTGACTCAAGTAGCCTCAGCCTGGGAGATCATCAACAATGGGTACTCAGCCCAACAGCGGCAGCCATGTTACAACAACTAAGAGAAATGAAATTAAATCCATTCACACCGTGACCACAACAGAGAACGGTCCGGTAGGCCCTACCTGCCCGAGTTCACACACGTCACGTCTCACTCTCGGTCTGGAGTCGGACAGCAACCTCCTGCAACCAAAAGGAAGGTGGACTATTCTGCTGCTACAGGGCACGACCGGTCCGCTTTCCTTCGTCAAAGGCTCCGACCTTGACCTCTGCTCCGACTCGCTAGTCTCCACTGCTCCTGAGTCCTGAGGCTCCTCACACGACACAGTCCGTCTGGAAAATGGCGGCTGGCTCTGCTACTCCAACATGCGCGGGAACTGGAAAGAACTTAGAGTCTGCGCACAGAGGGTCCTATCCCAACTGTCACAGGGTGGGTCTCACCACGCCCTGTGACGAGTTGGGAGGAGGTGGGGTGACAACAGCAAGCTCTCCTGACTCCTCCACTCACTGATTGACGTGGAGACGTTAGCAATCCCGGGCTTGTGTAAAAAACGCCCGGGGCTAACTTAATCTCCACGCCATCAGGGGGTGGAGACTGGGCCTTCAGGCTATGTCTTTGCCTAGCTGATGGCGTCACAGCCTTCAGGGCTGTGAGGTTCTCAGCCGGCAAAGACTTAGCAGGTGGTGCAGCGCGGTGGTATTGGCAGTGGGAGGCAGCAGACTGACAGGACAGGGCCCCGTGTTCTTTGCGGCGATGTGTTCTTCTTTTCGGTTTTTATTATTTTCTTAATAAAAAAAGAAACTTACTGCTGATATTTATTTTTTTTAAACCAAAGGAAACGTGTTAAATTAACTGGGGCTAAATTACCTGGGGCGGAGCCCCGGCGCCCACAAAGAGAAACCGCCACTGAAGGAAAGTGTAAGGTATGATTAATGAATCGTAACTTAACACAAGGAGGAAAATGAAAACGTTGAGAATTATTTCAGATATTCTTAGATCTTTTTTTATAGAAAGTTGATGAAATGGAAATTTAAAAGAACAGCAGAGTATTTTTCAACAAAAAGGACCCTCACGCTCTACTATTTGGCCTCAAGGAAAAGTAAGTGAATCAAAGATTAGTGTACATATATGATTTGTAACTTTATATGGTTTTTTTTAAACACAATCTTTTAGATTGTGGTTTTTTTTCCTGCTGTTATTTGATGAAGAGTTTTATCTCACTGTTTTTAGTGAAATTCAATATATTCTGAGAACAGCAAAAATAAACTATCTAACATGTTGTATAAGATATTCTATAGTTTGCATTGTGTAATTTATATTGTATTCCCATTGTCTCACACTCATTTTCCTTTTTCCATCCTTTTTCAGCTCTCTTTACTCACTTACACTGCCTTTTTTTCACTTTGTTTCATCGCTGTTCCTTTACTCCAATTCTTTCATAACCCCTCAATCCAATTTCAACTGTCTGCATTTCCTCTCTCCCTTGCACCACTTTTCATCTTTCTCACATTCTCTCAGTACCACTGCTTTAGTTCTCTTCCCCTCTCTTTCTTTCTTTTGCTCCTTTACTCTTTTTCCTTTCTTCACTCATTGTACTGCACTTCACTCAGTCCTTCTCTTAGTCTTTCTGTGTACTTACTTCCTCACTCCTTTTTCCTCTATCGTTCTATATTAACCTCATTCTCTTCATCCCTTCACTCTGTGACTCCCCTTCACTCACTCTCAGTTATCTTCCATTCCTCTTTCTTGTAAATGGATCCTAATTTAGACTCCTTTCCCTTTCACTCATTCTCTTTTTACTTACTTCTCTTTCCTGATTTCGTTTTGGTATCTCACATTCTTTTAGTATCTTACTTACCTTCAGTAATTTGCTCTCCTTCTATTTCTTTTTCCCTTTTTTTGTCCTTGTACATTACTTTATTTCCGTTTCTGTATCCTTCACTCTTGTTTTATTTCTTAGTACATTTTTTTGATTTTTTACCTCTTGACCTGTTTCTTCTTTTTTAAAATATATATTTTACTAATTAAAACTTTATTTTTCTTTTGTCTTTCACAGATACAAAGTGTAGTTTAAACAAGCAATTAAGTTTACATTAATTATATGGTAAGTGTGACTAAAAAATGTAGTTTGTCATCACTCTTTGCTTTAACCTCACTACTTTTCTCTCACCCTACCTCACCCCTGTTTCCTTACTCTGCTTCCCTCACTTATTCTTATCCTCCATGTTTACTTCTCTTTTCCTTACTTTCCTACCACATTCAACTTCTTTTAGTGCCCCTGCTCACCCACACTCCCTCACTTACCGTTTTTTTCTGGTTCACTTAGTCCCTTTCTGTCACTCCTTCCTTTACTCTCTCTGTTCTTTCTCTCTGTCACTCCCCATGTCTTACCCTTATTTATTTTTATCCACACTCTTTCACCCCTCTTTACTTACACTCACTGCTCTTTTCTTTCCCTCCGTTACCGCTGTTCCTTTTCTCTGGTTCCGTCACTACCCATCATTCCTCATCCTTTACTCTCCTTCCTTTTACTTTCATCACCCATTCACATTCTCTCAGAACCTGTGCTTTAGTCTTCTTCCTCTTTCTTCTGTTCTTTTGCTCCCTTATTCATTTTCCTTTTCTCAGTTACTTCCTCTTACACCTCTTCTCTGTTTTACTATCTATTACACAGTCCGTCTGTGTTCCTCCCTCTAGCTCTCTTTCTCTTTACACCACTCTCTCTGTCCCCTTTCCTCATGCACACTCCTTCATTCTTTTTTTTTCTTTTTTTTTGGAGTGCGCTTACGGGACGCGCCCCGGTACGCGCACCGGGGCGCGCCGAAGTGCTGCGCTTACCGGTGCGCTTACCGGTACGCGCACCGGGAGCGCTCCAGGGTGAAACATAAAAAAAAAGGAACATACTTCAACAAAAATTGTTTTATATTAATATACAATATAGGATTCATTTTTAGAAAAAATTACCTTTCTTAGCTATAGACATTTGCTATTAAATAACCTTAGAAATTCACTAAAAAGCACATAGGTATGAGGCCCTATATAAAGTTAGGAATTAGCATTTAAAAAACCTATGAAATTCACTGAAAAAACCATAGGTTTCACACCAGTTATAGTTAGGAATTAGCATTTAAAAAACCTTTGAAATTCACTGAAAAAAACATAGGTTTCACACCAGTTATAGTTAGGAATTAGCATTTAAAAAAACCTAGTAAATTCACTGAAAAAAACAGATGTTTCATACCAGTTATAGTTAGCTGGAAATTTTACTGACATAAAACCATTGAAATTCCCACGTTATAGTTAGTTGGACTCACTATAACCTGCGCGTGCAATGCACTGCTGATGACGTCACATAATACATCACTCATGACATGGTCAGTGACATCACTCATGACATCACTGATGACACCATCCTTGTGACAGAGTGACAGACCTCCTTTCACTGTAATGTAACTCTTGAAACACATTCAAAAATAGAAACTTAAATTTACAAAAAAATGGACATACCCATCTCAGTTACAACAACCAATTCAGTAATTCCACCATCTATATACACATCCACTCATTCACCAACAGTTCTATATAATCACTCATACGTATACTCACTCATCATATGTAATGATACACCTATACATCCTGTTACACACCAACAGTAATCCATAAGTTACTCACACATATACTCACACATGCAACTAAACTATTGAACATCCATTTATTTGCATATAGAGCTGTACACATACTACCACCTTACTTCTATGGAAATTTACACATATTTATTCTCTTAAACAATCACTTATAGAAACATATACTTATTTAAACAGGAACTCTTACAATCTCTTACTCTTACATATACTCACTTATATGCATCAATATTCACATATTCTAGATTAAAACATATGTAGTTACTGATAAAGACACTAGTGAGACAGTCATTCACTCACTAACATACATATATACACACTATTCCACCAAACAGTCCTGCACATATGCAGTCTTCAAAATACATACAAACAGAGAGTCAGTCACTCATGCATCAATGTTGTAAGTAATACCCACACTAAACAATACAGACACTCATACTGATACTTAAAAAACATCTAATAACTCATATACATACACATGTAGTTACTCACCAACCCATGCAGCCACTTATACACAAAGTGAAACACTAATACATATATTTAAATATTTAAACATTAGTCACTAATATTTATTTTTCAGAAAGACACACATTCACTGGATGGTGTCATCAGTGATGTCATGAGTGATGTCACTGACCACGTCATGAGTGATGTAATATGTGACGTCATCAGCAGTGCATTGCACGCGCAAGTTATAGTGAGTCCAACTAACTATAACATGGGAATTTCAATGGTTTTATGTCAGTAAAATTTCCAGCTAACTATAACTGGTGTGAAACCTCTGGTTTTTTCAGTGAATTTACTAGGTTTTTTAAATGCTAATTCCTAACTATAACTGGTGTGAAACCTATGGTTTTTTCAGTGAATATATATATATATATATATATATGGAAAGAAAAAGTTGCCGCTAGGTGGGGAAGCACTTACAGGTAGGAATTGATGCCAACGTAAGGGCGCGAGCTGCGAACAGAGTCCCTTTCCTGCCAGACGCGTTTCGGGCCAACGCCCTCTTCAGTGGCAGCACTTGTGACCTGACGGCAAGCTGCAGGCACCAGTAAATACCCTCAGTAATTATGCACAGGTGTAAAACCTGAAGCAATGCTCTCTGGGACTGGTGGTTCCGTAAAACTCAAGTGGGTCGCCGCCACCATTCGCATGCAAAAAAAAAAGTATTAAAGGGATTGCCAATGTCCCCGCAAGCACCCCGCAAGTAAAGGCACATCCTGTACCACAGAGAGCTGCCCAAGTAAGGCAGCTGTGGACCCGCAGTTGTAAGCGGTAGTGCAACCCCGCGACCAGGCAAAGTGCCAATAATGGAAAGAAAAAGTTGCCGCTAGGTGGGGATGCACTTACAGGTAGAAATTGATGCCAACGCAAGGGCGCGAGCTGCGAACAGTCCCTTTCCTGCCAGACGCGTTTCGGGCCAACGCCCTCTTCAGTGGCAGCACATGTGACCTGACGGCAAGCTGCAGGCACCAGTAAATACCCTCAGTAATTATGCACAGGTGTAAAACCTGAAGCAATGCTCTCTGGGACTGGTGGTTCGGTAAAACCCAGGTGGGTCGCCGCCGCCATTCACATGCAAAAAAAAAGTATTAAAGGGATTGCCAATGTCCCCGCAAGCACCCCGCAAGTAAAGGCACCTCCTGTACCACAGAGAGCTGCCCAAGTAAGGCAGCTGTGGACCCGCAGTTGTAAGCGGTAGTGCAACCCTGCGACCGGGCAAAGCCGCCAATAATGGAAAGAAAAAGTTGTCGCTAGGTGGGGATGCACTTACAGGTAGGAGTTGATGCCAACGCAAGGGCGCGAGCTGCGACCAGAGTCCCTTTCCTGCCAGACGCGTTTCGGGCCAACGCCCTCTTCAGGGGCAGCACATGTGACCTGACGGCAAGCTGCAGGCACCAGTAAATACCTTCAGTAATTATGCACACGTGTAAAACCTGAAGCAATGCTCTCTGGGACTGGTGGTTCCGTAAAACACAAGTGGGTCGCCGCCGCCATTCGCATGCAAAAAAAAAGTATTAAAGGGATTGCCAATGTCCCCGCAAGCACCCCACAAGTAAAGGCACCTCCTGTACCACAGAGAGCTGCCCAAGTAAGGCAGCTGTGGACCCGCAGTTGTAAGCGGTATTGCAACCCCGCGACCAGGCAAAGCCGCCAATAATGGAAAGAAAAAGTTGCCGCTAGGTGGGGATGCACTTACAGGTAGAAATTGATGCCAACGCAAGGACGCGAGCTGCGAACAGAGTCCCTTTCCTGCCAGACGCATTTAGGGCCAACGCCCTCTTCAGTGGCAGCACATGTGACCTGACGGCAAGCTGCAGGCACTAGTAAATGCCCTCAGTAATTATGCACAGGTGTAAAACCTGAAGCAATGCTCTCTGGGACTGGTGGTTCCGTAAAACCCAAGTGGGTCGCCGCCGCCATTCGCATGCAAAAAAAAAGTATTAAAGTGATTGCCAATGTCTCCGCAAGCACCCCGCAAGTAAAGGCACCTCCTGTACGACAGAGAGCTGCCCAAGTAAGGCAGCTGTGGACCCGCAGTTGTAAGCGGTAGTGCAACCCCGCGACCAGGCAAAGCCGCCAATAATGGAAAGAAAAAGTTGCCGCTAGGTGGGGATGCACTTACAGGTAGGAATTGATGCCAAGGCAAGGGCCCGAGCTGCGAACAGAGTCCCTTTCCTGCCAGACGCTTTTCGGGCCAACGCCCTCTTCAGTGGCAGCACATGTGACCTGATGGCAAGCTGCAGGCACCATTAAATACCCTCATTAATTATGCAAAGGTGTAAAACCTAAAGCAATGCTCTCTGGGACTGGTGGTTCCGTAAAACCCAAGTGGGTCGCCGCCGCCATTCGCATGCAAAAAAAAAGGTATTAAAGGGATTGCCAATGTCCCCGCAAGCATCCCGCAAGTAAAGGCACCCTCCTGTACCACAGAGAGCTGCCCAAGTAAGGCAGCTGTGGACCCGCAGTTGTAAGCGGTAGTGCAACCCCGCGACCGGGCAAAGCCGCCAATAATGGAAGGAAAAAGTTGCCGCTAGGTGGGGATGCACTTACAGGTAGGAATTGATGCCAACGCAAGGGCGCGAGCTGCAAACAGAGTCCCTTTCCTGCCAGATGCGTTTCGGGCCAACGCACTCCTCAATGGCAGCACATGTGACCTGACGGCAAGCTGCAGGCACCAGTAAATGCCCTCAGTAATTATGCACAGGTGTAAAACCTGAAGCAATGCTCACTGGGACTGGTGGTTCCGTAAAACCCAAGTAGGTCGTCGCCGCCATTCGCATGCAAAAAAAAAGTATTAAAGGGATTGCCAATGTCCCCGCAAGCACCCCGCAAGTAAAGGCACCTCCTGTATGACAGAGAGCTGCCCAAGTAAGGCAGCTGTGGACCCGCAGTTGTAAGCGGTAGTGCAACCCCGCGACCGGGCAAGCCGCCAATAATGGAAAGAAAAAGTTGCCGCTAGGTGGGGATGCACTTACAGGTAGGAATTGATGCCAATGCAAGGGCGCGAGCTGCGAACAGTCCCTTTCCTGCCAGACGCGTTTCGGGCCAACGCCCTCTTCAGTGGCAGCACATGTGACCTGATGGCAAGCTGCAGGCACCATTAAATACCCTCATTAATTATGCACAGTTGTACACAGCTCGCGCCCTCGCATTGGCATCAATTCCTACCTGTAAGTGCATCCCCACCTAGCGGCTACTTTTTCTTTCCATATATATATACAAGGGGATATAGCAAAAGCTGCCTATCCCATGCATTAGTAAAGAGCAGAGAAAGATCAAGAGTCTCTTTGCTGACACCCAAACCTCCTGATGACAATGCCAATGCAGACACGACCAGATTAATAACCACATACAGTAGACAACACCGCAAAATCAAATCTATTGTCAATAAACATTGGGCAGTTTTAAAAACTGATGGTGTTTTACGTGACATGACTCCAGATAGACCAGTGGTTACATTCAGGCGTGCGTTCAGTATGCAGAGCAAGCTGGTTAAATCCAGCCTGAATTACCCAGAGTTAATCAATGGTTTGGAGGCAAGGGCTTCCACAAATGTTCCTCATGTCGAGCATGTAAATTTGGGCAGAATATCACCCATTATAGCACTCCATTCTCCGAAACAGAAATACCTATTCGTGCAATTACAACTGCCGAACGGAGTTTGCGGTTTACGTCCTGACATGCACCTGTGGTCTATGCTATGTGGGCAGTACCGGTGCTCAGGTGCATGTCAGGATACTGCAGCACCTTCGTGCCATTGTTAACCACGATGGGGCTTACCCAGTGGCGCGTCATTTTAACAGCAGACATAACAGGGATCTGTCTTGTCTTACATATTATGTAATTGACGCTGTTGCCCCACTTAGACGTGGTGGCGACCGCGATAAATTATTACGCAGAATGGAAACACGTTATATCATAAAGCTCGACAGCAAACAGCCCAACGGGTTGAATGCGACAGAGGATCTGCACAATTTTCTGTAGAAGTATTGATCAAGCATACACACTCTGCAATGGATTTATGTAATCTCACTAACGAAGGTCCCAGCTATTATGTCAGAATGCATAGAGTATTGAAGTACGTACGTCTTGGATATTATGTAATCTATAATAATGCACCTATTTTTGGTGATCTGCAGTCCTACTATTGTTTTTGGATTGGCTGTTTAGGTTTTTGAACAAGTCAGTCTTTTAATAATCATTGGTTTAAAAGAAATTTCTTTAGGTAGTTTATTTACACTGTGAATACATTTGAGCACTTTTTTCACTTTTTGCATATATAATTTTTTGTAAATAGTTCTGAATATTTATGATATATGAAGTTTATAATGTATACATTTTAAATAAATATACAGGACTGTAGCTCAATATCATGGTTATACACTGAGGTGCATCTTGGTGGCATGTCCCCTTTTTCTTTCATAAGTCCTACCAAGCTCTGTATCAATTTTTAACAGTACTGTGGTTAAGCTCAACATTCAAACCTTTCTATAATGCCATATATATTTCTGATTGTTCCATTCTGATTTTTAACTAATCAAGTTATGAATTATGCATTTAACCATATCATTCTAATAATCAACTTATGGACAATTTTTCATGCATTTGTGCAGCAAAGATAAGCAAACTTTTTAAATATTTGTACACTAACATAGATCAATTCTTAAAATGTTTAATTATTATGATGAAATTAACATCAGGCATTATTTTTGTTACGTGGTTTTAAATGTGTTCCATGCAACTATATTTTACAATTATATTGTTAAATATGTACGGTGGCTTCAAATTGTTGAATCCAGGCTGTAGGCCAAACCTTGTGATGCACGTGTGGTAGGTGTGGCCCATAGGTGGGGTCAGAACCGCAAACATAAAAGAAAACTCCAAACAAGAATGTGGTGTGTGAACAAGAGTACGCTAGTACTCGAAACGTTACATTTTTGAAAGGCTCGTGAATAAAGACAACTTGCCTGGATATCGTGGGGTCTGCCTCTTCTTTCGCCGCTTGTGTGGAGGTTTGAAGATTTTGTTTATATATATATATATATATATATATATATATATATATATATATATATATATATATATATATATATATATATATATATATTACCTACTGGCGGTCGCCAGTAGGTATATATAGTTAGGATTTTTTCTCTATGGGACTTTTGAAAATTCTATGTCTAATAACTTTGGCGTTTGTGGACGGAATCGGCTGAAATTTTCAGGAAAATGGCACATTTTGTTTCTGAGGAGCCCCTGAAAGTTTGGGGGGGTTTGGTCAAGGGGGGGCCGAGAAAAAAGGGGGGTCCCAAAACGCGTTTTTCCCATTCATTTTTCCATAGGGCGTTTGGCCTCACTTTTAGCTCGAACGGCTGAATGGATTTGCACGAAACGTGGCAAAATTGTAGGGACTGTTAGCCCGATGTGCCTTTGCTAGGTCTCAAGATATGTGCTCCAGTGGATTTTGAGAAATTAACGTTTTAAAAAACAGATATATCTGTGACAGCGTCCCGGGTAGCGCTCCGGTTCGCGTACTTTTCGCGTAACGGAACTTTGCGAAGTGAAGCTGATTGGCTCTCCGGTGTCTGTCAACATTCTCAACAGTCCGGAACGGCCGCCATCCTGTCTCTCGGTAGGATCGAGAGACAAGAGGAGGATAAAAACGAAGGAGGAATTTAATGAAAGGGGGCAAGGTAGACCCCTCTTGACCCCCTAGGAATGATGTTGGGGTTATTAAAGGGTCCCGTGGGGGTATGCAGCGTTTAGAACGCAAGCATTACCACGGAATACCTTTACAACGCAGGCTTAACAACGAAAGTTGTTACCACGCATTGCACTGGGGGGCGCTCAAGGATAGTAAATGATTTAATTTACTATCCCAACACCTTCCCTACTATCCACGGGGACTGGTGTTGGAATAGTAAATTAAATTAATCAATTTTGCTCCCCCCAGCGCAATGCGTGGTAACAACTTTCGTTGTTACGAACGCGTTGTAAAGGTACGCGTTGTCAATGTATGCGTTCTAACGTCATACATCCCCCGTGGGGCAAATAAAAAAAATTTGATTTTTCGCGGTAGAAGCGCTTCCCGGTTCGCGAACCGGGTCGCGAAACGGGAATTCGCCATTTTGTGTTTTGTTATAATTAAATTACAAGGTGGAGGAAAAACAATGTGAGAAATGGGTATAAGGGGGTACGGGAGACGTATCCTGACCCCCTATGTTTTCTGAGAGTGGCTGAGGATGCTCATATATGTTGATACATGTCTTCCAGCGGCTGCGCGTGAGCGTTTTTTTTTTTGTTGCTGCATGACGTCTGTTAACGTTCGATTCGAAGGAAATCAGGAAGTGTTGACCGCCATTTTGTCACTGAGAGTAAATATATTATTAAAAATAATTGTTATAAATTAATCCGTATTGATAAACATTGTCTGCGCCATCTTGCCTTTTTTACAATGCCACACTTTTGTCGTGCACGGCAGCCATTTTAGATGCCTTGACCAGACCCACTCTGCACGCCGCCGATCCTCAGCATGGCTCCCCACCCTCGCAAGCATCTCGCCCACGCACTGGTCACCCCCGCTCTCTCTCTCATGCATGGGCCATAAACCTCCCCCCATCTGCGCTGCTCTTCCCTGAGAATCACACCTTGTGCCCGCCCGACACCTCCCTTTCACCCTATTCACTACCGCACCCTCTGACACTCCTCTTCCTCTGTGTCTGATTGTCCAGGCCGGTCCCAGGCTATCACCTAGCCCTGCGGATGTAGTATATGGCCCCAACTGTAAAGAATCACCCCTCTTCAAAGGAGTTACAGTAGATCAAGGCCCCCACCCCATGAGATCCGTCACACCACACGCGTTCCTACTATCTGATAACGATTCTGCATTGTGATTGGGGAGGGGATTCTCACTGTAAGGGTGTGTGGGACCGAGCCTGAAGCGGAAGATTCCAGGGATGCCTTTTTGTACATCAAAATCTTCACAATTATGTGTCACATTAAAAATATATAGCACTCCAATAAAGTAGTAGGATTATAACACTTTAATAACTTATAAATATATACAACGCTCCAACAAAGTAAACACGTTAAAAAAAATTTTTTAAACAACTATTTACATAGCAGCCTGCTGCAACATCCATCTCAAAGCAACAATGGGCTGCTTTGGTCTGTCTTTTAGTCGGCAAAATCCGTCGGCCTGTGAGGTGGCGTCAGTAGCGGTCCGTTGTGCGAATAGGCCGAAGACAGCACAACGCGCCGAGATCCGGACGGCACCCAGGTGGTGTCCAGTAAGTTGCCGCAGTGGTCTGGCCATCCTACAATGCTGCGCCGAAAACGGCGTGGGGCGCCCCGGGGGTGGGAGGCGGCGCGAACGGGCCTCCCCCGCCTCCCCAGGTGGAGGCTCCTCTGCTGCAGTGGGGTGCCCTTTAGCGTTTCAGTCGCCATTCAGCTGTTTAGCGCCCGCTTTTGCGGCACTGTGCCTCATCCGCCATTCAGCTGAGTTGCGCCCGCTCTTGTGGCTACAGCGTCTCGCCCACCATCCAGTTGAATTGCGCTCACTCTTGTGGTGCAGCGATAGGCGGCTGCCACAGGACTCTTAAAATGGCGTCCGGCTCTTCGGATTTGGGCCTGGTCCACTAAAATGGCCCTGGGACACATTTGAACTCGGACATTTGCCTGCTAGGGCTTGGGCCCCATTCCCGAAAGCGTCCCCTCAGCCTTGAAGATTCTACAAAAGTCATCGGGCCCCCGACTCCCGCAGGCTTCCGGTGGGGAGCGGCTGCCATGATTGCTTGCGGAATGGCCACGACGGAGCCACGAGATGGTGGTGCTCTCATGCTGACGCCAGCTTCAGTCTGAAACATCCAGAAACACTGTAGACTACCAATTCGATGACTTCCGGTGGAGCCCCAACGTGACCCGGTAGGGAAGAACTTGCCCTCCCCTCTTTTGACTGATGATTCTTGTTGCCTGTCCCCTCTGTTGTCATCTAACGGAACCTTTTTGGACTGCCGAGTAAGAAAAAAAAAGGTGGGGCTTTCATCATTTGGGAAACAAAAATGTTTCAATCCAATGAAAAGTGTTATTTTTAGGTCATATGATCAAGCCTTCCATCATTAGGAAACCAAAAGTAAAATGAACCAATGAAAAGTTTTATAAACAAGTCACATGACCTGTTATGCGGCTTTGGGCTATAAAAAGCCTACAAAATCCGTTGGCCTGTGAGGCGGCGTCAGTAGCGGACCGATGTGCGAATAGGCCGAAGGCAGCACAACGCGCCGAGATCCGGATGGCACCGAGGTGGTGTCCAGCAAGTTGCCGCACTGGTGTGGCCATCTTACAATGCTGCGCCGAAAGACGGCGTGGGGGCCCCGGGGGGGGGGGTGAGGCGGCGCGAACGGGCCTCTCCCGCCTCCCCAGGTAGAGGCACCTCATCTGCAGTGGGGCGCCTCCTAGCGTTTCACTCGCCGTCCAGCTGAGTTCCGCCCGCTCTTGCGGCACAGTGCCTCACCCGCCATCCAGCTGAGTTCCGCCCGCTCTTGCGGCACAGTGCCTCACCCGCCATCCAGCTGAGTTGCGCCCGCTCTTGCGGCTACAGCGTCTCGCCCACCATCCAGCTGAATTGCTCCCACTCTTGCGGTGCAGCGATAGGCGGCTGCAACAGGACTCTCAAAATGGCGGCCGGCTCTTTGGATTTGGGCCTGGTCCACTAAAATGGCCCTGGGACACCTTGGAACTCGGACGCTTGCCTGCTAGGGCATGGGCCCCATTCCCGAAAGCGTCCCCTCTTTTGACTGATTGTTCTTGTTGCCTATCTCTTCTGTTGTCATTTAACTGAACCTTTTTGGACTGCCGAAAGGGGTTCTGGTCCGACCGCTGGTTGGTGGAGACATTTTGACTATATCCTGGACCTGCCCGGCCTCGCTCAAAATGGCGCCGGTATAAATGGGACTCGTAACTCGTTGTTGTGTACTGATTGCCCAACCTTGATATCACGAGATGCGTATGCAGTTTTGAAGCACATGGCGGGCGGGGACGAGTACTGATTGATCATTTGGACATCCCTATTGATATTAAGTTCTGATATGTTATTGATTACTGTACTATTGAAAGTTCGAATTAACGTCACCCATGGTACTTGCCCGCAAATGTATATCTAGATAATTTTATTGTAACTGGCCCTGTCGTACTTTAATTATAAAATGTACGTCCACCGATTCTGCAACTGTTAGACACCTTAGTTCTTGCAACCTAATGGCCCGCCCGTTATGTTCTTCTACAGTGTAAATGTCCCCTCATCATATACGATTACAGTTTGCCCCGTGGCCGGCCCACGTGGTTATAGGCCCGTATTTGTATACTGACATTTTCACAATAAAGGTTTTTAAAACAAAACATGGTAGTAGTACCTAGATTGGTAAAGTTTTGAATAATAGCCACTGTTTTCGAATCAGTAAAAGGCAAGTGAAATAAAGCAGCCCGATTACATGACGGTTAAAAGGTATAATACGCAGGAAAGCAGTAAAGATAAATGGTCAAGAGCTGTTGTGTTTTCCACTCCTGCAACATAAAGTGATCGATAAGAATCCGATATTCATGCCTATCAGCGACTAAGACAGCAGGTCGAGCCTCTTTTGTTCAACGGCTCCCTCATGGGACGAAGAAACGCCCTTTTTCTCGAAATAGGAATATTTTACTTGCAGGACAGTTGTAAATTTCCCGGGAAAATACATTAGCCTGGAACATTGTTAGTGATAAACTGTAAATGCATCTGGGTCCTTTGCTTTACAAGTCAGAGTGAGAAAAAAAAAGGTGGGGCTTTCATCATTTGGGAAAAAAAAATGTTCGAAAGCAATGAAAAGTGTTATTTTTAGGTCATATGACCAAGCCTTCCATCATTAGAAAAACAAAAGTAAAATGAACCAATGAAAAGTTTTATTAACAAGTCACATGACCTGTTATGCTTACGTTACGCGCTGCGCGCCGCGCCCTTTATCGCTTCCGGGAAGCTGCGCCTCGCGCACCGGAGCACTTCCGGGTGCGCTAACGCGGCGCGTCATATGACGCATTACGCGACAACGCAGGTCCAGAATATAGTCAAAATGTCTCCACCAACCAGCGGTCAGAACACAACCCCTTTCAGCAGTCCAAAAAGTTCTGTTAAATGACAACAGAAGGGACAGGCAACAAGAACCATCAGTCAAAGAGGGGAGGGCAAGTTCTTCTCTACCGGGTCACGTTGGGGCTCCACCGGAACTGATCGAATTGGTAGTCTACAGTATTTCTGGATGTTTCAGACTGAAGCTGGTGTCAGCATGAGAGCACCACCATCTCGTGGCTACGTCGTGGCCATTCCGTGAGCAATCATGGCAGTCGCTCCCCACCGGAAGTCTACGGGAGTCGGGGGTCCCGGTGACTGTTGTAGAATCTTCAAGGCTGAGGGGACTCTTTTGGGAATGGGGCCCATGCCCTAGCAGTCAAGCGTAGGAGTTCCACGGTTGCCCAGAGCCATCTTTACAGGCCAGGCCCAAGTCTGTGGAGCCGACCGCCATTTCGTGAGCTCCGTAGCAGCCGCCTGTCGCTGTACCGCAAGATTGGGTGCAATTCCGTTGGATGGCGGGTGAGACGTTGTAATAGCAAGAGCAGGCGCAATTCAGCTGGCCGAGCAAGGCACTGTGTCGCAAGAGCGGGCGCAAGTCAGCTGGTCGAGTGAGGCGCTGGGGTGTAGCTGAGAAACCTCCACCTGGGGAGGTGGGGGAGGCTCGTTCGCGCCGCCTCTCCCTTCTAGTGCACCCCACGCCGTCTCCTGGCACAGGTATATGTGATGGTCGGACCAGGGCACCGCAGGACGTGTCTTCAGGTCAAACGGATTGTGGGACAAGGTGTGGAGCAGGCGCAATTATCTCGGGGGCCTCTGTCAAGCGGTTCAGGGAGGCACCGCATCACATTGTTTTCCAATGCAGTCAGGTCCACAAACAGCCCCCACTTACTTTGAGAATAGTGAAGCTGCAGCAGGTACAAATAAGCTTCAGACAGTGTTACAAGCGCTGCTCGGAACCCTCAACTATGGCACCCAACATCCAGGACTTATGCCATTTGTGCAAGGCAGTGACATCGAAGCATCTCAGGGACCAAGCAACATACCATATCCAGAGTCCTTCCCACAACCTCTGCCTTCCTTCTTACCTAGTTATTGTTCTTTCACTCCCACTCCAGGCTTTTAGTCTGTGGATGGAAAACCATGAACCTACACTCACCTATGAAAATCTTACTATTGATGGTTGATTTTGAGCCACAAACACAAAGGCTTGTTTGGATCGATGTTGCAGCAGGCTGCCATGTAAATAGATATTTAATAAAACGTTTTACCCTGTTACTTGTTGATTTTGAGCCCCAAATACAAAGGCTTGTTTGGATCGATGTTGCAGCAGGCTGCCATGTAAATAGTTATTTAATAAAACGTTTTACCCTGTTACTTTGCTGGTGTGTTGTATATATTTATAATATTTGCATAGGGTTTGTCGTTATTTTGGGTGGGGTGGGCGGCGGAGCCGAGCTGTCTTGCAGCCATCATGGTGTCGAGCTCAGTTCCTCTCACTAGTTTCGTATTTCTCATGAGGGGTTGTTCATAATGTTTCTATTTTAGCGAGGTCAAAAAGAGATCCCATTAGTGGCCTACTGATTTTGCTTGATTCCTTTTGTTTTTTTTAACGATTTTTCACTATCTGCAAAGACTAAACAGAGTATTGCGACTCTGTGCTTGTTTGTAAATAGAGAATGAACCAAAGAGAACCAATTCCAAAACAATAAATGCTAGGATAACAATCAATCAAATGGAGAGGGAAGCAGGCACGACGGATTACAACGGGGGCAAAGGCCTGCGTTACCTACCCTTCACTATCTGCAAAGAGAGAATACTCCTAAAAGAAAAGAGGAGGGGGGGGCAGCGTTCAAAGCACATCAGCGTGCATAAACACGAAAATGTTTTTACCTACCACGTACATGACATTTTAAAGCTTTTGATATTTGCTATTAAAAAACCATTGAAATTCACTGAAAAAACCATAGGTTATAGACCATATATAGTTAGGAATTCGCATTTACAAAACCTTGAAAATTCACTGAAAAAACCATGGGTTATAGACCATATATAGTTAGGAATTAGCATTTACAAAACCTTAATTTACTCACACAAAACCATTGAAATTTCATATATAGTTAGTTGCACTAACTATATATCGCGCACCCGCAATCCACTGCTGATCCTGTCACATATTACATCATTCATGACATGATCAGTGACATCACTGATGACATCACTGATGACATCACTGATGACATCTCAAATGACATCACTGATGACATCACTGATGACATCTCATTTGACATTACTGATCACATCACTGATGACATCATTCATGTGATAATACGGTGAACCTCTTCAGACTCTAATATAATCTTAGATACACTCAGAGTAAATAGACACTCACAGACTGTCACTCATCCATGGAGTTACTCACACACCTAGTCAGTCCAACACATATTTACTCTCTTATACAAACCCTGATACAAGTTCACAATGATCCATACAGCCACTCAGAAATTCACTGGCTCTTATGCACAGTTATTTATATATGTCAACTCTCACATGTACTGTGTTTTACATATGTACTTACTTTGACATGTAGCACTGAGATATCCATTCACTCACCAATACACTCATGCACACAGTCAACCACCCATACAGCTGTTTCCACATGCACTTTTGAACCCATACATCTAATGAATCAACTGCTCACACATCTATGCACAGAGTCATACACCTCCCAGCCACTCACACACACACTCAGTCTCCCATACAAATACTTGGGCAACCAATCAATAACCCATATACTTAATCATAAAGCTACTGATCAACACATGCAGCAGTTTACAGAACAACAGATATAATGATGCACAAATTAAGACAGTTTAGTCACTAACCCATGCACTCAGTGAGACACATTTAATCACTCACTCATACAGTCAGTCATGCACCTACTAAATCCTTCATCCAGACACTTATACATCCACTCATTCTTCAATATGTAAGACATATTTTGACTTTTCAGAAACATACAGTCACTGGATGTTGTCATCAGTGATGTCATTTTAGATGTCATCAGTGATGTCATCAGTGATGTCACTGATCATGTCATGAATGATGTAATATGTGACATGATCAGCAGTGGATTGCGGGTGCGCGATATATAGTTAGTGCAACTAACTATATATGAAATTTCAATGGTTTTGTGTGAGTAAAATAAGGTTTTGTAAATGCTAATTCCTAACTATATATGGTCTATAACCCATGTTTTTTTCAGTGAATATATATATATAATACACATACATATATATAAATGCATATGCATATATATGCATATATATGTGTATATGTGTGTGTGTAGAGAGAGGTAGAAAGGTAGAAAGGTAGAGGTGTAGAGGTAGAGAGGTAGAGGTAGAGAGGTAGCGGTAGAGAGGTAGAGACTAGTAGAGAGAGAAGTAGAGAGAGGTAGAGAGTAGAGAGTGAGTAATAGAGAGTAGAGAGTGAGTAGTAGAGAGTAGTAAAGAGCAGTAGAGAGAGTAGCACAGAGTGAGTAGTAGAGAGTAGTAAAGTGAATAGTAGAGTGAGTAGTAGAGAGTAGTTTAGAGTGAGTAGTAGAGAGTGAGTAGTAGAGAGTAGTAGAGAGTAAGTAGTAGAGTGAGTAGTAGAGAGCAGTAGAGAGTGAGTAGTAGAGAGTAGTAAAGAGTGAGTAGTAGAGAGTGAGTAGTAGAGAGTGAGTAGTAGAGAGTAGTAGAGAGTGAGTAGCAGAGAGAGAGAATAGTAGAGAGTAGTAGAGAGTGAGTAGTAGAGTTAGTAGCAGAGACTAGTAGAGAGAGAGAGTAGTAGAGAGTGAGTAGAAGTGAGAGTAGTAGAGAGTGAGTAGTAGAGTGAGTAGTAGAGAGTGAGTAGTAGAGAGAGAGTAGTAGAGAGTGAGTAGTAGAGAGTAGTAGAGAGTGAAAAGTAGAGAGTGAGTAGTAGAGAGTAGTAGAGAGAGTAGTAAAGAGTGAGTAGTAGAGAGAGAGTAGTAGAGAGTGAGTAGTAGAGAGTAGTAGATAGTGAGTAGTAGGGAGTGAGTAGTAGAGAGAGAGTAGTAGAGAGTAGTAGAGTAGTAGAGAATGAGTAGTAGAGAGTGAGTATTTGAGAGTAGTGGAGTAGGAGAGAGTAAGTAGTAGAGAGTAGTGGAGAATATTCCAAAGTTTGGCACAGCACCACTTGCACAATAAGTCCAATCAAATCATATCACTTAGAGTCCTTATTGAAGCGCTGAATCTTGGTGTATATTCAAATGCTTTTATTTTCCTTAAGTTTATGTACCACAGCCAGCCGAAACGTTTCGTCTGTACAACAGAACTTCTTCAGGGCGTTCTTATTTCCTTCAAGTTATGTCGGTATCCTGTTGTCATATAACTAGATATTTCTTCCAAATGTTAGACGAGACGTAAGTACATTCTTATTCAAAGTGACTAGGTATCAATTTTACCCACACAATTCGGGCAGACTTGAGTAATATATAGCATCCTCAAAGTCAGTCTCTCAAAAATTCCAAAGTATAGGACATGACAATCCAAATACAAATGTTTCTCAAGAAAAGTCATTTTCAATCGTTCGGAATATCGGTGTTTGGGCAGATATGACCCAGGGACCCCCAGTATGCAAAGGGAATTAGTCCCCAGTCTGCAAACGTACCAGTGGCCTGCGTTGCAGAGAGGTGAAAAAAGGGGCATAGCCTCATTACACCTCTGTGCAATGCAGCCCCCTGGCGCATACTGGAGGTTCCAGGTGGGCTAGTTGGCCCCCAGGGACCCCTAGTATGCAAGGTGAATTAGATCCCCCTTCAAACATGAACGGGGGCTGCGTTGCAGAGAGGTGTAAAAAAGGGTGTGACCTCCTTACACCTCTCTGCAATACAGCCCCCTGGCGCATACTGGAGGCTCCTGGTGGGCTAGTTGGCCCCCAGGGACCCCCAGTATGCAAGGAGAATTAGTTCCCCCTCTGCAAACGCGGCAGGGGGCTGCGTTGCAGAGAGGTGTAACAAGGGGCATAGCCTCATTACACCTCTGCAATGCAGCCCCCTGGTGCATTCTGGAGGTTCCAGGTGGGCTAGTTGGCCCCCAGGGGCCCCCAGTATGCAAGGGGAATTATTTCCCCCTCTTCAAACATGCACGGGGCTGCGTTGCAGAGAGGTGTAAAAGGGGTGTGGCTTCATTACACCTCTCTGCAATGCAGTCCCGTGGCTCATACTGGAGATTCCTGGTGGGCTTTCAGGTCTTATATAGTTAGGAATTAGCATTAAAAAAACCTTTGAAATTCACTGAAAAAAACATAGGTTTCAGGCCTTATATAGTTAGGAATTAGCATTTAAAAAACCTTGCAAATTCACAGAAAAAACCATAGGTTTCAGGCCTTATATAGTTAGGAATTAGCATTTAAAAAACCTTTGAAATTCACTGAAAAAACCATAGGTTTCAGGCCTTATATAGTTAGGAATTAGCATTTTAAAAACTTTTAAAATTCACTCAAAAAACTATACGTTTTAGGGGTGTTATAGTTAGCTGGACATTTCACTCATACAAAACTATTGGAATTGCTCCTATATAGTTAGTTGTACTAACTATATTTTGCGCACTCGCAATCCACTGCTGATGATGTAACATATTACATCATTCATGACAAGGTCTGTGACAAAAAATAGAGATACCCAGACCAGTTAAAACAACCAATTCAGTTATACCACCATCTATATACACATCCACTCATTCACCAACAGTTCTATATAGTCACTCATACATATATTCACTCATCATATGTAGTGAAACACCTATACATCCTGTTACACACCGACAGTCATCCAAAAGTTACTCACACACATAATCACACTTGCAAATAAACTATTAAACATCCATTTATTTGCATATACAGCTATACACACACTACCACCTTACTTTTAAGGAAACTTACACATACTTACTCTCTTAAACAATCACTTATAGAAACACATACTTATTTAAACAAGAACTCTTTCAATCTCTCACTCTCACATATACTCACTTATATACATCAATACTCACATATACTAGATTAAAACATATGTAGTTACTGATAAAGACACTAGTGAGACAGTCATTCACTCACTAACACACACATATACACACTCATCCACCCATACAGTCCTGCACATATGCTGTCTTCAAAACACATACAAAAAGTGAGTCAGTCATTGAGGCATCTATGTGCTAAGTAACACCCTCACCAAACCGTACAGACACTCATACTGATACTAAAGAAAACATCTAATAACCCATATACACACACATGCAGCCACGTATACACAAAGTGAAACACTGATACAAACATTTAAATATTTAAACAATACTCGCTAATATATGTATTCACTAAGATACACTTAATAAGCCAGTTAACAAGTAATTTTTTTTTTTTAAAACCATCCATTAAGACACTTATTTAACCCGTTCGCTGCTCATGACGAGCTCAGCTCGTCATGAGGCACGGTTGAGCTGTGCTTATGACGAGCTGAGCTCGTCATGAACAATGGGAATTCAAAGCCTCCCAGCACAGGAGGGGAAAAGCCATAGCAGCCAAGGTGTTAAACATTTATTCTTCTATCGACCTTTACATAGACATATATAAAACATATTTATTTTTCAGAAAGACACACATTCACTGGATGGTGTCATCAGTGATGTCATGAGTGATGTCACTGACCATGTCATGAGTGATGTAATATGTGACGTCATCAGCAGTGCATTGCAGGCGCGCAAGTTATAGTGAGTCCAACTAACTATAACGTGGGAATTTCAATGGTTTTACGTCAGGAAAATTTCCAGCTAACTATAACTGGTGTGAAACCTATGGTTTTTTCAGTGAATATATATATATACGCAACATACATTTTAGTACTGTGAGGAGAGTTAGTTAAAGAAATGGTCATTTGTTTAATTATATACAGAAGTGTTTTTCCAACTTTCCCAACTGTGTAAGTCCACGCCACATTCTTTAGGATGTACGAATTTAAACATGTTCCTTGATTTGTCTATTGTGGCAAGTAGTTACAATAAAATAAGATCAATCAAGTCAATCAAAGCATATTCCTCACTGACCAAAAGATCATTAACGCAGTGCTACTTTACTCTTCGTACTCACATGAAAAACTCCTATTTGCCACATGAAAGTTACAAACAGCTTACAGGTGTCAATGCTGTGCAGACTCCGCTTCAGCATACCACAATCAAGTTAGTCTAAGACTAAACAAGTAAGTAATCTTGTGAGTTTTGTATCAATGCTTTCTGCAATGGCAGCCTTCTGTTGGCAGTCTGCCACTGTCTCAGTAACATGATGCAGTCATGACACTGAATATGTAGATTATTGCATTTTCCTTGTGTTCCAGGCAACACAAGAGAGACATTGGGAAACCATTTCCCAGAAAAGTACTTAGGGAAATATTTATGAAGGCTTTGTGCTACTCAAGCGTGCCCAAGGGCGACACAAAACCTAAGTCAAATTTGTCATGTCACACAAGGCCTCCTTGCGTGGCCCTGCATGGCTTGATAAATCTAGAGTAATGCAGCACAAATCGCTGCATTGCATTTCTCCAACCCAGGGAGGCATTCCAAGAGTGGGCCATGGGTATTCCCATACATCCACCCACTGGTTTTTGTGCATTCCCAGATTTAAAGCAATACAAATTGATGCATAGTCTTACAAGTGTGTTTACTATTATTGCAAAAGGTGTATTATACTGGAAAGGTGGCTTTTTCGCCACTATAAAACTCTTTTGCTTTGCTTTGTGTCGCTTTGCATCAAGAGGTGTAACTAGGGTGGATCAAGATTGGGCTTTGTGTCAAAATCTAATGACTCCTTCAAACAGGTTCTACAAGGAGAAATGTGTGATATGTATTTATTCCTAAAAAAACACTCATTGCCTGTGTGCTGCAGTGCACAGCTCACATCCAATGTGTGTGATCCTTCTGAATTTGTCCAGGGATAGTAATTTGTACTGGAAGGATATTCTTCCAGTTCAAATCTCATCCTATCCTGGACAGTGCACACTCACCTCCACACCATGATGCATTGAGCAAGACAGCCTGTTTATGTGCCAGCAGAGGGAATAACAGCAGTAGCAGGTTATACTATAGCCTTATAGCCCGCCGTAGCGGGCTATACCGGCTATTAAAGGCCCGCTGAATCATTAAAGGCCCGAGCCGAAGGCGAGGGACTTTAACGAGACGGTATAGCCCTGCTACGAAGGGCTATAAGGCTGTTAGAACATTCTACCACTAGAGGGCAGAATGTTCTAACAAATTAAACCAAGGGTTCTCGAAGCTCGAGGGGATATAAATCCCCTCGAGCTTCGAGAAGCCTTTGTAGAACATTGAAATGATGCTCTGCGGGCCTTTACCGACCCGTAGAAGCAGGGAGCACTCCATTGTCTGCAATGGAGATCCCAACATTCCAATGTCCTAATTAGTAGGTATGATCCAATACTTTGTTTTCCCCCTTGGCACAGAGCAGCATAGCAGACTTGGTTGCTGCGCTGTGTTGCTTGAAAAAATCGTAAATCTGGGCCTACGTTTTTCTTAACCATAGCTATTTTTTCCATAATGCTGCTATTTATTTCTTTATTGCAGATATACTCCTTACTGCTAAGAAGGTGTGTAAACACCTAATATATAAATAGGAAGCACTTTGGATGTTTGTTAAATGTTGGAGCGAGAGTTCTCTAATGGGTGTTCTGGTGACAAGGAGACATACATCTGGTTACATTTGCAGACATCAGTAAATTGTGAGCTGAATCTTTCTCACATTCCTTTAGAATTAAATCCATTTTAGTAGCAGAACACGTAGCATGAAAATACATTGCATCGTTGCCTACAACCCTACGGACCAGCTACATCACAATCAGAAAAGAAAGGCAGGCCTGTGGATCAGAGGCTACCTATTTAGTTAGTTGACACAACATGCTGCCTACAACCCATTCAGGGCCGGCTGCGTTTGCTAAAAGGAGACAATAAACAGTCCTTGCTCAAGGAAATGTGAATAAGAGAAAAGCCTGATGCGCTATTAGCATGCGTGTGGCAATGAACCAAGAACCTGCCTTGGAAGGCTGAAGGTTATAGAGTCTGCCTTTTAAGAGAAGGAATGAAAAACGCAAATCAAACAAGAACACAATCCAAATTGAAAACCCCAATACCTACCCCCCCACCCCCACCCCATCTCTCTCCACTCCAAGTCAGCAAGAAACAAGAAAGAAATGCACCTTTACATACGGGTACGATCTGATGCGATAGTTCTCGATGTCATGAGGACCCAGGGAACCCATCTGGAACTGAGTGCGATAGCCACCCTCATGCCCTTTGGGAATCAGTTTCAGAACGCGGAGATAGAGGGGACAGGACAATTAAAGGAACTCTGTGGATTGAATTGAGATAAAGGAGGCCCAGATCTAGGTGTAGTCGGATTTGTTCCCTAGAGTGGCCATAAACAGCCTCTCCATCGCCAAAAGATACCACAATTGATGCAGCCATTGGTTATGTTCAGGAATCCTGTCTGTCTTCCGCCCAGCCAAAAGTACCAGGTGTGCAGCATTCAGCTCCAGTGCAATCTGCCTGCCTTTGGTAGAGCGCAAGGGGAAGGTCAGCGCATTGGGCAAACCCAGGATAGTATAAGCAGGGAGTCTAGGGATGGTGATGTCAAAGGCCTTATTGATTTTATCGATTACCTTTTCCCAATATCTTGTGAGCTTTGAGCAGTTCCACAGCAATTGACAGGACGGTACCAGGGCTACCGCAGCCGTGCCAGCAGAGGCCATCACATTGAGAGTTCCACTTAGTTAGGTGAGCCTGAGTGTGATGCCAGTAAGATTCAATTTTAAATGCAGTTTCCGTGTGGCCCATGGAATGTGCGGTGTGGTGGGTCCTGTAGAGGACATCCTCCCATTCTTTGTCTGATAGGGTGCAACCTATTTCCACCTCCCACCGTCTCTGTCCTGCGGTTTGAGCCCTCTTGGCGCCCTGAGTGAGGAAGAAGTATATTTCAGAGATGAGTTTGCGGTCATCTTTTTTTAAGAACTACTTTTCAAACTACAACAACCATGGGTCGCATTGCGGGGCCAGTTACCCAGTGCAACATTTGCGTATGTAAGAAGAAGTCCGGGCCTGCAAGGCCATAATCCTCCTGGGGCTGCTTGAAGGGAATATGACCCTGAAGGTCGAACAGATTCCACAAGTGCTTAACACCGCCCTCCAACCATCGCGTGCCTGCCCCTCTATCCATCCTGGGCAGGAAATCAGGGTTTGAAAAGATTGGAGACATGGGAGAGAGAAAAGTTGTAAGATTAGACAGCGTAGACACTCTGTCCCAAGTTAGCATAGTGAGGCGAGTGACTGGCGAGGAGTATAGTCCCCAGGAACGCGATGACCTAGATAACCAGGACTCCCTCCAGATATGGTGGCCTGCCACCGTCTGGTCCATGAAAACCCAGTATATCTCCGTCATGGGACGGTTCCATTACACGAGGTAGCACAGCAGCGAGGCCTGAAAGTAGCGAGTGATGATGAGCAAGGCAAGGCCGCCCTCCTTCTTAGGGCACTGCAGCAGAGTCTTCTGCAGCCTGGGAGAAATCGGGCCCCAAATACAACGCTCAATCTCAGTTTGTATTAAGGGTGGGCGGGCGGCTACGCTCCGTGCACGGAGTGTGCGTAGTGCCGGCTTCTACGCATTTTGCGTAGCAGGCGTAGAATCCGGCACTACGCACGCTCCGCAGACGGAGCGTAGCTCGCCGCCACCCGCCTCCCTCCCGCCCTCCCTAAATACTTTAAATTAAAAGTGTAAAATTATTAAAAGGCACTTACCTTGCCAGCCGCTGCCCGCCGCTTTCCCGGGGCTCGCTATCTTCATTCTGCCGTCTTGTGTACTAATGCGAATGCGCGGGCGGCCGCGCATGCGCATTTCTCACGAAAAAATGCGCATGCGCGGCCGCCCGCGCATGCGCATTAGTAAACAAGACGGCAGCAATGAAGATAGCGAGCCACGGGGACGCGGCGGGCAGCGGCGGGCAAGGTAAGTGCCTTTTAATTATTTTACACTTTTAATTTAAAGTATTTAGGGAGGGCGGGAGGGAGGCCTGTGGTGCGTAGTGGGGCTACGCGGAGTGCGGAGGTGGGCGTAGTTTCTCGCCCACTTCACGTAGCTCCGCGAAGCCCCACTACGCCCACTACGCCCAGGGTTAGTTTGTATGTGCAAGAGCGAGTTCGGTGGGGACTGTAAGGGAAGCGTTTGAAAGAGATATAAGGCCCGGGGTAAAACATTCATTTTTACCACAGTCAGCCTCCCAAGCCATGACAGGGGCAGGTGTCGCCATTGGGCTAGGTCTTTTCAGATGCGAGAGAGCAGGGTATTATAGTTCACTTCAGCTGTCTTGGCCAGACATTTATGATGAACCAGCCCTAGGTATGTTATACCATCCGTCACCCTGTCAAAATCAAATTGGGCATGCAAGGCTTTTCCTGGCATTTGTGTTGCAGTCTGATTCAGTACTTGAGACTTCTGCAAATGTATTTTCAATTCAGAAACCTGGCTAAAGACCTGCAGGTCTGCCACGATTGCTGGCATGGAATTCAAGGGATTTGATACTGAGAAAATGACGTTGTTGGACTAGAGGCTAATTACATGGTGGTCAGCCCCGAACAGGACACCCTGCGCCTATGGATTGTCCCAGAGCCTCTGAGCAAAGGGCTCCTTATACAGGGTAAAGAGCAAGGGGGAGAGGGCAACCCTGTCTAGTTCCCCTCCCCACCGCAAAGTCGCACAAGAGTATTCTGTTTACTCTGACTGCAGCAGATGGAAAGTTGTACATGCTTGCCACCCATTTGCGAAACCTGACACCCAAACCGAAGTGCTCCAGAGTGGCAAACAAATACGGCCAATGCACGCAGTCAAAGGTTTTCTCAGCATAGACCGCCTGTAGTAAAGCCTCCTCCTTAGAACGGTGTACGTTGTCAATTAAGTGGCAGATACTTTTGGTGTTGTCCTCGCACTGCCTATTCGGGTTGAAACCGGGCTGGTCCAGGTCGATCAAGCCGGGCATGAGAGGGTTTAGTCTATGGGCCAGGATGCTAGAGAACAGTTTTACCACAATATTCAGCAGAGAAATCGGCCGATATGAGCTGCAGAACACCGAGTCCTTTCTTGTTTTGGGGATGACCGAGATTGTCGCTCGCAGCATGGAAGAGTCGAGAGTGCCCGTGTTCGCAAAGGAGTAGAACAATCTAGTGAGCAGCGGAGCCAGTTCAGCAGAGTAAGTCTTATAGAAAAGAGCACTGAAGCCATCAGGGGCCTGCACTTTTAGGGGCTTCAGACAGGCAGGAGCAGAGATCACCTCTTCTATCCGTATGAGGACCTCCAGCCCAACGGCCTCGTTGGATGGGAGTGGGGTGACCTGTGCGCCAAATAGGTACCCATTGGGATCATCAAGGTTAAAAGACTCAGCGGAATATAGGTTCTCGTAAAAGGTCTGGAAAACTGCTGCTATCTCGCGCCGTCCGTGACCTCAGACCGACGCTCTCCCCGCACCACTTTAATTGCCTGGGGCGTTCGTTGACTGCGGAGACAATGAGCTAACATGCGACCACCCCTATTTCAGCCCAAATAATATTTCTGCTTCAGCCGTAGCACCGCATATTTGCCCTATCCATGTCTAAACGCTTCAGCTGGAGCCGCTCCTTCTCCAACTGGCGCCAGATTCGGGGGCAACTGTGACTTTGTGTGTTGCCTTGAGTTCCTTCATCTTTGGCTTCTAGGTCCTCTCATTTAGCCTGCCTAGTTTTGTTATCTTAAGCTGCTTTGGTGATGAAGGCCCCTCTTGCGACCAGTTTAGGAGCCTCCCAGACGGAGGCCAGAGGTGTGGAGCCATCATCATTAAGTGCTAAATAATCAGTCAGTGTACGTTGTAGGTCTTCCACTACCTGCGGGGACCATAGCAGCGAGTCTCCCAGGCACCA
The DNA here is from genome assembly GCF_964263255.1 of Lissotriton vulgaris. Classification (NCBI taxonomy): domain Eukaryota; kingdom Metazoa; phylum Chordata; class Amphibia; order Caudata; family Salamandridae; genus Lissotriton; species Lissotriton vulgaris. The sequence goes on along the minus strand of NC_141697.1, from coordinate 761,331,622 downwards.
GTGCGATGGGGGCGAATGTGTGGGCAGCAGGCGCAGTGTCAGGGTAATGTGTGCATGGTCCGAGAGAGATCGGGCCTCAATGGTAGAAGCGCTAATGCATGTCCATGCAGCCTGGGTGACGAGGAAGTGGGGCGTATTTCTTATGAGCCGCTGAATAATAGGAATAATCTTTTACATCTGGATGTAATCAATGCCACACATATTTAATCCCACAGTCGTCCAGCCATTCCCTACCGCTCCCCGATATAGCTCCTGCTCTGCCCGATCTCGGGCTGGAAAGGTCCGACCCTGTACCACAGAACCTCTAAAGTATTTGGAAAGCAAAATAGCCGCCCGCCCTTCTTACTTTTCCCGAGGACCAAAACTACAGAGGAAATCCTCTATGCTGCATGGACTGAGTGTCGCTATGGAGAAGGTGGGTTTCCTGGAGTAGGCACACATCCCCTCCTGTGTGGCCAACAATGAGAGCACTGCCTTCCGCTTAGTAGGGTTGTTAAGGCCTCTGACGTTAAGACTGACTACTCTACCTTGACCTCAAATGATGGAGGAAGAACCATCGGAAGCAGTGACTGAAGCTGTGAGGCTTGTGCTGAGGGACAAAGCTCAGAAGGAAACCCGTGGACACGTGCAAACGGACAAATCCTGATATAGGAGTGCTGAATGAAAAAACTCACCGGAGAGAGGACCCACCCCAAGCCATAACAAGAAAAACAAACCCAAAAACAATAAACCAACAACATGGGCAAACCCACGAAGTCCATCTTGAAGCTGGTCAGCAGCTTGGAGTCTGCCAAGGGAGTGAGGGCACCCATATTCAACGATGTGAAAAGCCCCCCGCTCCTGAGGGACCCAAAGAGGATAGAACAAACACAAAAGCATGTTACTCTCAGTCATTAGAGTCCAGGGTATCCCCTTCTTTGCCAGCCAGTGTCCGAAGAATTGCAGACCGCTCTTTAATGATTGTGGCAGGGTCAGGGCGGAGGCGACCTAAGCCCCGGCCTCCCTGGGGCCCACGCCCTGAGGGCTTCTGTGTGCCCAACTCCGGGGCATCCGGTTAGGGAGGCAGGTCTTCGAGGTTCAGGTTTAGCACTTGACATGCTTCGGTCATGGAGTAGACTTGGTGCAGCTTCCCGCCAAAATGGAAAATGAGGTGGAAAGGGTGGCCCAAGGCATATGATAAATTCTGCGAACGCAGGTGGTTAGTGATGGGGAGGAAGTCTCTTCTCTTTTGAAGGGTACTGGCTGCCAGGTCTTGAAATAGTTGGGTAGAGTGGTGCTAGAAGCGCAGAGGTTGACTCGAACGGGCAGCTTTGTGGATCCTCTCTTTCACTGTGAAGTTGTGCGCACACACTAGAATGTCTGCAGGAGGGCAGTTCAGTTGACGCGGTGGGCTAACACAGTAACATTGATCGATGTTGACGGAGGAGTATGCCGGTGGATTTAGTTTACTGTCATCTAGGCTTCTAAATCCTAGAAGTTTACAGACCCCCAATGAAGATGTAATGGACGCGGCTTAAAGACTGTCAGCGCCATTAGAAGCACACAGACCCCCAATTGCAAACGACAGTGGACGCAGTTTAAAGATTGTCAATACAACAAGAAACGTCCAAAAGACCCCAACCCAGGGAATCTATGAGCCCACTTTACAGGTTAGCGGCGCAACATCTCTTGTACGCCCGGAGTATGCATACCCTGTAATGTCACATGACCATCTCCACAGCCCAATAATATTGAAGCGTTTACTGAATTTAACAAAAGGTCCACGGAATTAAACAAATAAAACAGCCTCCTAGCCTCAAACACAAAGCATCCCGTAGTTACATCATATCTCTACCATTTCCCTCGTTGTGAGAATCGGCCCCATCCAATTGCTCAGGTCCATTTGGATACTCACATGGCTCCCTGATGAAGGCCCTCAGCCGAAACGCGCGTAGATGTCATACCTAGCCATGTTTTTATGTATAGTGTGCTGAAACAATTCTCTTCTCCACCCCTTAGCATAAATGAACTACTCTAAAATGTATATAGGTTGTAAGAATATGTGTATATATGTAGATTGAAAAGTCACATGTATAGTGGAGATACGCACATGATAAATACTCATAATAACTTAATGATGTTTTTTTTACTAACATAATATTTGAATAAAATAAAAGTCACAATTTTGTATCACACATCTTGTTCTCTGATAGTCCTTACTGTCAATTGTCCGCCTCTGCCCTTCTTTTTCAAACCAGTTCCTAATTACCCTTCTTCCACATATTTCATGGTGGTTCCTGCAACATGCGTCATGCCATGTGGCTGTACACAAGGGGGCACAACATATGCCCCCTTGTGTGCATGCACAACAGTTCCTGCACAGTCCATGTCATGCAAGAATTGTTTTTGGGCGTTCCCATTGCGGTGCCCATTTTTAGAGGCACCACTGTGGGAATGCCAAAAACCAGCCCTCCACAGAAGAGAAAACTCCTAATCTGGGGTGCGGGTCGACCATGCCTCTTGTGCAGTGGAAGTGTGGTGGTGGAGTATCGCCAACTCGTGCTGGGCCAAAAGTCATAATCGGGCCCTAAGGGCTCTATTATGAGTCTGGTGGTCCACAGTCTCCCAGAGTCGGGGGCGGTGACAGTGGCGTTCTTCCAATTGGCCTTCTACAATTAGGCCGGTCGGACTTCCATTGCTCTGCCGCAGCCACCAGGGAACCACCATTCCCTTGTCGTGTTGTAGTGGTCAGGAGCCACAATATGCTTGGTATGACTGCGACAGTCCCACCAAGCATATTACGAGTTTCATCTCTGCCCCAGTTTTCACTGTAGTTCCTCCTCCATGAAAACTATGGCGGAGAGGAAACAAAGGGGAGGGGGCCCTACAGGGCCCTCTTGTGCCTCTATTCCCTGGGGTGCATGCAGTGGGCACAACATGTGCCCCCTGTATGCATGCACCACAGTTTCTGAATGGCATGGACTTTACAGTCCATGCCATACAGAAACTGTTTCTGGCATTGCCATTGCAATGCCCACTTTTAGGGTACCGCCATGGGAACCTCCCAAAAAAGCCCGCTAGGCATGAGAAATACTTGTAATCTGACAGGCGGCCTGACAGTGGGTTTGGCAATGTGGCAGCGGGGCGGACTCGGTGCGGCACCGGCAAACGCGTAATCAGGCCCTAAAACATCACCTTAAAATAATGTTGCTCATTCGTATTTGATTATATACCTTATTTTCGATTAAATTTCCAGTTCAAGAGAGAAATTTAAAACACAGATAGTTGAAGAACTGATAATGTTGAATGAAGTAAGTATTCAGATGAAGAACTCAATTAGTTGTTTCAATTGTTGACCATGTAACACCAGTTGTATGACAAATAGGTGTAGCTCCATGCAGCTAGATTCAGAGACACGGATGGCAAAACATTTATTTTTGAGCAAATTCATTGGCTTTGGAAGAAGATAAAATTAAGATTTGTGCTTATGTGTTCCTTTGACTTTAACGTGATGTCTTTTTGGTGATGTTTAAGTCTATACTGCTGTTCCTCCTGTATGAAACGTGGCCTTGGACCCATCCCTCTTACTGCAGACCTCAATTACTAATAATGGATTCCCTTTCCAAGGCCCCCGGATGGAGCATGTGTGAAAGAAAAAAAATATGTCCCTAAAGTAAAAACTGTCAATCAAGAGATGTATTGATCTATTGATTTTCGGACATTAAAAACATCTTGTTTTACAGAATCCACAGTCCAAGGTATCTCTGAGGTGTTAAATAATCTGTAACACGTAACAATTTACTGCATACTGTTTGAGAAAATCCAATAAATAAAATTAAAAAAATAAACAAATCTGTAACACGTTCAATAGTATATACTAGTTTAGCAGACAGGATTCCCTTACTGACAAAGACTCTGGGGAGCAGGAGTCTCTGTGGTTGCAGAAACATTCCTTTAAAATCGACCTTTGTGACCAGACAATAAAAAAAAAACAGGTTTGCCTATGTACATGTAGTAAGGACCAACACAGTAGTTGAGTAGAAGCAGGATTTATTGAAGGAACAGGCAGGTACGACCACACTTGTCCACAGCTAGCATACAACTGACTTGCAGTATAACATTCTAGAATTAGTGGCATCCAGTTACCTGGAGACAGGTAACCTAGATACCACAGTACAGAAAAATAACTAAAGACCACTTCCTCCAATGATGAATTGCCTTGTTGCTGAAAATGTAAATACATTGGTGGAACCCTGCTGAGGACGACATTCTGATTCTATATTTTGTGTCTATGACGCTCGGACTCTTGCATTGTTGTCCGTTGTCTGTGTCTATGTGCGTGTCTGGTGTGTCTGCCAGCAGGGACAGTGTTCAGAAGTGGAGGAAGCGCCGAGAGCGCCGAGAGCCCCGGAGTTGGGCTGTGTGCCCAACTCCGGGGCATCCGGTTAGGGAGGCAGGTCTTCGAGGTTCAGGTTTAGCACTTGACATGCTTCGGTCATGGAGTAGACTTGGTGCAGCTTCCCGCCAAAATGGAAAATGAGGTGCAAAGGGTGGCCCAAGGCATATGATAAATTCTGCGAACGCAGGTGGTTAGTGATGGGGAGGAAGTCTCTTCTCTTTTGAAGGGTACTGGCTGCCAGGTCTTGAAATAGTTGGGTAGAGTGGTCCTAGAAGCGCAGAGGTTGACTCGAACGGGCAGCTTTGTGGATCCTCTCTTTCACTGTGAAGTTGTGCGCACACACTAGAATGTCTGCAGGAGGGCAGTTCGGTTGACGCGGTGGGCCAACACAGTAACATTGATCGATGTTGACGGAGGAGTATGCTGGTGCGTTTGGAACAGCTCAGAAGAGGTCTTGGACGTAACCCACAAGGTCTTCTCCTTCTGCCTCAGTTGGGACTGTGCGGATACAGATATTGTTCCTCCTCGACCTATTCTCCAGGTCCTTGGAGTGCAATTGGAGGTTCAGGTGTTGGTCTTGCATCCGCAGGATTTCTTGCTGGAGTGCTGCGATCTCTTCATCCCTAGAAGTTGCTTAGTCCTCCAGAGAGGCCACCCGCTCACCCACAGCATCGACGTCTCTTTGCACCTCCTGCAGCTCTGCTGCAAGACCGTTTTAATGCCCAGGATGTCCTCTCTCTGGGAAGCGATCAACGCCTCTAGGAACTTCCTTGTGACCGCAACGTCGGGGCTGTCTCAACCTTGTGTCGCGTTAGATCCTAAGGCATCCCCTGCCGATTTCATGAGGAGGTCTCGAACGGACCTACCTTTCTTGCTTTCGGCTGCCGCCATTGTGGGGTCTTGAGGCTGGCCCTCCCAATGGTCGGGGCTAGCCCAGAAGAGTGGGTATGTGTGCACCAAGAGACTGTTAGGTGAAAGATGAAGTGCGCTAACTCCCAGAAGAGGTGCTGTTCACACCCAGGTGCTCCGCTGGGAGTATTGGCATTCCGCTGCAACAAGACTGAGTCCCTGTCCCCCTCTCAGCATGTGACAGTAGTCAACAGTAGGCCCTGCAATGCTCTCGAGGCATCCATCTCCCAACGTGGTTGAGATTGGGGTCTGTGAAGCACCAGCGCTCCACGGGCTCTGCTGCGCCATTGCCCACAGACACTACCGAACCCCCGTCCACTGGAGTGGCCCAAATCACTAGCAGGGTCCAGTACAGCCCAATGGACCTCTCTCAAAAGGCCTGCGGGGTGTGCGGAGGGGACCCAGCAGAGGATGAGAGATCCCAGCGTCACCAACGACCCACAGGGCGCACCATTTCTCCGCTTCAGGTCTCCACCTTCCGGCCACAGGCAGGAGGGCAGTAGCTTCCCAGTCCCTGTGGTGCTCACTCAGCAGGGGGGCCCCGCACAAATCACCCCTGTATTCTCCTTCACCAAGGTCCTCTTAAGCACCACTGGCCTCACATGGGACGCTGCTGGAGGCCCTGTAAACACCAATACAGCAGGAAGGGGGACTGGAGGGCATTGCCCCTCACAGGCATCCTCGGGTCATGCGATGTGCTGATTCCAGCCTCTGGGCACTGGGGAGCCGAGTATGCCTACTGCTGTGGGTTTGTATTGTTTTGTGGGCCACTCCTCAGACCCAGGCCTGTCTCGTGTGTACGCCGACCCAGGGACAGGTGAGGCCAGGATCCGCCGCAGCAGACTGTCTGTGACTCATAAGTGGAAGTTGCAGTGTAATGTCTTCTGGGGTGTACATGCGAGTGGTGCACCCCGGGACACCACAGGCCCTGGGCGGGTTGCTTCCAGGAGATGTTGCCCCCACGGGCCCTGATGCAGCAATAGACGTGGCGGAAGGGCACACGCTCCTCACCACGTGACTTCGGGCGCTGCAGTGCGACGGTCGAGCCCCTCCAACAGTGGGGTGCTGAGCATTCTGCATGTTTTAGGGTCACTTTTTGCTGTAGGCCTCACAGCGGGCCTGGAGACAGCTGTGCGCACCTGCAAGGGCCAGGGATCGTAGGGTGCAGCCACGATAAATCTGCTGGGATCCGCAGGTGTGGAATGTGGCGGAATGCCCCCCAGAACCTGTGTGTGCAGGTGGCACAGGCCGGCAGCCTCTACTGCAGCGCAGTCAGACCTCAGGACAGCCCCAGCTCCTCACCACCAACCCGGGGCTGCTCATCTGTCTGCTGGTGAGCGGGTATGTCCCAGCCTGGAGCACCACAGGAATTCGTCACTTTCGGTGGGGGTCCGGTTGTCAGATGAGCTTTGGTAAGCGCTGTCCGCTCACTCCGCCATCTTGACCATGCTCCGGCACATTCCTTCAAACAGTTAATACTTTGTCAAAACATTGCAGCCATCAAGTCACAGATTTTGCTAATTTTACCACTTTTATGTTAATTAAATGAGAAAAAAGCTAAGGGGCCAATTACGAAGTTTGGCGGTCTGGCGTAGTGGAGTGGCAGTGGTGGTCCACCCACCGCTGCACCGGCGATCCAAGCCCCTCATTATGACTTAAGTGGTTGTACTTTCATGGGACCGCTGATGCTGCCAGGGAACCGACATTCCCGAGTGGTGTTGTGGCAGTCCTGAGGCTGAAATGTGCTTGCCTGGACTGCTGCGGTCCCGTGAAGCATATTACGAATTTCCTCTCTGCTACGGATTTCATGGTGGTTCCTGCAACATGCGTCATGCCATGTGGCTGTACACAAGGGGGCACAACATATGCCCCCTTGTGTGCATGCACAACAGTTCCTGCACAGTCCATGTCATGCAAGAATTGTTTTTGGGCGTTCCCATTGCGGTGCCCATTTTTAGAGGCACCACTGTGGGAATGCCAAAAACCAGCCCTCCACAGAAGAGAAAACTCCTAATCTGGGGTGCGGGTCGACCATGCCTCTTGTGCAGTGGAAGTGTGGTGGTGGAGTATCGCCAACTCGTGCTGGGCCAAAAGTCATAATCGGGCCCTAAGGGCTCTATTATGAGTCTGGTGGTCCACAGACTCCCAGAGTCGGGGGCGGTGACAGTGGCGTTCTTCCAATTGGCCTTCTACAATTAGGCCGGTCGGACTTCCATTGCTCTGCCGCAGCCACCAGGGAACCACCATTCCCTTGTCGTGTTGTAGTGGTCAGGAGCCACAATATGCTTGGTATGACTGCGACAGTCCCACCAAGCATATTACGAGTTTCATCTCTGCCCCAGTTTTCACTGTAGTTCCTCCTCCATGAAAACTATGGCGGAGAGGAAACAAAGGGGAGGGGGCCCTACAGGGCCCTCTTGTGCCTCTATTCCCTGGGGTGCATGTAGTGGGCACAACATGTGCCCCCTGTATGCATGCACCACAGTTTCTGAATGGCATGGACTTTACAGTCCATGCCATACAGAAACTGTTTCTGGCATTGCCATTGCAATGCCCACTTTTAGGGTACCGCCATGGGAACCTCCCAAAAAAGCCCGCTAGGCATGAGAAATACTTGTAATCTGACAGGCGGCCTGACAGTGGGTTTGGCAATGTGGCGGCGGGGCGGACTCGGTGCGGCACCGCCAAAAGCGTAATCAGGCCCTAAAACATCACCTTAAAATAATGTTGCTCATTCGTATTTGATTATATACCTTATTTTCGATTAAATTTCCAGTTCAAGAGAGAAATTTAAAACACAGATAGTTGAAGAACTGATAATGTTGAATGAAGTAAGTATTCAGATGAAGAACTCAATTAGTTGTTTCAATTGTTGACCATGTAACACCAGTTGTATGACAAATAGGTGTAGCTCCATGCAGCTAGATTCAGAGACACGGATGGCAAAACATTTATTTTTGCAAATTCATTGGCTTTGGAAGAAGATAAAATTAAGATTTGTGCTTATGTGTTCCTTTGACTTTAACGTGATGTCTTTTTGGTGATGTTTAAGTCTATACTGCTGTTCCTCCTGTATGAAACGTGGCCTTGGAAGCATCCCTCTTACTGCAGACCTCAATTACTAATAATGGATTCCCTTTCCAAGGCCCCCGGATGGAGCATGTGTGAAAGAAAAAAAATATGTCCCTAAAGTAAAAACTGTCAATCAAGAGATGTATTGATCTATTGATTTTCGGACATTAAAAACATCTTGTTTTACAGAATCCACAGTCCAAGGTATCTCTGAGGTGTTAAATAATCTGTAACACGTAACAATTTACTGCATACTGTTTGAGAAAATCCAATAAATAAAATTAAAAAAATAAACAAATCTGTAACACGGTCAATAGTATATACTAGTTTAGCAGACAGGATTCCCTTACTGACAAAGACTCTGGGAAGCAGGAGTCTCTGTGGTTGCAGAAACATTCCTTTAAAATCGACCTTTGTGACCAGACAATAAAAAAAAAACAGGTTTGCCTATGTACATGTAGTAAGGACCAACACAGTAGTTGCGTAGAAGCAGGATTTATTGAAGGAACAGGCAGGTACGACCACACTTGTCCACAGCTAGCATACAACTGACTTGCAGTATAACATTCTAGAATTAGTGGCATCCAGTTACCTGGAGACAGGTAACCTAGATACCACAGTACAGAAAAATAACTAAAGACCACTTCCTCCAATGATGAATTGCCTTGTTGCTGAAAATGTAAATACATTGGTGGAACCCTGCTGAGGACGACATTCTGATTCTATATTTTGTGTCTATGACGCTCGGACTCTTGCATTGTTGTCTGTTGTCTGTGTCTATGTGCGTGTCTGGTGTGTCTGCCAGCAGGGACAGTGTTCAGAAGTGGAGGAAGCGCCGAGAGCTGGGCAGCGGTGAGGCAGGCTAAAGTTTGACGGACTTCAACTGCTGTGCTCAGCCCCCTCCTTATTCCTGCTCACCTTGAACGACGGGAGGGGCCGAGGCAACAGCATGACGGTGACCATTGATCTCGAGCAGGAGTGCTTGAAGGACTCGCCCCGTTTCAGAGCCGCTTTGAAGGAAGTTGACGGTGAGGTGACGGAACTGGAAGTGACACTTGATAAGCTTGTTCAGTTATGTGTTGGCATGATTGATGCAGGCAAGGCCTTTTGTGCTGCCAACAAGCAATTTATGAATGGCATTCGGTACCTCGCACAGTATTTAAGCAAGGATGTGCTGATAGAGTCTAGCTTGACGAAGTTTTCAGATGGCCTCCAAGAAGTGATCAATTATCACACAATCCTGTTTGACCAAGCTCAGAGATCCATCAAAATACAGCTCCAGATATTTATTAAGGATGATCTTCGAAAATTCAAAGATGCAAAGAAGCAGTTTGATAAGGTCAGTAAAAAAAAAGAAAACGCACTAGTTAAAAATGCCAGAGTTAAAAGAACAAAACTGCACGAGGTAGAGGAAGCAACAAACATCTTAATTGCAAATGAAAACGCTTCCGGCATATAGCTTTGGACAACGTCCTCCAAATCAATGCTCTTCAGTCAAAGCAGAGGTCTGAAATTTTAAAATCGATGTTATCCTTCATGTACGCACATCTAGGCTTCTTCCACCTGGGCTTCGATCTCTTCAGTGAACTTGAACCTGTCATGAAAGAGCTTGGTTCACAGTTGGATGGGCTTGTTGTGGATGCAGCAAAAGAGAAGAGGGACATGGGACAAAAGCACTCCACTATTCAGCAAAAGGATTTCACCATCGATGATCTCAGACTTGAAGACTATCTTGATGAGGCTAATGGCATTGTAATGGAAGGATATCTCTTTAAAAGGACCAGTAATACCTTTAACACTTGGAACAGGCGCTGGTTCTCAATACAAAACAACCAACTGGCATATCAGAAAAAAATGAAGGATAGCCCCACAGTGGTTGTCGAAGATTTACGGCTCTGCACAGTTAAACACCGTGAAGACATAGCAAGACGTTTCTGCTTTGAAGTAGTCTCACCAACAAAGAGCTGTATGCTACAGGCGGACTCAGAAAAGCTGCAACAGGCATGGGTTAAAGCTGTCCAAACAAGTATTGCTACAGCATATAGTGAAAAGTGTGATGAGACGGAGAAGCTGGATAAGACATCTTCACCTTCCACAGGAAGTCTGGACTCCGGCAGCGAGGTGAAAGAGGAAATATTTGAAGGTGCAAGTATTGCTACAGCATATAGTGAACAGAGTGATGAGACGGAGAAGCTGGATAAGACATCTTCACCTTCCACAGAAAGTCTGGACTCTGGCAGCGAGGTGAAAGAGGAATTATTTGAAGGTGCAAGTATTGCTACAGCATATAGTGAAAAGAGTGATGAGACGGAGAAGCTGGATAAGACATCTTCACCTTCCACAGGAAGTCTGGACTCTGGCAGCGAGGTGAAAGAGGAATTATTTGAAGGTGCAAGTATTGCTACAGCATATAGTGAAAAGAGTGATGAGACGGAGAAGCTGGATAAGACATCTTCACCTTTCACAGGAAGTCTGGACTCTGGCAGCGAGGTGAAAGAGGAATTATTCGAAGGTGCAAGTATTGCTACAGCATATAGTGAAAAGAGTGATGAGACGGAGGGGCTGGATAAGACATCTTCACCTTCCATAGGAAGTCTGGACTCTGGCAGCGAGGTGAAAGAGGAATTATTTGAAGGTGCAAGTATTGCTACAGCATATAGTGAAAAGAGTGATGAGACGGAGAAGCTGGATAAGACATCTTCACCTTCCACAGGAAGTCTGGACTCTGGCAGCGAGGTGAAAGAGGAATTATTTGAAGGTGCAAGTATTGCTACAGCATATAGTGAAAAGAGTGATGAGACGGAGAAGCTGGATAAGACATCTTCACCTTCCACAGAAAGTCTGGACTCTGGCAGCGAGGTGACATATTCACCTTCCACAGGAAGTCTGGACTCTGGCAGCGAGGTGAAAGAGGAATTATTTGAAGGTGAAATTGAATTACAGCTGATTCAGTGTATTGCTGGAAACTCTGTCTGCTGCGATTGTGGTCTGGCGGATCCGCCATGGGCCAGCATCAACCTTGGAATCCTCCTGTGCATTGAGTGTGCTTGGATTCACAGGAGTCTTGGTGTGCACTTTTCAAAAGTAAGGTCATTAACTTTAGATACATGGGAGCCTGAATTACTAATGCTGATGCTTGAACTGGGAAATCAAGTTATTAATCAAATATATGAAGCTAAATTGAAAACCCTTGGAGTGAAGAAGCCAGACAAGGAAAGTCCAAGACTGGAAAAGGAGGAATATATCAGAGCAAAGTACGTGGAAAAGAGGTTTGTGAATCAGGACTGCGTTGCTTCACACACTCTTGGTGGACAGAAATGGCCTTATTCCGAGTGCAAGAACGAAGACCCCAATAGTTCTGAGAAGTCCCTGGCATCACAGGATCACTTCTCAACATCTTCCAGAAGTTCAGTGGAAAGCAACAACAGTGGAATCAACTTCAGTTCAGATAGCAGGCGAGAACTTCTTGCATCTAATGTCTCCTCAAACAGTTTGTATGTACCAGTCCTAGAGGTCGAGAAGCGAGATTCTTCAGTATTTCAGGATTCGGAAAAGTTTCATCCAGGGCTGCACCTTTATCGAGCTGCGTATGAGGAAAGCCTTCCTGATATGGCAGAAGCATTAGCTCATGGCGCAGATGTTAACTGGGTGAATGCAGAGGAAAACAACGCAACACCACTCATTCAGGCTGTGCATGTGGGATCTTTGGTCGCCTGTGAGTTCCTGCTGCAGAATGGCGCCAATGTTAATCACATGGATCTGTGTGACATAGGACCCCTGCATCATGCAACTGTTTTAGGGCACACTGGGCAAGTCTGCTTATTTCTGAAGCGTTGGGCAAATCAGCACGCCATAGATGAAGAAGGAAAAGACCCCTTGACTATTGCAGTTGAAGCAGCAAATACTGACATTGTAACACTGTTGCGAGGGGCAAGAATGAATGAGGAGTTCCGGGTATCTGAAGGACTATATGGACAGCAAGGCGACGCTACAGCATATAGTGAAAAGAGTGATGAGACGGAGAAGCTGGATAAGACATCTTCACCTTCCACAGGAAGTCTGGACTCTGGCAGCGAGGTGAAAGAGGAATTATTTGAAGGTACAAGTATTACTACAGCATATAGTGAAAAGAGTGATGAGACGGAGAAGCTGTATAAGACATCTTCACCTTCCACAGGAAGTCTGGACTCTTGCAGCGAGGTGAAAGAGGAATTATTTGACGGTGCAAGTATTGCTGCAGCATATAGTGAGAAGAGTGATGAGACGGAGAAGCTGGATAAGGCATCTTCACCTTCCACAGGAAGTCTGGACTCTGGCAGCGAGGTGAAAGAGGAATTATTTGAAGGTGCAAGTATTGCTACAGCATATAGTGAAAAGAGTGATGAGACGGAGAAGCTGGATAAGACATCTTCACCTTCCACAGGAAGTCTGGACTCTGGCAGCGAGGTGAAAGAGGAATTATTTGAAGGTGCAAGTATTGCTACAGCATATAGTGAAAAGAGTGATGAGATGGAGAAGCTGGATAAGACATTTTCACTTTCCACAGGAAGTCTGGACTCTGGCAACGAGGTGAAAGAGGAATTCTTTGAAGATGCAAGTATTGCTACAGCATATAGTGAAAAGAGTGATGAGACGGAGAAGCTGGATAAGACATCTTCACCTTCCACAGGAAGTCTGGACTCTGGCAGCGAGGTGAAAGAGGAATTATTTGAAGGTGCAAGTATTGCTACAGCATATAGTGAAAAGAGTGATGAGACGGAGAAGCTGGATAAGACATCTTCACCTTCCACAGAAAGTCTGGACTCTTCCAGCGAGGTGACATCTTCACCTTCCACAGGAAGTCTGGACTCTGGCAGTGAGGTGAAAGAGGAATTATTTGAAGGTGAAATTGAATTACAGCTGATTCAGTGTATTGCTGGAAACTCTGTCTGCTGCGATTGTGGTCTGGCGGATCCGCCATGGGCCAGCATCAACCTTGGAATCCTCCTGTGCATTGAGTGTGCTTGGATTCACAGGAGTCTTGGTGTGCACTTTTCAAAAGTAAGGTCATTAACTTTAGATACATGGGAGCCTGAATTACTAATGCTGATGCTTGAACTGGGAAATCAAGTTATTAATCAAATATATGAAGCTAAATTGAAAACCCTTGGAGTGAAGAAGCCAGACAAGGAAAGTCCAAGACTGGAAAAGGAGGAATATATCAGAGCAAAGTACGTGGAAAAGAGGTTTGTGAATCAGGACTGCGTTGCTTCACACCCTCTTGGTGGACTGAAATGGCCTTATTCCGAGTGCAAGAACGAAGACCCCAATAGTTCTGAGAAGTCCCTGGCATCACAGGATCACTTCTCAACATCTTCCAGAAGTTCAGTGGAAAGCAACAACAGTGGAATCAACTTCAGTTCAGATAGCAGGCGAGAACTTCTTGCATCTAATGTCTCCTCAAACAGTTTGTATGTACCAGTCCTAGAGGTCGAGAAGCGAGATTCTTCAGTATTTCAGGATTCGGAAAAGTTTCATCCAGGGCTGCACCTTTATCGAGCTGCGTATGAGGAAAGCCTTCCTGATATGGCAGAAGCATTAGCACACGGCGCAGATGTTAACTGGGTGAATGCAGAGGAAAACAACGCAACACCACTCATTCAGGCTGTGCATGGGGGATCTTTGGTCGCCTGTGAGTTCCTGCTGCAGAATGGCGCCAATGTTAATCACATGGATCTGTGTGACATAGGACCCCTGCATCATGCAACTGTTTTAGGGCACACTGGGCAAGACTGCTTATTTCTGAAGCGTTGGGCAAATCAGCACGCCATAGATAAAGAAGGAAAAGACCCCTTGACTATTGCAGTTGAAGCAGCAAATACTGACATTGTAACACTGTTGCGAGGGGCAAGAATGAATGAGGAGTTCCGGGAATCTGAAGGACTATATGGACAGCAAGACAACGCTACAGCATATAGTGAAAAGAGTGATGAGACGGAGAAGCTGGATAAGACATCTTCACCTTCCACAGGAAGTCTGGACTCTGGCAGCGAGGTGAAAGAGGAATTATTTGAAGGTACAAGTATTACTACAGCATATAGTGAAAAGAGTGATGAGACGGAGAAGCTGTATAAGACATCTTCACCTTCCACAGGAAGTCTGGACTCTGGCAGCGAGGTGAAAGAGGAATTATTTGAAGGTGCAAGTATTGCTACAGCATATAGTGAAAAGAGTGATGAGACGGAGAAGCTGGATAAGACATCTTCAGCTTCCACAGGAAGTCTGGACTCTGGCAGCGAGGTGAAAGAGGAATTATTTGAAGGTGCAAGTATTGCTACAGCATATAGTGAAAAGAGTGATGAGATGGAGAAGCTGGATAAGACATTTTCACTTTCCACAGGAAGTCTGGACTCTGGCAACGAGGTGAAAGAGGAATTCTTTGAAGGTGCAAGTATTGCTACAGCATATAGTGAAAAGAGTGATGAGACGGAGAAGCTGGATAAGACATCTTCACCTTCCACAGGAAGTCTGGACTCTGGCAGCGAGGTGAAAGAGGAATTATTTGAAGGTGCAAGTATTGCTACAGCATATATTGAAAAGAATGATGAGACGGAGAAGCTGGATAAGACATCTTCACCTTCTACAGGAAGTCTGGACTCTGGCAGCAAGGTGAAAGAGGAATTATTTGAAGGTGCAAGTATTGTACAGCATATAGTGAAAAGAGTGATGAGACGGAGAAGCTGGATAAGACATCTTCACCTTCCACAGGAAGTCTGGACTCTGGCAGCAAGGTGAAAGAGGAATTATTTGAAGGTGAAATTGAATTACAGCTGATTCAGTGTATTGCTGGAAACTCTGTCTGCTGCGATTGTGGTCTGGCGGATCCGCCATGGGCCAGCATCAACCTTGGAATCATCCTGTGCATTGAGTGTGCTGGGATTCACAGGAGTCTTGGTGTGCACTTTTCAAAAGTAAGGTCATTAACTTTAGATACATGGGAGCCTGAATTACTAATGCTGATGCTTGAACTGGGAAATCAAGTTATTAATCAAATATATGAAGCTAAATTGAAAACCCTTGGAGTGAAGAAGCCAGACAAGGAAAGTCCAAGACTGGAAAAGGAGGAATATATCAGAGCAAAGTACGTGGAAAAGAGGTTTGTGAATCAGGACTGCGTTGCTTCACACGCTCTTGGTGGACAGAAATGGCCTTATTCCGAGTGCAAGAACGAAGACCCCAATAGTTCTGAGAAGTCCCTGGCATCACAGGATCACTTCTCAACATCTTCCAGAAGTTCAGTGGAAAGCAACAACAGTGGAAACAACTTCAGTTCAGATAGCAGGCGAGAACTTCTTGCATCTAATGTCTCCTCAAACAGTTTGTATGTACCAGTCCTAGAGGTCGAGAAGCAAGATTCTTCAGTATTTCAGGATTCGGAAAAGTTTCATCCAGGGCTGCACCTTTATCGAGCTGCGTATGAGGAAAGCCTTCCTGATATGGCTGAAGCATTAGCACATGGCGCAGATGTTAACTGGGTGAATGCAGAGGAAAACAACGCAACACCACTCATTCAGGCTGTATATGGGGGATCTTTGGTCGCCTGTGACTTCCTGCTGCAGAATGGCGCCAATGTTAATCACATGGATCTGTGTGGCAGAGGACACCTGCATCATGCAACTGTTTTAGGGCACACTGGGCAAGTCTGCTTATTTCTGAAGCGTTGGGCAAATCAGCACGCCATAGATGAAGAAGGAAAAGACCCCTTGACTATTGCAGTTGAAGCTGCAAATACTGGCATTGTAACACTGTTGCGAGGGGCAAGAATGAATGAGGAGTTGCGGGAATCTGAAGGACTATATGGACAGCCAGGCGACGCTACAGCATATAGTGAAAAGAGTGATGAGACGGAGAAGCTGGATAAGACATCTTCACCTTCCACAGGAAGTCTGGACTCTGGCAGCGAGGTGAAAGAGGAATTATTTGAAGGTGCAAGTATTGCTACAGCATATAGTGAAAAGAGTTATGAGACGGAGGGGCTGGATAAGACATCTTCACCTTCCACACGAAGTCTGGACTCTGGCAGCGAGGTGAAAGAGGAATTATTTGAAGGTGCAAGTATTGCTACAGCATATAGTGAAAAGAGTAATGAGACGGAGAGTCTGGATAAGACATCTTCACCTTCCACAGGAAGTCTGGACTCTGGCAGCGAGGTGAAAGAGGAATTTTTTGAAGGTGCAAGTATTGCTACAGCATATAGTGAAAAGAGTGATGAGATGGAGAAGCTGGATAAGACATCTTCACCTTCCACAGGAACTCTGGACTCTGGCAGCGAGGTGAAAGAGGAATTATTTGAAGGTGCAAGTATTGGTACAGCATACAGTGAAAAGAGTGATGAGACGAAGAAGCTGGATAAGACATCTTCACCTTCCACAGGAAGTCTGGACTCTGGCAGCGAGGTGAAAGAGGAATTATTTGAAGGTGCAAGTATTGCTACAGCATGTAGTGAAAAGAGTGATGAGACGGAGAAGCTGGATAAGACATCTTCACCTTCCACAGGAAGTCTGGACTCTGGCAGCGAGGTGAAAGAGGAATTATTTGAAGGTGCAAGTATTGCTACAGCATATAGTGAAAAGAGTGATGAGACGGAGAAGCTGGATAAGACATCTTCACCTTCCACAGAAAGTCTGGACTCTGGCAGCGAGGTGACATCTTCACCTTCCACAGGAAGTCTGGACTCTGGCAGCGAGGTGAAAGAGGAATTATTTGAAGGTGAAATTGAATTACAGGTGATTCAGTGTATTGCTGGAAACTCTGTCTGCTGCGATTGTGGTCTGGCGGATCCGCCATGGGCCAGCATCAACCTTGGAATCATCCTGTGCATTGAGTGTGCTGGGATTCACGGGAGCCTTGGTGTGCACTTTTCAAAAGTAAGGTCATTAACTTTAGATACATGGGAGCCTGAATTACTAATGCTGATGCTTGAACTGGGAAATCAAGTTATTAATCAAATATATGAAGCTAAATTGAAAACCCTTGGAGTGAAGAAGCCAGACAAGGAAAGTCCAAGACTGGAAAAGTAGGAATATATCAGAGCAAAGTACGTGGAAAAGAGGTTTGTGAATCAGGACTGCGTTGCTTCACACCCTCTTGGTGGACAGAAATGGCCTTATTCCGAGTGCAAGAACGAAGACCCCAATAGTTCTGAGAAGTCCCTGGCATCACAGGATCACTTCTCAACATCTTCCAGAAGTTCAGTGGAAAGCAACAACAGTGGAATCAACTTCTGTTCAGATAGCAGGCGAGAACTTCTTGCATCTAATGTCTCCTCAAACAGTTTGTATGTACCAGTCCTAGAGGTCGAGAAGCGAGATTCTTCAGTATTTCAGGATTCGGAAAAGTTTCATCCAGGGCTGCACCTTTATCGAGCTGCGTATGAGGAAAGCCTTCCTGATATGGCAGAAGCATTAGCACATGGCGCAGATGTTAACTGGGTGAATGCAGAGGAAAACAACACAATACCACTCATTCAGGCTGTGCATGGGGGATCTTTGGTCGCCTGTGAGTTCCTGCTGCAGAATGGCGCCAATGTTAATCACATGGATCTATGTGGCAGAGGACCCCTGCATCATGCAACTGTTTTAGGGCACACTGGGCAAGTCTGCTTATTTCTGAAGCGTTGGGCAAATCAGCACGCAATAGATGAAGAAGGAAAAGACCCCTTGACTATTGCAGTTGAAACTGCAAATATTGACATTGTAACACTGTTGCGAGGGGCAAGAATGAATGAGGAGTTGCGGGAATCTGAAGGACTATATGGACAGCCAGGCGACGCTACAGCATATAGTGAAAAGAGTGATGAGACGGAGAAGCTGGATAAGACATCTTCACCTTCCACAGGAAGTCTGGACTCTGGCAGCGAGGTGAAAGAGGAATTATTTGAAGGTGCAAGTATTGCTACAGCATATAGTGAAAAGAGTGATGAGACGGAGAAGCTGGATAAGACATCTTCACCTTCCACAGGAAGTCTGAACTCTGGCAGCGAGGTG
Source organism: Lissotriton vulgaris (assembly GCF_964263255.1). NCBI lineage: Eukaryota > Metazoa > Chordata > Amphibia > Caudata > Salamandridae > Lissotriton > Lissotriton vulgaris. Next base: position 761,313,238 of record NC_141697.1, on the reverse strand, counting down.
AAAGAGGAATTATTTGAAGGTGCAAGTATTGCTACAGCATATAGTGAAAAGAGTGATGAGACGGAGAAGCTGGATAAGACATCTTCACCTTCCACAGGAAGTCTGGACTCTGGCAGCGAGGTGAAAGAGGAATTATTTGAAGGTGCAAGTATTGCTACAGCATATAGTGAAAAGAGTGATGAGACGGAGAAGCTGGATAAGACATCTTCACCTTCCACAGGAAGTCTGGACTCTGGCAGCGAGGTGAAAGAGGAATTATTTGAAGGTGCAAGTATTGCTACAGCATATAGTGAAAAGAGTGATAAGACGGAGAAGCTGGATAAGACATCTTCACCTTCCACAGGAAGTCTGGACTCTGGCAGCGAGGTGAAAGAGGAATTATTTGAAGGTGCAAGTATTGCTACAGCATATAGTGAAAAGAGTGATGAGACGGAGGGGCTGGATAAGACATCTTCACCTTCCACAGGAAGTCAGGACTTTGGCAGCGAGGTGAAAGAGGATTTATTTGAAGGTGCAAATATTGCTACAGCATATAGTGAAAAGAGTGATGAGACGGAGGGGCTGGATAAGACATCTTCACCTTCCACAGGAAGTCTGGACTCAGGCAGCGAGGTGAAAGAGGATTTATTTGAAGGTGCAAGTATTGCTACAGCATATAGTGAAAAGAGTGATGAGACGGAGAAGCTGGATAAGACATCTTCACCTTCCACAGGAAGTCTGGACTCTGGCAGCGAGGTGAAAGAGGAATTATTTGAAGGTGAAATTGAATTACAGCTGATTCAGTGTATTGCCAGGGCTGCACCTTTATCGAGCTGCGTATGAGGAAAGCCTTCCTGATATGGCAGAAGCATTAGCACATGGCGCAGATGTTAACTGGGTGAATGCAGAGGAAAACAACACAATACCACTCATTCAGGCTGTGCATGGGGGATCTTTGGTCGCCTGTGAGTTCCTGCTGCAGAATGGCGCCAATGTTAATCACATGGATCTGTGTGGTAGAGGACCCCTGCATCATGCAACTGTTTTAGGGCACACTGGGCAAGTCGGCTTATTTCTGAAGCGTTGGGCAAATCAGCACGCCATAGATGAAGAAGGAAAAGACCCCTTGACTATTGCAGTTGAAGCTGCAAATACTGACATTGTAACACTGTTGCGAGGGGCAAGAATGAATGAGGAGATGCCGGAATCTGAAGGACTATATGGACAGCCAGGCGACGAGACCTACCAAGACATACTCCGTGATTTTTCACAGCTGGCATCCAATAATCCTGAGAAATTAAACCTTTTCCAGCCGTCCTATACACCAAAGTCTTGAGTGATGTGGAGGAGAAAAAAGTACCCTTGTCCCTACCCACATCTGATGCTTCTGGAAGTAAAGTGCCTGGTCCCTGGCTCATTGCCTGACTTGGGAACATTAGTTTAAGTACCGAACAGGCTGGGAGCTCCTACAGAATTTGATTGACACAATGAATCTAGGGCTTTTATATGCAGAAAGACACCACAGTGCACCAGGAATTATAAATACCTCAGCCACCAGTCTAGCAAAGTACTCCTTTGCTTTAAATGTATCAAGTTTCCACATGGTCTGTCTGTCCATGTATTTCACCTTGTGGTACCTCGGGGGAAGGATAAACAGATTTGAAGGCTCCTCATTATAAATCCTAAGTGATGCAGATGCCATGCTACGTAGTGTATGTCAATTCTGGCGCCTGTTTTCCATGTAAAAAAGCACCAGTACATGTTCAAAAATTGGTTACACTTTCATTCTAGAGGGCAGATTTTGAATATCTAATTGTAGTTTTCATGTCCTAGTCAACAATGACTAGTTTGCCATTTCAATTTCTTATCTTCAATAATGGAGATATCAGTTTTAAAAGATACATTTGGCACATGGTTAAATGGGCCCATGTAGCATTCTCGTTTATAAAGTTATTGACAATTTTTTAAAAAGTCTTTAATATTATGAATGGTATGCAAAGTACGAGGTTTTCAGAATCCTTGCTAGCACCTTACTTGGATATACTGAAGGTAATTCTTGGAACCAAAGCAGGAAATTGCTAGGTGCATGTGTATGCAAATAGTGCAAATTCAATTGAGTAACTTATCAGGTGCCCATAAGTTCCAGTACATCTGTACATTTCTCACACAGTGGGATTATTGTAGCGTAGTCGATTTTTCCCCAAAACATTGCACTCCATGCACCTTCTCTTGAAGCATCTCCAGTAGCGACAAACCCATGTCATTTTGTTCCCCCATTAAATGCAAGTCACGCATTCAACACAAAAAAATGAAAATAAATGTGTACATAATTTTACTATTTTCAAACAGGTATAGGAAATTCTTCATACTTGAAGGGAAATAATAAGCAAACAAATGTATGTAAACGTTTTACTTCTTGAAGAGAACGAAATAAACAAAAACTGCATGTTTTAAAACAGTTATTTCTAAAAATAATATTAATTTATTAAGTTCAAACTAGTGATTTTGTGCCTTTAAGTGGTATAAGATTTGCAAAGAGTGGTGAGTTCTGTGTTGATTATTTCAAGCAGTTAGGCAAAATTAATTTGCTGCATGAATTTGGGGGTGGTTAATATGACCCTCATTTACAAGAAAATGATGCAGCGTTGCTCCGCAAGCCATTTTGATGTGCAAAGCTGCATCGTTTTCAAAGCACATGGATGCATCGTGTTGACAACAATGCAATGCATGCATGTGATTTCTCCTGCTCTGGCACACGATTGGCTGCCATGTGCCAGGGCAGGCACCCTTGAGTCATTTTTCACGGGTACCTGCATTGCGGGGATGATTGGGAGGCATAGGATTCTGACTCACTCCCAGCTTTTTGAAACATTGTAAATCTGGGAATGTGTCATGTTGCATGGATGTTGCGTGGGAACACCCACAACAACACCCATGGAATGACCCTTTCATCCAGAGTAATGTGTGAAAGGAATCCATATTTACAAGGTCATAAAAAAATACACTGGGTAACTTTACTTGGCCTTGTAAATATGAGCAGGTACACTGTGCTGCCGGTGTGTTAAAAAAAGGTGACGCACTGGTGGCGCAATGGCCTTGTAAATGAGGCCCTATATTTGCAGTGTCTTGGTGTACTCGCATGGATTCTGCGTTGAAATCTTAATCATGCGTCTTCCCTTTTAGTAAAGAAAGCTTTGCGAGTAACGAAAATTTGTCACAGTTTTCTTTAAAAAAAAATGTATCTGAAGAACCTATGATCAAGCCAAATGTGGAATTATGAATACATCCACTCACACAAAAACCCCTTCACCCACAAACACCTTTGTGCACAGGATCAAGTGCTGTGTACATGGTGGCCAAGGTAAGTGGACACCACAGGTTGAATGCAGGAAGGATACAAGGATTTTTTAGCACTCACTTCAGGAAACATGGGACCTCGTTTATGAGCCCTTTGCTGTGCTGGTGCATCACTATTTTAGAAGCACGAATGGTGCAGTGCCCCTGCCTATATTAACAAGGCTGCATAAAGTCACCCTGCATGACTTTTCATGGCCTTGTAAATATGGGACCATTCTACTCATTACTCTGAGTGAAAGGGGCATTCCAGGGGTGCTGCTGCGGATGTTCCCAAGCAACATCCATGGAACCTGACGCATTCATAGATTTACAAAATGTGGTAAACCTGGGAATGCGTCAGAATCCTACGACTCCCCAGGGGCGGTGCAGAAGTAGAACAAACTTTCTATGTGTGTTGCATTCTGCAGCATACATAGAGGAGCAAACAGCCTTTAATGATTTTTTATATGCAGGGAGGTGTCTCTTCTTGCACATAAACAATCATCCCTGCAACGCAGGCACCCTTATACCTTGGTGTCAGAGGTCTAAGTTGGTGCATGGCTGCTGGTGTACACCAGAGCAAGTGAGGACAGGAATGTGCAGCATCTTGTAGATACAATGCATTCCTGCCCTTTTATTTTGACTCACTGCAGGAATACTTGCTATGCTGCTGTGCATCAAAATATAGTAAATGAAGCCGTAAGGGAAGTTTTTGAGCTTATGCCCTCCATTTATACTGGCACATTGCATCCCTCCTTTTATCAGTAATTTGGCACCACCACCCAGAGGCTCCATTCTTCTAGTGCCTTTTTATGGAAGCACTGGCCCTGTTAACATAAAGAAAATGCAGGAACTGGTCAGATGGAAGAAGTACAATCTTCCTGAGGCGGGGAACAAAAATAATGCTGAACTGTGAACATCAAAAAACATTATTCACATTACCAGTAGGTTGCCATAATTGTCAGCAGTTCTTCCTAAATTTAGCAATAGTAGGACTGATAAAAGCACAAACATCATTCAGTGGTGCAAGGGGTAACCATGGTCACTATTCTACTTCTCACACCCTTATGGTTATCTATTCCTCTCAGAGCAGTGACAGCCTAATAACGTAAAAAAAATGCTTTGACTGACTTGATATTTCCCTGCCACAGTGTTGGATGAATGAATAAAAGTAGTATGGATGCAAGTTCTGCCATTGCTAGTAGGATTTGAACCACTTTTGAGTTCCGAGAGTTCCAGCTGCCTTTCTTAGAGTGCCTGTCTCCTACAGTATTTTCACCTCTCCTTGAATATTAGAAGGTTAAAACCCCTGCACTGCAGCCTCTATGGTTTAAATCAAGAAAGACTACAGGGTTCAACGGAGAAGAGAGAGGTATGACAAAGGCTAAGTGTCGTTGAAAGTGTGAAAGGATGCACCAATGAGGGTAGAAGGTATGTATGTTTTGTGATATTGGCGGGAATGCATGCATATGTGTTAGTGAGGGGTATTTGTGTGTAAGGCACATTGAGGCACATATATTTGTGTATGTGGCAGTGCTTGAAATAGGCTGAGCTTGCGTCACTGATGGGAGGAGTGTGAATGCACCTTTATGGAGGGGGTGTGTGTATATGTCACTATGTATTTGTTTGCATTTGTGTGTTGAGAACACATGATAAAGACGGGTGTGCTCATTTGGAAGTTCACATGTGTTGAAAAGCAAGGGGACATTGAGAAGCTGAAGAACATGCACTAGACTGCAAGAGTGGTTTGTAAAGCCGTGCCTGTGAAAGAGTATATAGGTTGTGAGTGTATGTGTCAAGGAGAGTGAGATGTGTGCATGTGACAGGGTGGAGTCAAATATGTGTATAGGACATTAAGGTGCACATGTGTAGTAACAGGCAGGGTGGTGGTGTGTTCACAGAGCAATGAGGAAAAGAGATGTGTGTGGTATGAGGGAGAGCTGTGTCACTAAGGACCAAGAGAACACAAAGGAGAATGAACTGGGCAGTTGAAAGGAAAAGGTACAGGGATGTAGGCCATGAGAGCACAAAGATGGAAGGGCCCAACCCGCTGTTGATTTGACCATGCTTTACAGTATTTCCTATATAATAACCCTAAGGTACCACCTCAGTGTACATAACGAGAAATAATGCACAAAAATCTTTTTTTCAAAAGATCTTTTGCGTTGTAATACCACTTATAAACAGTTTCACATGTACAATATTTACCAGGTACAATCAAGTAATAGGCCCACAGCGCAAAAACTGGATGAAAAAACACATTTGCACTATATTTTGTAACATTTTTGGCATAACTTTAGAATGAGATTGAATGTGTCTAGTCGAAGCCCAAAATCATTTTAGCAGTTCCTGATTTTAAAAATGCTTCTTTTTCTGAAGCAAAAACGGATTATTTCTCCATAATGACCTATGGAACATAAAGGAGATCAATGCGTCAACTCAACAAATTGCCACTGGTACTTCTGGGGTGTCAGTTCAACATTTTTGTCTGTTTGTCTGCTGTGGAGTGCTGATTGCTGGGAAAACTGTGTGAACAGGTAGCTAGGAAATTGAAGGAGAACACAAGAGCCAGAAACTAGACTCATATGGAAGTTTTATAGTTCATTTTTCTTTAATCCTGTATCTGTATTAAGATAAGAGGAGTTAGTCACATTTGCCCGAAGACCCCTGCCTAATGTTTAGGTAGCAAGTTCTACAAAAATGTCTACATCAGATTTCCAGAAAGGAGATGCTGCTCATTATATGTGAAAACTTAAAATATTTCTGAGGCCCGTCATATGACTTGAGTAAATGCTTCCTGGGTGATGAAGAAGAAGTTTATGGCCCATGCCAGCAATGCAAGCCAGATGGAACATTCATAATCTCCGCTGCATTGACCGCAGTAATCTCCCGTCTGTCGGTCCAGGGCTCCTGAGTTGTTCTCAAGCCTCAGTCTGCTGGCCCTTCTACTGGCAGAGAGAAAAGTCCTGTAATTCGTGCAAAAGGAGATCCAGAAGAAAGCATCCTCTGTTTCTTCTATTTTGCTTTGTAGATCTCTTGTGAATAATGCCTAGGTACCCGTTTTGAAGGTCTTTCTGCAGGAAAGAGATTACCTGCAAGGTACATTTATTTCAGGGGTGTGGTGCACCAATACATCTTGGGTAAGAACACTTTACTCCTATTACTCTCACTGGCATGTAACAATGGTTCCAAGATGGTTGCAGCCTGCTAGATCTTCTGTGCTGTGCTGATCCCCGACCCCTATGTTGCCGATCTGGGTTTGAGCTGCTACCATTAGTCGTGGAGATGATGAGCCATACACCAGCGCCCCCCCTCAAATGATGCACACTGCACCCCCCGCAGTGAGCGTGGCTGACAGAGCGAGTGGTGCTGGGCCAAGCAACCCTTGGTGCGCTCTCATCCGAGGGCACCATGCTTTGCAATCAGAAGGAGTGCCTCCTGAACCTCAACCAGAGGTCACAGCTGGACCTGTCCCTGCTGCAGCTGTGCCCTGGGGACCCAGAGGTGGGACCTTGCCGCACACTGGTGCTGATGTTCTGGACAGGCGAGCAGCTCCCTACAGCAGACTAGACCGCGCCTGACTTCTAATAGGCGTTTCTTCAACCTGGGCACATTGCACTACCTTGCAGACCTGGAATGGGTGAGGGTGAGGACAGCTCACTGACACCTGCTCCTTCCACAGATGGCTATGTGTGACATTGGCATAGTTGTCCCCGGTGTGGGCCAGTGATGTTGGACTGCCTCTTTGAATACCTCTATGCTCAGTGCTATTGGGGCTGACCTATCCCCACTTACAAGCCCTGATTCTTTGCTGTTCCCCTCGGCAGTCACCCCGTCCACTTCATGAGGCACCATAATCATCAATGACAGGTGGGCTCACAGAGTGAAAGCACTTCACTTTTCCTGAGCTGGCCTTTTACCAGGGCCCCATTCAGATCCTGCTACGAAGCAACACCAGGGGTTTAGAGACTGCGTTCCCCAGTGATGACCGCGGGAGACCCAGTCACTGGGATGCTCTGGAGGAATGGCCCTAACCCACTGGTGAGATTGCGAAGTCTCTCTGTGAGACCTTAAGGTGCCAGATGGGTATTTATTATTATTTATTTAAGAAGCTTATAAAGCGCGCAGCTACCCCCGTCGGCGGTGTCCCGGCGCTGAGAGAGCAAGAATATCACCAGAGGAGGCATCCCGTGTCCTACCCTCCAGCCCAGTGTAGCAGAAGCCCTCCTACTCAAGGTTGGGTGAACAGCCAAGTTTTTAATTTGCGTCTGAAGATCTGCTCAGACTCGATAAACCTAAGGTCCAGAGGGAGGTCGTTCCAGAATTTAGCCGCCGTCACACCGAACGTTCTGCCACCGCTCCGGGCTAGCCTGAATCTGGGAACAACCAGTAGACGTAGGTTATTGGACCTTAGGTTTCTATCAGACTTCGATAGTTTGAGTCGTTGGCTCAGGTAGGATGGGCCAATTCCGTGAATGGCTCGAAAGGCAAGGGTAAGGATTTTAAACTGAACTCTGCGAGCGATAGGGAGCCAGTGTAAATCTTTCCGATATGCTTTGACTGAGTTGCGGGCAGGGATGTTTCCAATAAGCCTGGCAGCCGCATTTTGAACGATTTGTAATCGGTCAATGAGATAGAGGGGGGCTCCAGCATATAGGCTGTTGGCGTAGTCCAGATGTGCCGTAATGAGAGCATGGACAATTGTTTTACGGGAAGTCTGGGGAAGGTAAGGGAAGATCTTCCTAATCATGCGCAATTTGCCAAAGCAAGCTGCGGTGACTTTGTTAACCTGGGCTTTGCAGGACAAGGTGTTATCGAAAAGGAAGCCGAGATTACGGGCTGACTCTACTGGATTGGGAGGGGGGTTCAGCACCGTAGGCCACCACAGGTTGGCTGGGGGGGCTGGTTTCTGACTAAAGAAAAGCACCTCGGTTTTGTCTGTATTAAGAGCCAGATGATTGGAAGCCATCCAGGTGCAGATGTTGCCAAGGCAGTTTCGAAAGTTGAAAAAATGCGAGTCAGAATGGTCTCTGAAAGAAAAAATAAGCTGGGTATCATCAGCATAAGAGACCACCCTGACTCCCCACGATTCGACTACCCTGGCAAGAGGGCCCACATACGCGTTAAACAAAAGAGGGCTCAAGGCAGAGCCCTGAGGCACCCCGCAAAGAAGGGGTTTGTCTTCTGACTCAAAAGGACGGAGAAGTACCCTTTGAGATCTCCCTGTGAGAAATGATTTGATCCAGGCCAGGGCTGTGCCTCCGATCCCCAACTGCTGCAACCTAGTCACCAGGATATCATGAGACACAGTATCGAATGCGGCGGACAGGTCCAGGAGGACTAGCATGGCCTCCTCGCCTCTGTCCACCGATTCCCTAATCGTCTCCGATACCTCTAGCCAAGCAGTCTCAGTACTGTATCCCGTTCTAAAACCGGACTGTGAATCATGCAGCAGTTGGTTAGTTTCTAGATAAAGGGCCAGTTGTTTCTGGACCACTTTCTCCAGAATTTTGGCAGGTTTAGGTAGAAGGGAGATGGGACGGTAATTGCTAAATTGGGAAGGATCTGCATCTGGTTTCTTTAGAATAGGAAGCAGCCTGGCTTGTTTCCAAACTGAAGGGAAATGGCCATGATTCAAAGAAGAGTTCCATATAGCGAGGAGAGGGTTGATTAAAACAGGGGCTAGATTGACCATCACTTTCGCCGGAACTGGGTCCAAAGGAGATCCAGTCTTCACCTGGTTTAAAAGTGACAGGGCTGAATCTGAGGTCAGCTCAGCAAAGGAATTAAAAGAGCAGAGCTGGGTGTCTGATGGATCCAGCTGGGGGCTGGAAGGTACGGGCTCAAAGGAAGATGATAGTTTGATGATTTTTTCCTGGAAAAAATCGGATAGTCCGTTGCAGAGACCCTGTGTGGGAGTAGATTGGGCTTTCAGGCCAGGCGGATTCACAAAATCTTTAACGATAGTGAAGAGGGTTTTTGAGGAATTCTCCGCCTGTTGGATAAGTTTAGAAAAGTAAGCTCTCATTGTGAACCTCTTAAGTTTTTGAAATTTATTTAATGCCGTTTTATAGGTTCATTTGCTGATAGGGTCGTAGGACTTGCGCCATTTTCGTTCCAGCTGTTTGCATCTGCTCTTTTCCTCTCTCAGTGTGGAGGAGAACCAGGGAGCAGATGGGCGAGATCTGAAGGAAGTCAAAGGGGCCAGGGGGGAAATACTATCTAATGCAGAAGAGAGGGCAGAGTTAAATCTTGCTGTTTCCTTGTCCAGGTCTTCCAATGGATTAAAATGATAGTCCAAACAGGTCTTAATGGCCTCACTGGTAACTTTGGACCATTTGCGTCCTATTTCTCTGTTCATGGAGTAGGGGGGGGGGCAGGGAGGTGAAGTTGAATTCAAAAGGGAGGAGGAAGTGGTCTGTCCACGTGAGGGGTACGGAGGGGAGAGAGGAGATGCCAGGGTGGTTCGAAAAAATAAGATCAAGTGTATGACCTGCTTTATGGGTCGGACCCTCTATAAGCTGAGACAGGGTCAAGCCCTGTAAAGTTTCGAGCAGAGATGAGGCTTGGGTGCAGGCGGGATTGTCAACGTGGAGATTGAAATCTCCCAACACTGTAAAATACGAGTGTTTAAGGGAAAATCTGCAATTGAGTGTAGCAGGGTGCTGAGGGATGCGGAAGAAGCGGAGGGAGGGTTATAAACCAGGATGCCAGCAAAGATTGTAGAGGCGGAGTCCATTATTGTGAGATACATAGCTTCAATGAGCCCCAGGTTGGGTATTTTATTTATGTTAATAATAAAGTGGGACTTAGCAATAACAGCAAGGCCTCCTCCAGATTTGGAGTTGGCACCCATGTAGCCCCGTCTGCTTCCCCTGTTGAAGCCAGCCAGACGTCCTCTGCTTTGTCCAGTGCCTAATCCTAGAGACGCCAGCCTCTGATTATGTGGACTACTTATTCCTCAATCGCTGATGCAATCTAGCCAGTCTATCCACCTTGCCAGCTAAAGATCTGCAGCAAAGCCGCCCGGAGAGCATACCAAATCCTCATCATCGCCTTGCACCACGCAAAATGTAAACACAAGCCTAAATCTTCCCAGCACTCGAGCTGCAGCATTTCTTTTTTTGTATTATGATACTCTGCTTACAATGTTTCTGTCTACCACTATTTACAACACAACATTCTGTCCAAACGCCCCTCGGCCAGATCCAGTCGCACCATGCCATGATCTGTGACAGCAGCCTCCAGTATGTTGAAGCCAGTGACAAAGGAGAGGAGCGGGCCATGGAGCAGAAAAAAAATCAATTTGGGATTGAGTGCCATTGGTATATCAAACAACAAAAGAGTGTCAATCATTATATGTGTGTAAGCACAAATAAGGGAGAAAGGTAAAAGTAGTGAATCTCATTGGATTTTTACAGGAAGCCCTCACTCACCACCCTGGTTGGTGACATGCTTCATCATTGGGCCCACCAGGAGAAGCCGAATGCCTCCCTGGTGTGCTACAACACCAGGATACTGCAGAGCTGGTTTTTGTGGCAGTAGTGTAAAAACATGGTTAAAAATTTCAAGGGTGTGTCCCACACAAAAACTTTATTCAGTGGTCAACCTGACATATTAAAAGTGTGTGTTGGGAAATTTGCCAAATAAATTGTTTGGGTGTTTCCACTTAAAGTGGGGTCGACATGTTTCTGCCCTTTATGTGTAATTTACTAGGCATTCTTCAGGACCATGGGGAGTGTACCTCAGCGGTATGGGCGCACTAAGGCCCACCCTAACCTGAGGATGTAAAAGTTAAAAATAGTGTAAAAACTAGTAGGTGCAAGAAATATGAGAACAAACCAACAAGTTGTGGGGTTTCCCTCAAAATCAGAGGACCCTGTATAGTCTGGAAAGAAAGAGAAATACAAACATGTAATCAATCAATCAATCAAGAGTATTTGTAAAGCGCGCTACTCACCCGCTAGGGTCTCAAGGCGCTGGGGGAGGAGGGCTGCTACTGCTCAAAAAGCCAGGTCTTAAGTTGCTTCCTGAAGGAGAGATGGTCCTGGGTGAGTTGTAGGTGGGTGGGGAGTGTGTTCCAGGTCTTGGCCACCAAGTAGGTGAAGGATCTTCCTCCGGTGGTGGTTCTGCGGATCCGTGGGATGGTGGCAAGGGCGAGGCTGGCGGAGCGGAGCTGGTGGGTGGGCATGTAGAACGTGAGGCGGTTGTTGAGGTATTCGGGGCCCAAGTCGTGGAGAGCCTTGTGTGCGTGGGTGAGGAGTCTGAACGTGATCCTTTTGCTGACGGGAGCCAGTGCAGGTCCCTCAGGTGGGCGGAAATGTGGCTGTGTCGGGGGATGTCCAAGACGAGTCGTGCTGAGGCGTTCTGGATGTGCTGGAGTCTTTTCTGTAGTTTGGTGGTGGTCCCAGTGTAGAGGGCATTCCAGTAGTCCAGATGGCTGGTGACGAGGGCCTGGGAGACCGTTTTCCTGGTTCCAGTGGGGATCCAGCGGAAGATCTTACGGAGCATGCGGAGAGTGTTGAAGCAGGAGGAGGTAATGGTGTTACCTTGCTTGGCCATCGTGAGGGGGGAGTCAAGGATGAAGCCCAGGTTGCGTGCGAGGTCCGTGGGCTTGGGTGGGGGGCCCAGAGCAGGGGGCCACCAGGAGTCGTCCCAGGCAGAGATGGATGGGCCGAGGATGAGGACTTCCGTCTTGTCTGGGTTCAGTTTCAGGCGGCTGAGCTTCACCCAGTCTGCGATGTCTTTCATTCCGTCCTGGAAGCTGGCTCTGGCGGAGGTGGGGTCGTTGGTGAGGGAGAGGATCAGTTGGGTATCGTCAGCATAGGAGATGATGTTAAGGTTGTGCTTGCGTGCGATGGCTACGAGGGGGCTCATGTAGGCATTGAAGAGGGTGGGGCTGAGCGAGGAGCCTTGAGGTACGCCGCAGATGATCTTAGTCGCTTCTGCGAGCAAGAGCGGGAGATGGACTCTTTGGGTTCTGTCGGAGAGGAAGGAGGTGATCCACTCCAGGGCCTTTCCTTGGATCCCAGCGTGACGGAGGCGGGTTGTCAGGGTGCGGTGGCAGACCGTGTCGAACGCAGCCGAAAGGTCAAGCAGGATGAGGGCGGCGGTTTCTCCGTTGTCCAGCAGGGTCCGGATGTCGTCGGTGGCCGTGATGAGGGCGGTCTCGGTGCTATGGTTCACTCTGAATCCGGGCTGCGATGGGTCGAGGGAGCCGTTCGTCTCCAGGAAGGCTGTCAACTGTTTGTTGATGGTTTTCTCGATGACTTGAGCGAGATGGGGCGGAAGCTCTTAAGGTTTGAGGGGTCTGCGGTGGGTTTCTTCAGGAGGGCGCTGATCTCTGCTTGCTTTCAGCTCTCCAGGAAGGTGGCGGATATGAAGGAGTTGTTGATGATGTCCGGAAGTTTGGGTGCGATGATGGAGTCGGCTTTGTTGAAGATGTGGTGTGGGCAGGGATCGGCTGGGGAGCTCGAGTGGATGGTGTTCATCGTGTGGGTGGTATCTTCCGTGCTGACCTGGGTCCAGGCGCACATGGTGGTGGTGGGGGGTGTAGGTTCGGTGGTGGGGTACGTGTTCTGAGCGCCGAAGCTGTTGTGTATGTCGACGATCTTACGGTGAAAAAAAGTGGCCAGAGAGTTGCAGAGGTCTTGAGAAGGCGTGATGTCGTTGTTGCTGGTGTTTGGGTTGGAGTGCTCTTTCACGACGTTAAAGAGTTCCTTGCTGTTGTAGGTGTTGTTGTCTAGTCGTTCTCTGAAGGATGACCTTTTGGTGGTGCGGATCAGCTGGTGGTGTTTGCGGGTGGCGTTCTTGAGGGCTGTCATGTTGTCCGTTGACTGGTTGTGGCGCCAGGATTTCTCGAGGTCACGGCAGGATTTCTTGGAGTCTTTGAGATCGTTGGTGAACCACGCGGCTTTCCTGCTGTTGAGGTTGCTGGGAGGGTTTTTCAGTGGAGCAAGGGTGTCGGCGCAGTCGGTGATCCACTGTGTGAGGTTGCGGGCTCCTTCGTTGGGGTCCGTGGTGTTGGTGGGAGGGTTTAGGGGCAAGGAGGTGGTGAGTTGGTCGGAAGTGATTTTGCTCCAGCATTTTCGGGGGGTTGGTTGAGGTCGGTGGTGGGTTGTAAAAAAGACAAACACATAGTAAGATCTGTCTTCTGGGTTCTCAAAAGGACCGATCTCAAAGTGTCTTTGAGATAGGTGGAGGTGTTCTGTATTAGGGGTTTTAGAAAATGGTCACAGAACAATGAGAGGGGTTCAAGGAGTGAACCGTTCCCCGACACGATTGGTCTGCCTGGAGGTGGTGTTACATTCTTATGTGTTTTCGGCAGGGTGTAGAAATACGGTATTACATTCTCACCTGCCGTAAGAAATGCCGCCTCATGTTTAGAGATTTAGTCATTCTCTTCTGATTCCTTGACTAGGTCATGGATGCGTGATTTCAGTTCTGGTGTAGGGTCTATTGTAAGGAGGGTGTAGTTTTTCCTGTTGTCCATACCATATTTCTTCACTATTTTCTAAAACCCCTAATACAGAACACCTCCACCTATCTCAAAGACACGAAAAGCGTACTACAATTGCTAGAAAATTTCACCTTTGAGGAAGGTTCCATCATCCTTGTTACACTAGACATAGAAAGTCTATACACAAGCATCCCTCAGGATGACACCCTCAGAGTTTTGAGGACAATCTTGGACTCTGTTACTTGGGAGTACACAACACCTAAACATTTCATTCTCCAATGTGCTACAATAGCTCTAAAAAAAAATTACTTCGAGCATAAGGGCAAACTATATCTCCACAGCACTGGAACTTCCATGGACAGCACTTTCGCCCCTAGTGTGGCGGGATTGTATGTCCATGATTTTGAATCTAAGTACATCCTACCCACTTGTAACTGTTACTCCTCTTCCAAAGGATTATGGAGGAGGTACATAGATGATATTCTCCTCATCTGGAAGGGCGATGAGACCCTCCTAGAACACTTTCTGGACTGGGTCAACACCTTAGACCCCTACCTGAAATTTACACATTGTAGCAACAAAGATGAAGTGGTGTTCCTAGATGTGGTTATCACAGTGAAAAGTACAGCGCTAACCACCAGAACCCACTACAAGCCGACAGCAAAAAATAACCTACTGGAATTCTCTAGCTTCCACCCTAGACCACTCAGGGAGAATCTTCCTTATGGCCAGTACTTAAAGATCCTGAGAAACTGTAGTTACATCAGGGATTACCGGGAACAGGCTACTGCCCTTACCCAGAGACTCAAATCAAGAGGATACCCCGCTAAAATTCTAGACAAAGGAAATAAACGTGCAAGGAACCAACCACGAGAAGCATTATTGGAAGACAATGTGAGAGAACCCAAAGACACACCACTCACGTGTGTTACTATATACAGCAGCCTGTAAGACGCAATGAAAAAATCAGTCAACAAAAACTGAAGTATCATCACCAGCAATAACAAAACCTGGGAAAAACCCCTTTATTCCCTTAAGAAAGGTAGGAGTTTGAGGGACTCCCTGGTCCACACGAAAACAGAACCTACCAATATATCAAATGAGAGATCAATCACAAGTGCTTGGGGTCTGCCACCAATAACCGGACACTACCCATGTTCAAACTGTAGTGTGTGCCATCTAACCAAACACACTAAACAACTTGGTTTGGAACCAGGCAGAGTATGGACCCAGAGAGTACACACAAATTGCAATTCCAAAAACGTGGTTTATCTGATTACGTGTCCCTGCCAAAAAAGATATGTGGGTATGACCACTCGGCAAATTAAACAGCGTATTTGCGAACACTGCAGTAACATCGGGTGCCGCAAGGTAACAACCAAAATGAGTGAACACTTTCTCCAACAAAACCACACCTCCATTTTTTTAATCACCATCACCTTAATAAAGTTTTAATCTTTGACACCAAGACGGCTTGTGTTCCAAGCCTCGTTTTCGTTACTTGTAGTCGATTGTTACACGTCACGTGCTTGACGCGACGCCAAGAGAGCTTGTGTTCCAAGCCTCTCTTACATACCCATTGCTCATTGGTTGCGCGTCATCAGGATGATGCGAGGCTCTGCTGCCGGCCCGACCAGCCCCTACTTTAGCGTTCTATCATCTGCCAAACGCCATCCACGAGGTCCGGTTTTGAGGGAGAACCCAGGCGCCGAGCGGGTGCCAGGCGTTGCGGGCCTGAGTTTCGTTTCACACTTCAACCCACAGCTAAGTGTTCCGCGATGCTATGTGCATCTTTTTCACTACTTATACCATTTTCTGTTATTTTACTGTCTTCCCTCGTACAGGGTGTGCCATTTTCGCCTCCACCCCCCTCCCGAGACCTATGGGGCGTCGATCTTTTAGCTGACAAGTGAGATTTCTTACCATATACTTTAAAACGCTGGGTCATTTTAAGAGTAACTGTGTTTTCACTGGCCCCGCATTTTGGCCCATTGATCTCTATCCACGAGTATCGATCTATACGCCATTCCCGGCGTGGAGGGCCACCAGTTACACCTTTTTCCCTTTTCCTTCTTGCCTAGTGCATGTCCACGCATCTGTCTGCATTCAAGACCAATGGATCCTGCACAAATATACCTACTATGACACTATGGTCACGCAAGCATGGCTAGTCATAAGCACATTTACTTTGAGATCGGTCCTTTAGAGAACCCAGAAGACAGATCTTACTAACTAGGTGTTTGTCTTTTTTACATGTTTGTATGTCTCTTTCTTTCCAGACTATACAGGTTCCTCTGATTTTGAGGGAACCCCCACAACTTGTTGGTTTGTTCTCATTTTTCTTGCACCTACTAGTTTTTACACTATTTTTAACTTTCACGTACTCAGGTTAGAGTGGGCCTTAGCGCGCCCATACCGCCGAGGTAAGCTTTTTTTTTTTTTTACCGCCGAGGTACACTCCACATGGTCCTGAAGAATGCCCAGTAAATTACACATAAAGGGCAGAAACATGTCGACCCCACTTTAAGTGGAAATACCCAAACAATTTATTTGGCAAATTTCCCAACACATACTTTTAATATGTCAGGTTGACCACTGAATAAAATTTTTCTGTGGGACACACCCTTGACATTTTTAACCCACTTTTTCACACTACTGCCACAAAAACCAGCTCCGCAGTATCCTGGTTTGTAGCACACCAGGGAGGCATTCGGCTTCTCCTGGTGGGCCCAATGATGAAGCATATCACCAACCAGGGTGGTGAGTGAGGGCTTCCTGTAAAAATCCAATGAGATTTACTACTTTTACCTTTCTCCCTTATTTGTGCTCACACACATATAATGATTGACACTCTTTTGTTGTTTGATATATATTTCCCCGCGGGACTGAGATTGTCCTTTTTCCCTCTCTCTTCTGTTGTTGAAACTGGAGTGCCATTTGGTCAAGAAAGAAATGTAGGTGCCACACATCCACTAAGTCATGGTCCAACATCCTGCAGGACCGCCCTGTCCGATCAATTGCACAACTCGGATCTGCCAGAGTGGATGTGGGGCAATATTTCAGTTGCCCCCCAGGAACAATAGGGTGTGACCAAATTCTGTGAAAGAGGCGGGCTAGGAAACTAGTCTTGTTGGCATTAGGAGCCAAGCACAACGCTTATTTGAGAAAGGAATTTTGACAAAGACTCAGCAGTCTGCCATGTCTGTCCAATTTCTGATTATCCGGCAAGGGAGAATATGTCTAAGAAGAAGGGCCAGCCCATACTTATGAGAATAGCTACAGGTAGGTGAGGGTTTGCCAGCTGCCTCCACCTGCCTACTGTTACCGATAACAGTGCATACCCAATCCTGTTTGAGCGTCTGGTATTCATCCGGGGTAAGTGGGTTTGTTGAATGAAGGTAATGTTGAAGTATTTAATGCGCAAATAATGAGGCATTCTTTTATGTTTAATATAAAGTGACATATCGTTGATGTTGAATGAAGCAAGCAAATGTGATGCAGGCATCTCGCTGTGAGGGTCTGAGCAAAGTAGTCCATGAGAAGAAGCTCCTTGCTTGGAGCTGTTGGGAGGCAAGGATGGGAGGGGGACCCTCTAGCATGCAGGGAGAGGAATGGAGATGAGCATGGTGCCAGTGAGAGGGAGAGGAAGCGGGGGCTCACCGCCAGAAGAAGAGAAAGGGGAAGAAAGAAAACCTTTGTGTCTCAAGGAAAGACCTGCCCCTGCTGGCACCTTGTAGTAAACGAGGCCGGAGGCGAAAGTTGAAGTGAAGAGTATTTATTCTCATACAACCCTGCACCCACGACCGGACGCTCACGCCACACACCAGGATCTACAACAACTGAATAACGTTCTTGGAGTCCTGGCATGCCGCGTCCTGCATCCGAACATGGAATGACATTCATACAATGCACAGTGCGTGCAAGTATTTCTTGTGACACCTCGCGCCTGAACACGAGCGCAATGGTGTCAAGAACAGTGACATAATACATCTTCCCCCCTATAAAGAAATACAATAAAATTGCTAAACAGAATAAATGTATGAACAGAACACAAAATGAGTGAATCAAAGAAACAAACATGCCATACTTCAAAACATCACATAGTCATTAAACTTTGAAGGTAATTTTCTGCACTGAGTCTCCAAAATAGATGAGGAGACCGATGCATCACTATTGGTCGCAACAGAAATGGAGTCAGAAACACTTTTATGATTAGAATGTAAATCAGGAACTGGAGAAGCATTTCCACCATGTACAATATCATTTACAAAATGAATCCAGTCAGAATCATCCAGATCACGATTGTAAAGATTAATCAAAGAATCAGCTTGGGAGTCAGAAAGCAAAACAAGTGATCTTTGATTCCACCAGCCCTTTTTACGAAGAAGAGCTGAACTTTTACTGACACCAGTGACTCGAACTGGAGGAGAACATTTTGACAAACCCTTAACAACTTTTTTAGGACTCTTAATGAGAACCCAATTACCAACCTTGAGTGATATAGAATTAAAGTGTTTGCCAGTATCATGGAACAATTTCATATGAGATTATTTATTAGGAACCCTGAGTGCAACTTTTTTGTCACAATGATGACCACCCACCTGCTTCTTAACCTCATACCAATTCGGAAACAAATTGGTATGAGGAGTTCTGTTTCTCAACAGAGAAAATGGAGAAACATCTGTTGTGCAATGAGGAGATAAATGGTAATACCAAAGCTTTGACTCCAAAAAAACTTGAACATCATGTTGTGAAGGAATTGCAGTCTGAATGTAATCATTCACTAGTCAATTGGCTCTTTCCACCAGACCATTAGAGGTTGGGGAGTAAAGGGCCACTTTTAAATGTTTAACATCACAATCAGTGAGAAATTAGGTGAATATTTGAGAAATAAAGTGGGTACCATTATCTGAGACTAGAACAGAAGGAAATCCTTCAACAGAAAAACATTTTTTTTCAAAATGTTATGGCATTAGAAGAAGTGGGCGCATCGGCGTGTGCTATTGGGAGGCAAGATGGCGGCCGCCTAGCTGTGGCCGAGCGCAGCAGAACAGTGAAGCTCCAGTAAAACAACCCCAGCAATGCTTCCCCTTTATCCTGGAGTTCCCCGATCCTTCCGTAAAGAATAAACGGCAGAATTGCAAAATTCAGTGGAAAAATAGCAAATGGATGCTCTGCCTACTCACCTGCCACGGCTCTGCGCTACGGATGATTCAGGAGCTGACCCGGTCCGCTCTCACTGTGTGTTCCCGCACCTGTCGTCGGAGAACGAAGGGGCGGGGCAATGGTGAAATTCCGCGGGCTTCGCCGAGCAGAGCGGTGCCAGAGAAAGAGCTAGCGAAGTCGTTAGGACACGTAGAGGATTGCGGCACAAGAAGGCTCTGGGCGGAGAAAAGGCGAAAGGCGATGGCTCCCAAAGTTAATACAGGAGGAAAATCCGCTACGGAGAAGAAAAAGAAGACTGGACTGGAGGCAGCACCGGGCGATACTGATGGCAAAATACAGACCCCCCCGGTAAGAAAACAAATCGCAGCGAGAACGAGGCAGGCCACAGTCACAGCCCCTATTGCAGACATCTTTACTAAGGCTGGCAGAGAAAAGGGGCTAAAAACCATAATACTAGCTGGGGAGGGAGGCGAGGCGGAACTAGAGGCAGTAGATGATGTAGCCTATTTGCCCCTAGCTGATTTGGCTGAACCCCCACTGCCCCTGAGTACTGCAGTACAAGGCACAGCGGAAAGAGATGATTCGGCTGAGCTTAATGCCCCAGATAGTCCGGAGAATGGGACCGCCAGCGACTACAGTCTACCTGAGCGTGAATCAGAGGGTATCATTGCCAGACCTGAGGATGGTGCCAGCCAAGGGAGCTTAGCCGGTGTGGATGAAGCCGTGAACAAAGCGGAAAAACGAGATGGGAAGGAATGTGGTGAGGGGATAAAGGCATGTCAGGGGCAAGATCAGGAGAATGTGGTGGCCCGCCCAGAAGCCGACAAAGGAAAAGAGAACGAAAAGGTCCCGAGCGAATGCTTTTTCTCAGTGTTGGAGGGAGGAGAGTGGTCAGAGGATGATGATGATGAAGATCATAGTTCTAACCTGGTTTCAGACCTTGATTCAGAAAGTGATCACATGCCGAATTATCCGGTAACTGCAGTCAAATCTCAAATGGGCTCAAAAAGCCGTGAGCCCACTCAATGCGAGCTTAGCTGGAACCACTCTTCAGCAATGCCCCTACAGGGGAGCCCGGGGGGGCTGCTGCTCAGATGTCACTTCTGGAGACTATCCATAAGGAGATCTTGGCCCACAAGGAAGAAGCCCGGCAGGACAGTCGGAAGTCTCAAGCCGCTGTAAGGAAAATGCAGGGTGTCGTTAGGAAGCTGTCCAAGGCCTGCATTAACTTGGGAGATCGGGTCACTAACCTTGAGGATAGAGTGGTCTCTACGGAGGCGGAAGCAGCAGCCGCTACCAACAAGGTCGAAGCCCAAAGATCACAAGTAACAGACATCCAGTGGAAACTGAGGGACATGGAGAACCGGCTCCGATGGAATAACCTCCGGATTCTTGGGGTACCCGAGGGAGTGGAAGGGTCTGATGTCAGGGCTTACGTTATTAAACTACTTCAGCAGGTATTCCCGGAGCTCTCAAGTTGGGACTGGGCTGCAGAGATCCAGCGAGCGCACCGCACCCTGTTTAAAATCAAAAGAGGTACCAAGGAAGGTGACAAGCCCAGGGCAATTCTAATCTTCCTGGGCAACTTTGTGCCGAGGCAGGCAAATGCGGAGAAGGCAAGACCGGATGCTGAGAGGAACATGGAGGGGGTCTTTTTCTTTGTCCGCCCGGATTTCTGCCACGCAACGGTAGAGAGACGTTGGAGACTCAGGCAACTGACTAACCCATTTCAGGAGAAAAAAATGCAGGCTTACCTGATCAACCCAGCCCGGCTGAAAATCATCAATGAAGGGAGAACTATTTATTTTGCCTCTGAAATTAAAGCCAAAGATTATTTGGACTTGTGATCGTGGGCGGTCGGCGGACTGGTAAAGCAGGCGAGGAGGCCGGATATAGTGGGCTATAGTGTTTTATTGGGTCTCTGTACAGTGGGGTGCGGGGATAGATAGAGAGTTCCAGGGCAAGTACACAACGAAGGGGTTGCGTCTCCTTCTGTATTCCTCCTGATGCAACGAGGGTCCGACGGGCGTCCGGGTCTTGGGTGTAGCTGCCTCGGTATGGTTGGAGAACACCTCGGAGGACAACAAGAGAAAAAAGGAGCCGTTAGTCACTCTGGAACTCAAGATCCGTTACCATCACCGTTACCCGGTAGTGTGAGGAGGTGAAAAGGGGAGTGAGGAAGGTACGGGCAAGAGTCAGGAAAGGGGAAGCAAAAGACGTGTTCAGGGTGGTGAGGAATAGGGGTGCTCTTTGTACAGTGCTACGTGTGTCTATATACAAAAAGACTAATGACTAATGGTGACGTGCCTAGGATAGCGGGAATAAGTTTACACG
This sequence comes from Lissotriton vulgaris, assembly GCF_964263255.1. Taxonomy (NCBI): domain Eukaryota; kingdom Metazoa; phylum Chordata; class Amphibia; order Caudata; family Salamandridae; genus Lissotriton; species Lissotriton vulgaris. The sequence goes on along the minus strand of NC_141697.1, from coordinate 761,291,964 downwards.
GGGAGGGGCTCCTACTATTTACACAGTGCACCTAAGGTGCTCAAGAGGGTAGCTGGTACTCACGCGCTCCGCCGTAACTCTCCTCCGAGTTACGGCCGCTCTTCAGCCACCTCCGTGGGACTCCACCAATCTTCGGACCACTCCTCGATGTCTCCGTTCCCGTCTTCTCCGTCCGTCACCGCACCAGCCGAAAGCTCCTGCCACGATCCTTCGACCCTTTCCGTCTCTCCTCCTCCGTCTTTTCTGTATCCGGTCGTCTGCAGGGAGGCGGGACTTCCGGGGTCGCGGTGTAGTCCTTCCGGTCCTTCGTCACTCCTGATTGGTCCCTGCAAAAGAGAGAGGGGTGGGGTTCCTATCATCATGGACGCTGTTGTTGGGGATTCTGCTCGTATACCAGGATATGGAGCGTTGTGGTGGGGTAATAGAGGTGACGGGGTGAGTAGGGGTCTCGTGACCCGTGGGGCGAGATCACATTCCCTTCCCCTAGCTGTCTTTCTTGTACCCGGTGTGGATACAGGGTAGCGAGATAGATAGTTGGCGTTACCTTGGTCTAGGCCCTTTCGGTGTACGGTTGTAAAGTGGTAGGGCTGGAGAGACAGAAACCAGCGGAGGACTCGGTCGTTGTGACCTTTGTTTCGAGCCATCCACTCTAAGGGAGCATGATCGGTATAGATCGTGAATTGTCTCCCCTCCAAATAGTATCGGAGGCTTTCTACAGCCCACTTGATTGCCAGGGCTTCCTTTTCTACCACAGCGTAGCTTTTTTCACGCGGGAATAATTTCCTGCTGAGGTAGAGGATTGGTTTCTCGTCCCCTTGGGGGTCTTTTTGTGATAGAACCGCTCCGAGTCCCTGTTCTGAGGCGTCTGTCTGCAGTATGAAGGGCTGTGTGTAGTCAGGGCTTACTAACACTGGACGGGATGTCAGTGCATTTTTCAGATCGGAAAACGCCTGCCACAACATCGGCGTGGGGTTCTTAAGGAGGGTGTCCGTTTTAACGGATTTCTTTAAGAGGTCGGTGAGGGGGGCAGCTCTTTGGGAGAAGTTCGGTACGAAGCGTCTGTAGTACCCCAAGAACCCCAGAAAAGCACGAAGGTCTCTTTTGGTCTGTGGAAAGGGGAGGGACTGGATGGCTTCGATTTTGCTTTTCTGTGGTCTTATCAACCCTTCACCCAGGGGGTAACCTAGATATTTCACAGTCCGTGCTGCTAGGGTGGTTTTGGCGGGATTTATGGTAAACCCATAAGTCCCCAGAGAGGTGATGACCTGGTGGAGGTGTTCTAGGTGCTGTGTCCAGTTGTCACTATAAATAACTATATCATCAAGATACGCGCCTGCATATAGTGAGTGTGGCCGTAAGATTTGATTCATGGCCCGCTGGAATGTGGCTGGGGCGCCATGAAGACCGAAAGGGAGAACTAGAAATTGGTACAACCCGTCGGGGTGGAGAAGGCCGTCTTTTTTCTATCTTCCTCTCTGAGGGGTATCTGCCAATACACCTTACAGAGGTCTAGCGTGGAGATATACTGGGCCTTTCCTATGCGTTCGACCATTTCGTCGACTCGTGGTAACGGGTAAGTGTATTGACTTCACGGAAGCCAATACAGAACCGGACAGACCCGTCCGGTTTGGGTACAAGAACGATCGGGGAGTTCCATTCACTTACCGACGGCTCTATGATACCCATCTTTAGCATCTGTTCTGTTTCGTTCCGTATTACTTCTCTGCGGGCCGCGGGGACTCGGTAGGGTCTTTGTCGGACCACCTTCCCAGGAACTGTCTGTATAGCGTGTTCTGTGATGGTGGTGTGACCAGGGGAAGAGGAGAAGACCTGTCGTAGCGGGAAGAGGACTGTCTCGAGATCATGTTGCTGTTGGGGAGTGATATCGTGATCTATGCAGGGGGTGAAGGAGAGGGGAACCGGGGTAAGGGACCCGGATAAAACCGGACGAGGGCCTTCCCACTTTTTCAGATGATTAACGTGATATATTTGGGTTACCCCACGTGTGGGATCTATGTCTACCTCGTAAGTGACCGGGGTCACCTGACGTAGGATGGTATAAGGGCCCTGCCACTGTCCAAGGAGCTTTTGGTCGGAGGATGGCAACATCAGTACCACCAAATCACCTGCTAAGAAGGCTCTTGGCTTGGTGCCTTTATCGTACTGTCCTTTCTGCTTGTTCTGGGCATTCTCAAGATTCTGTCGTACAATGTCTCTTATGACAGCTAGGACCTGTTTCATCAGAGCAGAGACAAAAGGAGTACCCTGACCTGTCAATATTTCTCTGGGAAACCCTACCCTAGTGAATACTGAAATGAGGGCCTTGGCAATGTTCTGGGTGGTAGGCTGTCGTAAAGGTAGGGCTTCAGGGAAGCGGGTGGCATAGTCTACAATAACTAGGGCGTAGTGACAACCACTGCGGGAAGGTAACAGGGGCCCTATTATGTCCATCCCCACTCTGCTGAATGGGACGTCAATGACGGGAAGGGGTTGTAGCGGCGCCCTAGGGGGTCGGTATCTGCTATGTTTTTGGCATACCGGACATTCTTTACAATACTTTTTGATGTGTTGGTAAATCCCAGGCCAATAGAACTTGTCCAGGATTGTTTGGCTGGTCTTTTCCTCGCCAAAATGACCCCCCAGAAGGTGACTATGGGCCAGGAACAGCACCTTCTCCTGAAAGGGACCAGGGACCAGGAGTTGGGGGTTCTGTTGGTTCCCTCCCTTGCGGTACAATAGCCCGTTTTTCTTGAAGAAGTATGGACCTACGTTAAGGGGATCCTCTTGGTCCAATGCCCTTCCCCATGCTTCTTGTAGTAAAGGATCCTCCTGTTGTGCAGCCCTGAATTCTCGGTCAGTATGCCAGGGGTGTTCGTCCGGGATCACGGGGAACGCGCCTGTGTATTCCCTTTTTTCCTTCTTCTTCTGTGCTTTGGTTTTAGGTGGTTTGCGTGCCTGCATGGGGGAGGACAACCCCTTTGGAAAGGGTGCTTCCTCCCACCAATGGGTCAGGGATTCAGTGGTGTCTTGCAATAGTCCTGGCAATCCGGGGTAATCGCTTCCCAGTATCGCCTGCTCCGGTAGTGTGAGTATGAGTCCCACGGTGAGAGTGGTTCCGGGATCCTTTGAAAGCTGGACCTGTACCTGGGTGGTTGGGTACCTCTTCGTATCCCCATGAACACACTGAATGGCGACAATGTCGGATGAGGGCCTAACAGGGTGGTGTAAGTCCTGAGGCCTGAGGACACTCTGTCGACACCCAGTGTCAGTCAGGGCCATGAGGGTTTGTCCATCAAAATTCACTGGACATCGAAACGGAGGTGGGGATGCCCCGGGTACAGAACACACATAGTTACGTGCTAGGCCCACTTCCATCGGCTCGTCTTTGTGAGGACATACTCTGGCGATGTGACCAAATATTACACAGCTATAGCATTGTGGACCAGGATTGACAGGACGTTGTATCACCGGGGTTGGGAACAAAAGAGTAGGCTCTGGTCTTCTCGGTACAGGGGGTCGAGGAGGTCGTAGGCCTGTAGGAGTGTGCGGTTTGTGGGTATGATCCTCTTTTCCTCGCTGGGCCTCCTGGGCCCTGCTGTAGGCGCTTGCGATTTCTATTGCAGAGTCCAGGGTCAGGTGGGCATGCTGGCGTACCCATCTTTGCGTGCCGGGAAGCAAAGATGACAGGAATTGTTCCAAATATACCTTCTCTAAGATGTCCTCTTTAGTAGAGGAATCGGGTTTCAGCCAGCGGTTGGCTAGGTCTTTGATCCGAAAGGAGAGGGCCCTAGGGGTCTCTTGGGGCCCTTCCTTTATTTGCGTAGCCGTACTCGATAGGTTTCATCGTCAATGCCCAGCCTTTCGAGGATACACTTTTTAATGTCCGCATATGGAGTGTTGCCCTGAATGTTCGCTTGTTGGTAGGCGGCCTGTAGGTCACCCGTTAGTAGGGGACCTAGATAATGACCCCACCGGTCTACAGGCCAGGCGGCCGCCTGTGCTAGCCGTTCGAAGTTAGTAAAAAAGAAGTCCGGGTCTTCCCCCGGCACATATTTTTGGAGAACCACCGAAGGTAGGGAGGACATTGGCCTCGGTTGACCTAGGACATCGGTCAGTTTACCCATAGCCTGTTCGTGGGTGGTTCCCTGTCCTTTTAATACATCGTGGAGTTGTCCACGGTCGTCCTCAGCGGTCTTTAGGAACTGCTCCATTAACTTTCCCAGCTGTTCCTGGGAATCCGCCATCCTCTTCATCAAGGCCTCTATACCTCCAGTGAATCCCACTTCTGACACCAGATGTGATCGTGGGCGGTCGGCGGACTGGTAAAGCAGGCGAGGAGGCCGGATATAGTGGGCTATAGTGTTTTATTTGGTCTCTGTACAGTGGGGTGCGGGGATAGATAGAGAGTTCCAGGGCAAGTACACAACGAAGGGGTTGCGTCTCCTTCTGTATTCCTCCTGATGCAACGAGGGTCCGACGGGCGTCCGGGTCTTGGGTGTAGCTGCCTCGGTATGGTTGGAGAACACCTCGGAGGGCAACAAGAGAAAAAAGGAGCCGTTATCTCACTCTGGGACTCAAGATCCGTTACCGTCACCGTTACCCGGTAGTGTGGGGAGGTGAAAAGGGGAGTGAGGAAGGTACGGGCAAGAGTCAGGAAAGGGGAAGCAAAAGACGTGTTCAGGGTGGTGAGGAATAGGGGTGCTCTTTGTACAGTGCTACGTGTGTCTATATACAAAATGCCTAATGACTAATGGTGACGTGCCTAGGATAGCGGGAATAAGTTTACACCGGGAGGGGCTCCTACTATTTACACAGTGCACCTAAGGTGCTCAAGAGGGTAGCTGGTACTCACGCGCTCCGCCGTAACTCTCCTCCGAGTTATGGCCGCTCTTCAGCCACCTCCGTGGGACTCCACCAATCTTAGGACCACTCCTCGATGTCTCCGTTCCCGTCTTCTCCGTCCGTCACCGCACCAGCCGAAAGCTCCTGCCACGATCCTTCGACCCTTTCCGTCTCTCCTCCTCCGTCTTTTCTGTATCCGGTCGTCTGCAGGGAGGCGGGACTTCCGGGGTCGCGGTGTAGTCCTTCCGGTCCTTCGTCACTCCTGATTGGTCCCTGCAAAAGAGAGAGGGGTGGGGTTCCTGTCGTCATGGACGCTGTTGTTGGGGATTCTGCTCGTATACCAGGATATGGAGCGTTGTGGCGGGGTAATAGAGGTGACAGGGTGAGTAGGGGTCTTGTGACCCGTGGGGCAAGATCACAGGACTCTAATAGGAAATAGAGCTACACAATTTTGAGTATATATGTGCCGGCCTCTGAAACACTTTTGAAGCATTAGTGAAGGTTCACGAGAACCCGGGGTATCGCTATTTAGAAGGTCGTAAGGGGTGACAGGATGTTGATATGGATTGTTGTGTAAAGGACTTCACTGTTCTCACTGTGACCATCACACGCACAGACCTCGTCTGAGCGCCTCACGAGTAAGGGTGCAGGGGAGGTGGGAAAGGGAGGGGGCGAGGGGGGTAAGGGGGGTGTGGGGGACCAGGGGGGGGACGAGGGGTTGGGGAAAAAAGCAAAAAAAGAGAAAATAAGGAGTTTCGAGACTAATATGATCAGCCTTAAGTTTTTATTGAAGGCTATAACTACAATCCATGCTCATCAGGAAAATTTGGTACAAAGATATGTCAAGCATTAAAATCTGTACAACCAACATGGGTGGCCTGAATGATGCGAGGAAGCGCCAAAGGGTGGGACACTTTTCTAAATTTAATAATATTGATATTTTCTGTGTACAGGAAACTCACCTCCCTTGGGCAAAAAGAAACTTGATGAACTTTAGGGGGTTTGAAATCCTGGCCACAATGTGACAGTGGTTATACATCCATACCACTGTGCTGTTTCTTTTTAATCCTGTCAGGTGGAACACATCAATAAAACGGATGTCAGTGATTCTATCTAGACAGTTTTAACTAACTCTAATATTTGTTCACACAGCGCTGCATACCTCACTACACTCATCATCCTCACATATGGGAATAGTATCCATCCTTATAAATAAAGCATCTCTGAGCTCCTTCCTTAACTACGAAGTGGTAGCTCCCAGTGGCGACCAGGTTTTCCCCACTGGTAAGGAGGACCCATATGATGAAGCATGTCACCTTAGGGTGAGTGAGGGTTCTAATCCTTAAGGGATGTCCCCCCCCCTTAATGAGATACTACACCTGAGTTAGATTAGGAGAGGAAGGGCCTTACTTGTTGTGAAGGAGAGTTAGTCAATTGGCCAACGCCCATAATAGTTTGTGGGGATCTAAATGTATCAGTAGAAATATCAGTAGATTGGAATAAGAAAGCAGGTTACTCAGGCGGAAACCAAGAGTGTTCCGAGCTCTGGACTCTCTTATGAAATCTCATGGGCTTAAGGATGTGTGGGGGGTCAAGGAACCCTTTGATCCAGGTTACACTTACTTTTCTTGCCCTAATATGAGATATTCTAAGTTAGATTACTTTTTCATATCCTCCCCGGAGATGAACAAGGTCCGCATTAAGAAACTCCCAAAGTCAATTTCGGACCACAATCCTTTGGTGCTATTCTGTGAAGTGCCTAAAGTAGAGAGAAAACAAACCAACTGGTCTTTTGAGAGGAAATTATTATTAGATACCAGATTCGTAGAACATCTTAGAAAATGGCCTTGGGAGTTTTACGATGCTAACACGTCCCGGAACGGTGTGTGGGAAGCCTTTAAATCCTCTTTAAGGGGAGAAACGATAAGCTGCTCATCTAGGCTTAGGAGAGAAGATAAGAGAGAGACCGAGAAGCTTATGGACAGGCTAGTGTTGGCTGAAGAGCAACATATTAAGGATATTAGGCAAGGACGGGACGGACAGGAGAGCTTAAAAAGAATAACTAATATTAAAGCGGATCTCCAGAAACTAGTTATACAAAAGGAAGCTAGCGAGTATCAGGCCTCTAACGCAAAACGTTATGAAACAGGGGAACAGGCGGTTAGGGCACTGGCTCTGCAGATAAGGCAAGAGAGGACCAAGAACCTAATTTCCTGTATTCAGGAAGAAGATAAGGAGTACACGGAGCCTAAAGATATTTTAAAGGTCTTTCAGAACTTTTATCAAAAACTGTACAATGAGGAGGGGGTGATGTGTGAGCAGGGCCCGGGCTATGTGGATGGTGGTCCTTGCATAGATGCACAGTGTAGACAAGAACTTTATAGAGATTTAGATATGTTGGAGAGAACCAAGGCCCTACGGGAGTTATCTGCGGGCAGGGCTGCAGGCCCTGACGGGATACCCCTTGAGGTTTATAAATGCTTAGAAAAGGAGATCACCCCAATCTTACTTGATTTATTTAACGGGATCTTGTGTTCAGGTATTATACCGGAGTCTTGGAATGAGACTAACATCATTATCTTTCATAAGAAGGGAAAACCCAAGGGACTGCCGGGGTCCTATCGCCCAATATCGTTAATAAATGCGGACACAAAGCTATATTCTAAGGTCTGGGCTAATAGGTTGGGGGGATCATTGGCCGTCTCGTTTCCCCGTGGCAGCATGGGTTTGTGCCCGGAAGAGGCACTACGGATCATACTAGACGGGCAATAGCGTTATTCGATGCCCATGGTGCCACGGGGGGGGGGGGAGATGGCCATGGTCCTCCTTGACGCGGAGAAAGCCTTTGACAATGTGGTCTGGGACTTTCTCTGGGGTATCTTGGCCGGTAGAGGCTTTGGCAGCAATTTCTTGAGGGCAATTAAAGCCATGTATCTCAATCCAGTGGCTCGGGTCTTGGTTATGGGGCAATGTTCGGATAAAATAGTAATCAAGAGGGGGACGCACCAGGGCTGCCCCTCTTCCCCCATTTTATTTTCCTTGTATATAGATCCTTTTATACAGAGAATTTTAGCCTCCCGTCAAATCAGCCCAGTGGTGTTTAATGGCTTTACTACAAAACTGCTTGCTTACGCCGATGACCTGGCGATAATAACACAGGACCCTCATCAAGCAATGACTGTATTGGTGCAGTTATCAAATGAATTTGGGCTTCGTTCCGGGTATCGGTTGAATGAGGGGAAAACCCAGATCATCTGTACTAAAAATATCACGAAGAGCGATCATAGGTTTGTAGATTCAGCTGTATATCTTGGGGTCAAAATTAATGCATCAGTTGAAAAGATGGTGGCAGAAAATTATTTCCCCCCGATTAATTCAATTGAAAAGGATTTGAAAAGAATTGACGTGCTACACCTATCCTTGATAGGCAGGGTGAACGTTTTAAAAATGACTATGTTCCCCAAAATATTATACCTGTTCAGGGCTATTCCACTATTGCTAGGGGAAACTGTGATCAGGAAAATTTAAGCCACATTTGCTGGGTTTGTATGGCAGTACGGTAAAACTAGACGCTCAACTAACAACATGTCATTACCTTGGAATAGGGGAGACCTGGCTATGCCGAACCTCAGATTATACCACCTAGTATGCCTCCTCACGCAAATGAATATATTGATTTAATCTGATCCCCTACCATTGGAAGGCCAAATTGAGAGCCAGGATCCCCCTTCTATTTTTGAGCTACTGCTGGGGAGAAAGGCCTTTGGATTACTCCAGTGTGAGGCGGATCGAAGGTACTATAGGAAGGCAAGATATAAGATTGTTGAAGGGGTTTGGGGAACCTGGAAGGCTATTAGTAAAATTTTGAAGATCCCTAAAATAAACGCCAACACTAATCTGTGGAAATCTAGCTCATTCCCTCATCTGGGTCAGAACGCGAATTGCATTGTATGGAGGGAGCATGGGGTAAGTTGCCTGGGTGATGTTATGACAGGTGACGCCATTCTTAGCTTTGGTGAAATACAGCAGAAATATGGAATTCCTGACAGTCATTGGTTTTTATTTGGGCAATTTGTTCAAACATTATCAGCACATAGACCAAAGATTGTGTTATCTCCAGATAGTCAGATGGTTGATTATTTAAAAAGAGGGGGAAAGAAGATAGGTATAGCCTATAATCTCTTGTTGTCGGGCCTCCCAGATGATTTGAAGAAAATTGAGACCACATGGGCACAGAAGTTGGGGGACCCTGATGTTGACATAGACCTTGCTCTACACTTAAGCAAGAAAGTATTTCGAGCGTCAAATTTGAGGACACAACATTATAAGTCTGTGTTTAACCTCTATTACACCCTGGTGAAACTCTATGGGTGGGGGCTTAGAGAAGATGACAAGTGCCCTAAATACAATACAGGTCCGGCAGACCTATTGCACATGTTCTATCATTGCCCCAATCTGGCCTTAATCCGCAGTGATATAACTCTGTTCTTGGGGGGGCTGCTAGGTCATAACATCGATCTATCCCCCACCTTGATCCTTACAGGGACGGATTTCAAACTTAAGGTTGGGAGGGACACCCAAACGCTGTTGTTCATGGCAGTTGCAGTATTACGAATTCTTCTCTCTGCTGGGTGGAAAGATACCAACGCCCCCACGTTTCAGATGTGGCTATCTAGAGTGTTGGGCATACATAATTTAAAGGCTTGTTTATATGAATTTAAGGGAAGGAAGACACAGGAGTTTGGTAGGAATATATGGGCACCACTGAAAAAATGGAGGAATTCAAAAAGCTAAGCTTTATGACTACAGCATTCAGAAGAGCCAATGGTGATGCATACTTTTAAACTGATCATATGAAAGGTCCACAAGCTATGATTGTATGTATATTATTTTTTCTGAGTAATGTTGACTAATTTATTGCATATTATGATTTTTATATCTTTTTATGATATGTATTGGATTTTAATGGAAACCTTCCTTATTTCTAAATAAAAAAAAAGAAGAAGTGGGTGCATCACAAAAGATGTGATAAATCCACTTAGAGTGGTAATCAATTAGCAAAATTATACATTTAATGTCATGAGGCAATATATCATAGGGACAAGAGAAATCCACAGCAACTTTGTCCAATGGTTTCGTGGGAAAAGGAACTGGATGTAAAGGTGTATTGATTAGTTTCCATTTTTTGTCTGACAATAAACATTCAGAACAAGAGTCAATGTGAAATTTCACTTGAGTTTCCAAAGATGGCCACCAATAATAAGTTTTTTTTAAATAAAAACTTTATTGTGCAAAACAGAAGAATTACAGGTATGGGCCTACAACCCCAGGGGGCCGGCCGCTAGTGTTTATCAAGTAAATAAGCAATCAGTAAGGCAACAGTCGACCTCGGTAGGTCCAGCAGAAGTACAGGATACACTGTCGGCAACACAGGAAGTATGCAGGATGCACTATTTTTATTTTTTAGAAAAGAACAAAGAAAAACAAAAGACCAAACAACTCAAGGCGGAAACATGATAAAAGAAGTCGAGCTCAGCCACCGGGGACCTACCATAACGGATCGGAAATCAGGAGGATGTTGGAGAGAATCAATTGGGGGGGAGGGCAGTGGGGAATCAGGACAGTCGAGTAAGAAATATGATAATCAAGGATCCTCAGAGGTCAGGGGGACAGAGAAGCGTCTGGAATCTTCACGAGGGGGGGTGTGTAGATGTTTCCCCGATACGCGTTCCATTGGCCCCAAATTGTTCTCCGCGCCCTAGGCTTGCCCCTAGCCAAATATACCGTTTTCTCCCTGAACATGCACCAGTCCATGTTCTCCTTCCACGTCGACACGGTGGGAGGCCGTTGGGAACCCCAGAGCTGTGCGATGTCCCTTTTGGCAATCATGTTCCCAAGTGCCGCCCACCTGGTCTGGGCGATGTTGTAGTCATTCGGCTCCCACACATTCAACAGACATCTTCGAGCCTCAGGCAGCAGAACGACCCCAGTGACGCACTCCATCACAGCATGCACACGGCGCCAATACGTAGCGACCTCACAGCACTCCCAGAGGATATGAAGAAAAGTGGCACTCATTCCACAACCACGCCTACACAAGTGCCCTAAATACAATACAGGTCCGGCAGACCTATTGCACATGTTCTATCATTGCCCCAATCTGGCCTTAATCCGCAGTGATATAACTCTGTTCTTGGGGGGGCTGCTAGGTCATAACATCGATCTATCCCCCACCTTGATCCTTACAGGGACGGATTTCAAACTTAAGGTTGGGAGGGACACCCAAACGCTGTTGTTCATGGCAGTTGCAGTATTACGAATTCTTCTCTCTGCTGGGTGGAAAGATACCAACGCCCCCACGTTTCAGATGTGGCTATCTAGAGTGTTGGGCATACATAATTTAAAGGCTTGTTTATATGAATTTAAGGGAAGGAAGACACAGGAGTTTGGTAGGAATATATGGGCACCACTGAAAAAATGGAGGAATTCAAAAAGCTAAGCTTTATGACTACAGCATTCAGAAGAGCCAATGGTGATGCATACTTTTAAACTGATCATATGAAAGGTCCACAAGCTATGATTGTATGTATATTATTTTTTCTGAGTAATGTTGACTAATTTATTGCATATTATGATTTTTATATCTTTTTATGATATGTATTGGATTTTAATGGAAACCTTCCTTATTTCTAAATAAAAAAAAAGAAGAAGTGGGTGCATCACAAAAGATGTGATAAATCCACTTAGAGTGGTAATCAATTAGCAAAATTATACATTTAATGTCATGAGGCAATATATCATAGGGACAAGAGAAATCCACAGCAACTTTGTCCAATGGTTTCGTGGGAAAAGGAACTGGATGTAAAGGTGTATTGATTAGTTTCCATTTTTTGTCTGACAATAAACATTCAGAACAAGAGTCAATGTGAAATTTCACTTGAGTTTCCAAAGATGGCCACCAATAATAAGTTTTTTTTAAATAAAAACTTTATTGTGCAAAACAGAAGAATTACAGGTATGGGCCTACAACCCCAGGGGGCCGGCCGCTAGTGTTTATCAAGTAAATAAGCAATCAGTAAGGCAACAGTCGACCTCGGTAGGTCCAGCAGAAGTACAGGATACACTGTCGGCAACACAGGAAGTATGCAGGATGCACTATTTTTATTTTTTAGAAAAGAACAAAGAAAAACAAAAGACCAAACAACTCAAGGCGGAAACATGATAAAAGAAGTCGAGCTCAGCCACCGGGGACCTACCATAACGGATCGGAAATCAGGAGGATGTTGGAGAGAATCAATTGGGGGGGAGGGCAGTGGGGAATCAGGACAGTCGAGTAAGAAATATGATAATCAAGGATCCTCAGAGGTCAGGGGGACAGAGAAGCGTCTGGAATCTTCACGAGGGGGGGTGTGTAGATGTTTCCCCGATACGCGTTCCATTGGCCCCAAATTGTTCTCCGCGCCCTAGGCTTGCCCCTAGCCAAATATACCGTTTTCTCCCTGAACATGCACCAGTCCATGTTCTCCTTCCACGTCGACACGGTGGGAGGCCGTTGGGAACCCCAGAGCTGTGCGATGTCCCTTTTGGCAATCATGTTCCCAAGTGCCGCCCACCTGGTCTGGGCGATGTTGTAGTCATTCGGCTCCCACACATTCAACAGACATCTTCGAGCCTCAGGCAGCAGAACGACCCCAGTGACGCACTCCATCACAGCATGCACACGGCGCCAATACGTAGCGACCTCACAGCACTCCCAGAGGATATGAAGAAAAGTGGCACTCATTCCACAACCACGCCTACACAACCCATCCGACGAAAACCCCATGGCAACCAAACGAGGACCAGTGACATACATGCAGTGAAGAATCTTAAGCTGTACAAGGCGGAGAAGGGCCGGAATGGCAACCTCTTTATGGGAGGATAGTGCAGACTGCCAATCTGCGTCGTCCAATTCCAACCCGTCACCAGCCCAGGTTTCCCTGAGGCGCACCAAAAGATCTGCCCGATTGTTAATCAACTTTTTATAGATCAAGGAAATCGTACTATTGGGCAGATGACCATCAAGTATACGGTCCTCAAGCGGGGAAGATTCAGGGACTACGGTACCGGCCGTGAGGACCGACAGTAGAGCATGATGCACCTGCGCATATCTGAAGAACTCCCACTCACTCAACTCATATTCACTCTGAAGCTCCGCGAATGATTTCACCACACCTTTCACCCAGAGATCACCCACCCTACTGAGTCCAATCGTGTCCCAGTCCTCAAAGCCTTTCGTCGTCCAGAGGCATCCCAATCGTTCCGAAGCAAACAAGGGGGTCGCCTGCGTCAGTCGATCATTCCACCCCATAGCCACATTAGCATCCTTCCATACACGCACTGCGATTTTAGTGGGTCCCGTGAGGTTCCTCCCCGCCGTCAGAGAGTAGAGTGCTCTGTTAAAGTCGCCACCGGGCAACAGGTATATATCCATAGCATACGCTGGATTCAGCCCAGGAGCGTATGTAGCATGGTTAATGGCGGACAACTGGGAGGCCCAATAATACCTCCTGATATCCGGGAGCGCAATACCCCCGTCATACCAGGGGAGAGTCAGTTTTGAGAGAGCAATGCGCGCCCGACCGTCCCAAACCAGTCTCCTCTGTTGTCCCTCCACCTCCCGAAAGTAGCGAGCTGGAATAATATCAAAGGAGTTCTGGAGTGCGTAGAGAAATCGGAGTCGAGACATCATTTTAAACAGCGCCGCTCGACCAAGTGGGGACAGCGGCAGTCTACGCCAACGGTCCACGTCGAGCTTCAAGCGCCGGAGGGGAGGAAGGAGATTATGCTCGTAACGGGCAGCCGAGTCCAACGATATGTGGACCCCTAAATGCTTGAAGCCAGAGTGAGAGATTTGAATGGGGAACCTGGTAGGCAAGGGAGGATGACCACCAGAGATGACGTAAACACACGATTTAGACCAGTTGGAAATCAACCCGGAGTTTTTGCCAAAGGAAGTTAGGACATCAAAGAGGACGTTGAGGGACTTGCGAGGGGAGGTAAGATACAGAAGAATGTTGTCAGCATACAACGACACCCGGTCTTCAAAGTCAGGGGTCCAGCGAATGCCCTTTATTGAGGGTTCCCATTGGAGCCAGGCAGCGAGCGGTTCCAGGGCAAGAGCAAAGAGCAGGGGGGACAACGGACACCCCTGTCTAGTACCCCTCCCAAGAGCGAAGGACTGGGAGACTCTACCGTTAACAACCACCTGAGCCAGCGGATCCGCATACAGTAGCCTCACCCAACTAATGAATCCCGCACCGAAGCCAAACTTTTTAAGAGTGGCCCAGAGATACGGCCACTCTATCGTATCAAAGGCCATTGTGGCGTCTAAGGAAGCCAAGATGGCCGGTTCCGAAAGAAGCTCCGCCCTCGCGAGAACGCCATGAAGGCGACGCAGGTTTAGAGTAGTGTTCCGGTGCGGGATAAAGCCGGATTGATCTGGATGAATCAGGTCGCAAATAACAGTGAGGAGGCGGTTGGCAAGAACCTTAGCGAGAATCTTAGGCTCAGCGTTTAGTAGGGAGATAGGCCTGTACGAGGCACAACGGTCACGCGGTTTGCCCTCCTTAGGAAGTACCACTATAGTGGCCAGGCGCTGATCGATGGGAAGAAAGCCAAGATCACGTGTCACGGAGGTATGGTGCGACCTTATCTGGGCGGAGTTTGTATAATTCAATGGGCAGGCCATTAGGCCTCATGGCTTTACCGGAACGGAGGGAACGAATGGCAGTCGCTATCTCATCGACTGACAACGATGCCTCCATACTCTCCCGATCCTCTTCAGACAGGCAGGGCAGCGCGATGTCTCTCAACAAAAGACAAGAGTCATCCTCATCCCTGTCGGACACCGGGGAGTAGACCACACGAAAATAGTCAGCAAAACATTCCACAATCTCACAAGGGTCAGTCACCTCCACACCATCAGGATCCTGAATCACAGGGACAACACGGTTCGCTCTCTCCTTCTTATCAAGCCAAGCAATCAGCTTACCCGCCTTGTCACCAACATCATACAATCTACCTTGCTGTTCTCTGTACATCGTTTTGACGGCATCTGTCGTAAGGGATTTATAATCAAACTGTTTCAAGCTAAGGGCGTGGAGTTTATCCCGGGAGACACCCCTGTCTAGATCATCTTCTAAGTCCAATATTTCGGCCTCCAGACTCTCGACCTCCCCATCCCTCGCTTTCTTGGTCTCTGCTATTAAGGATAGGGCGTGTCCATGAATAACAGCCTTAAAGGCTTCCTACAGGGACACCGAGGACGAGATAGACCCTTCATTCTCCAGGAAGTATTGGTCAAGTGACTTCGTAAGGCTGGCGCGGGTCTTGGGGTTACGTAAATGCCAGGGATTGATAGGGGCGACCCGTCCCGCAGTATGTAGACCCATATCAAAAAGAAGTAAAACAGGAGAGTGATCCGAGATACCCCGGGCCATTTCCCCAATGTAGGAGGACTGGACAGCGGGCATAAGGAAATAGTCTAGCCTGGGGAGACTCCCATGAGCGCCGGAGTGAAAGGTGTAGTGACGTAGCGCCGGGTGCATTAGCCTCCAGGAATCTACCAGACCTAAGGTGTCCAGGAACCCACCGAGCCATGACTGAGACGCGGGAAAATCCCTGGGGGGGTGACGATCCAAATCACCGGAGAGTACTGAGTTGAAGTCCCCACCCACAAGGAGAAGACCATCAGGGAGCCCCAGCAGCAGCCGACCAACGTCTGAGAATGTAGAGGTCTGGAGTCCCGGCGGTACATAAACAGAAACCAAAGAGAGAATCTTGCCCTCCCACCTACCAGTGAGGGCGGCGTAGCGCCCTCTGTTGTCAAGAGTGACAGTATCAATTTCAAGTGGGAGGGAAGACCGGATCAGAATGCCCATGCCCCTAGAGCCAGTGGTGAATCCGGAGTGTGCAACCAGTCGGTAACCCAATCTACTCATCGCGTGACATACATTGCCAACTAGGTGCGTCTCCTGCAAAAGTACCACATCAGGGGACAAACGTCGCAAATACTGCAGAACAACTCCCCGTTTTATACGATCGCCCAAACCGTTGACATTCCAAGATATAAGTTTCAGCCCTCTACCCCCCATTCCTAAACATGTTGCATGGGGTTCCCCATGAAGAGCAGGACATCAGGATCAGAGAAAGAACTATTACACTGCCTTGAGGAAGGAAAACACAAACACAACCCCCCCACCCCCCAACTAGAACCCGTTACAACTCCCCCCTTCCTGCACCCCTGCAAAAGACTAAAAAGCCCCCCCAAAGTGCAGTGTGCCTGTGCCCTAACAATCCCATTCTACAAAAAGACCCCGGAGGAGGAAAGAGGCCCGTTCCCACCCACCACCCAAATGTGGACAACTACAAGGCAACAAAAACAGAAAAACAGTACCCAGCTGAGCAAAGTGCAATGTTCAGAAACCAGGGACCGAAGAGTCACTTATGCGTAGGCTCACCACCCTCGGCACCGCCAGGGTGCTCCGTACGATCGCCTCGGCCCGGCAGGGAATCCAACCAGTCACTCACAATGTCCGGTCGGTCAAAAAAGAAGGTCCGTTCCTCATACTCCACACGAAGCCTAGTAGGGAAAAGCATGGCGTACTTAAGGCCCAGGTCCCGGAGACGCCGCTTCACTCAAAAAAAGCCCATCTTTTGTCTTTGCATAAGTTGCGTGAAGTCCGGGAAAAAGTTAATCGAGGAGTTTTCAAATTTCACCGGGCCATGCACTCTCGATGCCTTCAAGATCGCATCACGGTCTCTAAAATGAAAAAGTCTTGCAATGATGGGCCTCGGAGGGGCGCCCGGCTTAGGTTGTCCGCCCGGGACTCTGTGTGTGCGCTCAACCGCTAAGAATTTACTCAAGCCCGAGGGGGCAAGATGGGTGAGGATCAGATCCTCGACCAGGAGATCCACAGAGTGAGTCTCGGGGTTTTCCGGGACCCCTATAATGCGGATGTTATTGCGCCTTGCCCTGTTCTCATAATCCTCCAGCAGATGGGACATTTGGTTATTCACCGATTTTAAGTTCCCAAGTTCAGTTTGAAGTTCCACCACATCGGACGTGAGGTTGGAGGTCTTCAGATCGAGTGATTTGACCTTTTCGTTCGTTTTAGACAGGTCGGCCCTGATCAGAGTGACATCCACAGCCACCGTGTCAATTTTTCTAGCCAGGGCCTCGTATTGCTGGCCAATGGTTTCCCTCATGCCGGTGATGGCGCCCATAATGTCCTGCAGGGACAACTCGGCAGGAACGGAAGGGCCGCCTCGTGCGTCCTCCGGGGAACGACTGGGAGGCCCAGGGGAGCCTTTGACTTGAGTATAGCGATCAATAACATTTGTCTGGACCGGTCCATCACAAAGAGAAGTTTTGGTCTTCCGCTTCTCAGCATCACCCTTGCCCGCCATGCTGGAAACTGCTCCCCGGAGGGGCCCACATGACCAAGTGAAAATGGCCGCCGACAGTCCGGGCGCCAATGAGACCACAAGAGCTGGCTCATAGGACCAAGAAAAGGCACGATGTGATCCAAAAAGGATGAAATGAGGAGACAGTTCAGACACAAAGTGGGGGCCGGACTGGACCCCAGCCGGGCGTGACCGCCTTTCAATCAGACCATGTGGGGATCCGGGAACGAAACCGAAAGTAGAGCTGTGGTCACCGATGAGGCCCCACTGCCATTGTTGTTCAACTCCGTCCCGGATCCGCAAGTAGCCAAGACCCCGGCACAGCCTCCAGGTGGGCCAGAAAAGTTCAAAGTGCCATATCTCCGGTCACCGACGTCCGATTTCAGTTCTGATAAGAGTTCTTCACTCAGCTGAGGTACATCTCCAATAAGCTGTCCAAGAAGTCAGGATATCTTCAGGATAAAGTGCAAGGAGCGGCAAGGGTTCGGGGAGCTCTGTGCTCACGCGACCATCTTGGATGCCCGCTAAGCTCCTCCTCCAATAATAAGTTTTAATGAGCTGAGAGGTTTTAGAAATGCCTAAATGGCCTTGGTGAGCAAATTTGATTATATCATTCCTGACATCAGAGGGTGGAACAAACAAATCATTCCGCAGAACCATATTATTAACAAGGGACAACTCAGAAGAAACCATGGCAAAAGCTTTCAACTCACTGGATAACTTCCTATATTCTGGCCAATTTGAGATTCTCATCCTTTTCTTGCGCTTTTAACCATGATTCTTAAGTGATGCTAGAAAAAGAATTAATAGCATCAAGGGTTGCAATGACACATTCTGTGTCTCCTGAACTCTCAGAGTCTGAAGAATCATGCAAAGACATACGTGAGAGACAATCAGCCCTGAAATTCCTTCCATCAGATATATGTTTAATCACAAAATGAAACTCTTGAAGCTTTGAGAGGAGTCTAACTAACCTCAATGAGGTTTTCCCTAGACCATTGCAAGTTAAAAGTTGGGTAAGAGGCTTATGATCTGTGAAGAGTTCAAATTCACGACCCCAAATGTAATTTCTAAATTTTTCAATGGCCCAAACACAGGCAAGAGCCTCATGCTCAATAGTGCTGTAATGAGTTTCAGAAGGTTTTAACATCCTTGATGAAAATGTGTTCCTTGCCTGAAACCCATTGGCCCAGAACTGCACCCAAACCAGTGAGACTTCCGTCTACCATGATAAACCATTTAGAGGAGTCATGAAATGGATGAAGAGCAGGGGCATCAATAATAAGTTTCTTCACTTGAGTGAAAGAAGACGAAACTTCCTCAGATCAGTTAAATTTCGATCCTTAGCGTAAAAGAGCACGTAGTGGCTCCACTGTCTGGGCATATCCTTTTACAAAACGTGCGTAATATTCAGAAAGCCCAAGACAGGATCGAAGAGAATCTTTATCCTTAGGGGGAGAGGCATGGCTAATAGCTTTAATTAGTGAAGTTTTCGGCTTAATACCCTCTGACGAAAGTGTATGACCCAAATATTCAAGACTTTGAGTGCTGAATTTACATTTTTCAACTCTGATTGTCATACCTGCATCATTAAGTTTGCTGAGGACAGAGTGTAAATTGTTTAAATGTGATTCCCAATCATCAGCAAATACCAATATATCGTCTTGAAAAGACTGGAAGCCTGGAATGTTTCCGAAGAGATTGTCCATGATTTTCTGAAAGACGCTGGCTGCGGAAGCAAGGCCAAAGGGCAATTTGAGATATTTAAAGACACCAAAAGGTGTGACAAATGTGGTGAGTTCTTGAGAATCAACTGCCAGGGGAAACGGATGGTAAGCTGACCGAAGATCAATGAGTGAAAAAAATGTTGCTCCTCCCAAATTGGCTAGAAGTTCATGTATTTTAGGGAGGGGGTGGCAATCAATGAGTATGTTTTTATTTAAAGTGCGCAAATCCGCACATAATCTGACCTCACCATTTTTTTTACGAACAATCACAATGGGAGAAACCCACTCAGAGGAGTCAGAAGAAGCGATTACACCCTCATCACATAGAGCTTTAAGAACAGACTTGAGTTCGTCTTTTGCACTAATTGGAACTGGGCTAACCTCATGCACAACAGGTTGGGCATCAGATTTCAATCTTATCTGATGTTGGAAACCCTTAACGGTTCCCAATTTCATCGAAAATAACTTAGGAAATGTATCTAATACGCAGACGAATGGTCTGTAAGAGATAAACAATCAGTATTGGGAACTAGGTCATCTCTAGATTACCAGCAGGAACTTATCCTTGAGGGGGATCACCCAAAGAAATGGGATTGTCAAACCCTGGGATGAGACGTAAATCCATTTTCGCGAGATCTTGCCAACCTATGATGTTGCGTCCTTTGTCTGCGACATACATTTTCGTAAAAATTGACCTCCACAAACATTCAAGTCTGTAATTAAAATAACCAAGCATATCTATGTCGAACTCGCCAAAAGCCTTTGGGTTGACATCCGTTGGAGATAAATAAATAGAATCTTTCCATTTGTCATGAAACAGGACATCAGAAAGGATGGTTAAAGGAGAACCTGAATCAGCCAAGATGGGGATTTCAATATTGCAAAAGAATGCAGTACCCAAAGGACCCTTGTCGTGTTGAGACGTGGAGATAGAATTACATTCAATGGATACTACCATGTCTTGCAAGTGATCAGAACAGTCATCAACTGAATCAGAGTAATTAACACAATTGACTCTTGTAGTTTTCTTTGAAGATCTGCATAACCCTTGAAAATGACCAATCTTCTTGCAAAGAATACATTTTTGCCAATAGCAGGACAATTAGGGTGATTAATTACTCAAATGTGACTTAGATCCAAAACGAAAACAATAGGTACTCTTTTTTACAAACTGTTTGGTGGATCTCTGTGTATAAACAGCATTAACAGATTCAACCTCTTGAGAAGGGGACTTGGCAGAATTAATTGGGTGTTCTTGCTGAAGTACTTTCGAAGTAACGGTAGACCTTTCGATACTTTTGGCAATGTCTATTGTTTCCTGAAGAGATGGTTTTCTACAACTAAGAAGTCGCTGTTGAATTTTTCTTGAAAAACAAACAAAAACGAACTGATCACGAATGTAAACTTCAGGATCGTTTTCAAATTCGCAGGTTGAAGCGAGAATTCGCAGTTGTGCGATATGTTCCTCCACCGACTCCTCTTCTCGCTGTTTCCTCTTAAAAAAATTATGCCTTTCAAGCATTATATTTGGTTCCTGGTCATAGTGTCTAGCAAGACGTGATAGGGCTTCTTTATAGGAGTCCCAGTGGTCTACATCACCAGCATCACCAGCAGGATTGGGAAATTTAGGCAAATTCTCAAAAACGTGTTGTGCCGCAAGGCCTAGACAACCATATAAAATTGTAACTTTGCGTTCTGGTGAGAATTTAGTAGCATCAATGGCAACAATATGATTTTCAAATGCTTTTATCCATTGCCGCCATGGAATGATGGGCTTTCCAGGATGCTGAAGAAAAGGAGGTGGTTGCGCGAATTGTTGAGCAGATGCCATGACTGACACAACAAGTGATAAAAAGAAACCTGTAAACAATAAATACTTTCACGCAAAGTAAGGAATGAAATAACTTGGCAGTAAAAACATGTAAATTTAAACAGCAGAAATAAAGTACCTTTAAAATTTCAAGCGACAATGTATGTCAGTTAAAACAATACAAAATGTAATCCGCAATATATATGATATATTCACAGTGAGCAAAAGTAAAAGTCCTTCACTTCACACTGTAATAATCTGGTTGTAAATAAAGAACAAATTGTCAATTTTAAAAAGGTGTGCCTGTCACCGTATTGAAGCGAAGGCAGGGTTAAAGAAGTACAAACAGGTTAAAGCTTGCAAGTTTAAAAGGTGTGCCTATCACCGTGTAAAAGTGCAGGCTGAACGATACCTTGAAAACAAAGAAATCCGTGGTCGGCTTGAAAGATTGTTCGGCGTGGAGCGTTACCATGGAAACCCTGTAAAACACAAAATGGCTGTGTTATGCACCTGACGTAAGCGCGCGATGACGTCAGCGTAGAAGCAACCGAGATTAGGAATCACTGGTAACCAGGGGCGTAGCCACAGGAAGTGATCGATGACGTAGGCCGGTAACCAGGGGCGTAGCGAGTGATCAATGACGTAGGACATGCCTCACCAAATACGAAGAACAGGAAACTCCTGAAGAATCACAGGAAATGCCATCAAATCGGGATGAGAGAAACAGTGAAAGACTTCCGTTCCCAAGAAATTCGAAGGAGGATGGTTCCGATAGGTGAGGTGTCCGCCAAATGCAAAGAAAAGTAAGTTGGTGGGTGCAGCTGCGGGGCAAGTTCCTTGTCGCCAAATGTAGTAAACAAGGCCGGAGGCGAAAGTTGAAGAGCAGAGTATTTATTCTCATACAACGCTGCACCCACGACCAGATGCTCACGCCACACACCAGGATCTCCAACAACTGAATAATGTTCTTCTAGTCCTGGCATGCCGTGTCCTGCATCCGAACATGGAATGACATTCATACAATGCACAGTGCGTGCAAGTATTTCTCGCGACACCTTGCGCCAGAACACGAGCGCGATGGTGGCAAGAACAGAGACATACTACACACCTACTACTCTCCTAGACCCAAGAAGCAGGAGACAGGGATGATTAGGAAGAGAAGAGGGCAAACTGCAGCAGCTATCAGTGGGGTATGACTGAACATACATTGACATGGAAATATATGCTGTTCAAGTATTTTCAGACAATGAGATCTAAAGTATGGGGAAGTACATAAAGATCATGTCATGATGCAATAATATCGTTGACAAGAATATAGGGGCATATTATCAAGCCCCTTATCGACGCATCATAAGCACATTTCTGCCGATAAAGAGGCAATATTTGCTTCGCCCTATTATCAACGCAGCGTTAAGTCAATTAACGTGGCTTAAAGCCACGTTAATTGACTTAACGCTGCCTTGGTAATAGGGCCCCATTCACGATAAACTCATCGTGAAAGGGAGCGTGCAGTGGGTGTTGCGGTGGGCGTTCCACTGCAACACCCATTCACTTCAACGCTGCCACCTATTATCAAGAGAGGCCATATTAGGTGGCAGCACCGAATTGAAGAACAGGAAAGACCTGTTCTTAAGGTGGCGAAACGAGGAGAAATGCTTCATTTCTCCTCGTTTTTGCTTTTTCCATGTGTGCTGCCTTGTGCAGCACACATGGAAAAAGTAAAATGCCAAGGTTTGTTTATGTACAGGAAGGTGTCCCTTCCTGTACATAAACAAATCTCTTTTTAAAAATGCCAATTCGTAACTTACATGTGGGCTGCCTGAAGCAGCACACATGTACATTACAAAATGGCATTTAAGCTTTGTTTATGTGTAGGAAGGAACACCTTCCTTAGCGTTTCCGAAGTGGCGAAGAGAGGCGTTAAGCCAAGGCCGCTAACACCTCTCTTCGCCACTTTGTTGGTAATATGCCCCTCAGTTTTTTTAGGTAAGTGATATGCTTTTAAATAATTTGGATGTTTTTATTATCATTTTCAGTAATGTAGAGGTTACAAATATCGTTTTTAAATGTCTGTGTTTTAGTTTTATATTATTTTTATGTGATACTATTGGTTATATAAATATTATAAGTTTTTTATAATAGCATGCAATTTTAAGTGATTTAGAAATATTTAATTAATTTTTGATAGTAATTAAAGTGTTGTAGCTGGTTGTTGGGTATATAGGAGGATAGGGTGGAAAGTTAATTAGGCAATAATTAATTATGAATTATGAATTATATTTTATTCAATTTATGACTGATATTTATTATGTAAATTAGGTATTACTGACATATTTTTGTTTATTGTTATTTGTGGGCTGTTAGGTTTGTAGTGTTATAGGGTGCGGAGCTAAATAAGTAATTGTTAATTATCAATTCATTATTATTTGTTAATTAATTATTTAATTGATTCTTAATTATGTAATTTATGGAATACCTATTGATTTACTTTTATTTTCAATGCGGGCTGGTAGCTGTGTAGGAGTCTAGGGTGGGAAGGTAATTATGGAATAATTAATTGACAATGTATTATTAACTGTAATTTAATTATTTAATAGTTTTTTTATGATGTAAAATAGGGAATATTGATTTCTTTTACTTATATTTTACTTGCGTGATGCAAGGTTTGTAGGGGTATACGTTGAAATGTTAATTAAGTAATAAATATTTAACTACTATTTATTTTTCTGTAAATTAAACATTTGATTGATTTTAAATATGTCAATTATGCAATACTTATTTTTTAGTTATATTTTAGGTGCGGGCTGCTAGGCTTGTAAGGGTACAGGGTGGGAAATTAATTAATTAATAATTGAATAACATTTATTAATCAATATTTATTGAATAGTTATCATATAAATCATGTACATTGATGAATTATTTTCAGTTTTTTTTATATATATTCCATATGCTTTGTGTGCGCATAATTTGCGTGCTATGCCCTGGGCACGCTTAGGGGACCTGTCTCGTTTTGTGGCCGGAGCTACAAGGGCACTGCTTTACGGCGTTGTTTGGACTTCTGCCCCGCATTCAGGAACAGTGGATACATCACTGCGCATTGCAGTCCGTGACTGCACGGAGAGGTCTTCTCATTGCAGTAGTATCTCCAATACCACGTGGGCCTGAACTCTTGCGGTGGGACGTCAAGGGGGCCTGGGAGAGAACTTTGTGAGGCGAGGACACTTGTGATTTTAAACTGCACCCACACTCACTTTTCACTTGTCACCAGCACTCAGCAAGGGTTACAACGAGTCGACAGCACAAGCGCTTACCTGTGAGCCATCATGGTGCTTGCTGGGAGCCGTAGTCCGTCCAGAGTGACTGCAATGAGGCGTTCATGCTTTTGGTCGACTCAGCTGGGCTTCCACCAATGGGAGTGAAATGGACTGTTTGAAAGGTGGAAGGTATCAGCTTCTAGTGTTTGGCATCTGATGAAGGCACGCCAGCCGAAACGCGCCATGCCTCCCACTCCGCATTAAAGAATTTCTTCTTGGCTCCCCGTTGTGTCCCTCCAGTTTCTTCCCTCCAGGGGGGAGTGAGCTTTGTGTGCATAATTTGCGTGCTATACCCTAGCCATGCTTGGGGGACCCGTCTCGTTTTGTGGCCGGAGCTACAAGGGCACTGCTTCAAGGCGTTGTTTTTGACTTCAAGGGATTGATGAGCTCCGGCCCCGCATTCAGGAACAGTGGATACATCGCTGCGCATTGCAGTCCGTGACTGCATGGAGAGGTCTTCTCATTGCAGTAGGATCTCCAATACCACGTGGGCCTGAACTCTTGCGGTGAGACGTCAAAGGGGACCCGGGAGAAAACTTTGTGTGGCGAGGACACTTGTGATTTTAAACTGCACCCACACTCACTTTTCACTTGTCACCAGCACTCACCAAGGGTTACAACGAGTCGAGAGCACAAGCGCTTACCTATGAGCCATCATGGTGCTTGCTGGGATCCGTAGTCCGTCCAGAGTGACTGCGATGAGGCGTTCTTGCTATTGGTCGACTCAGCTGGGTTTCCACCAATGGGAGCGAAATGGACTGTTTGAAAGGTGGAAGGTAGCAGCTTCTAGTGTTTGGCATTTGATAAAGGCACACCATGCCTCCCTCTCCGCATTAAGGAATTTCTTCTTGGCTCCCCGTTGTGTCCCTCCAGTTTCTTCCCTCCGGCGGGGAGTGAGCTTTTTGTGTATATATATATATATATGTTTTCATGATCTGCATCCGCCTACTAGTGTTTACAACTGTACATATATGAATTTTAATATGCACTTTATTATTTATTGCACTTGCACTTCATTTTGATGTAAAGCACGCGTTCATTTTCAATGACCTGGAATAAGAGATAGTGTTTACAATTGTGGAGGGATGTGGCTAGATCGTTGTCATTGTACTGGCAGCGTTCACTTTAAATAGAAAAAAGTCTATTATTATGTACTCTAATATGAGCGCACAGATTGTGTCTAGCGTTTGTTATGACTGACCACCAGAATTACGTGATCCGTTTGCAGGAATCCACCACAGTGATTACATTAATAATAATATTTATTGGGATATTAAGTTTTTATATTTTGAACTGTTAATGAATTTGTTCTCTTTTCCCTCATGTAAACCATCGGGTTGTTGAAGTATTTTGTCTATGTTAATGAACCAGGTGCTTGTTGTCAATCTTAATTTGCACAGTATTTAAACACTCCCATTGGTAATTTGATGCCATGTGATCAGGGCTGTTGCAAAACAGCCGAAACGCGTCATGCTGGTGGACACGGGGAAAATAAACCACTAGATATCTACAAACGCTTTGTGTCTGAGTGATCCGTACCTGGGTATAACGCAGCTTTGAAGGCTGGGGTTACAGGACTTTGAATCGATATCTCGTGCACTTTTTAGCACCGGCACTTTATAATTCTTATGTGCAATATCTAGATAAAAGTTTACAGTATAAGGATACTAGTTTACAAAAGCACTTGCACTTTATGATTGAGGAATAAACTTGACCTGACCGATCAGCATTACCATCCATATAAGTCCCATTAGGATCTGTGAGATAACATGATCAGTATAGCCAGAGGTGAATCCACATAAGATAAGTTGTGTCAAGTCGAATACATTATGGCACAATACTTAAAAAATATTGAGATGTAAGTAAGTAATGATTTTCATTTGCAAAGAAGGTCCCATTTGTTGAAAAAGGCACTGGCCTTGGAAAAATGTGAAACATTGTGTTTACGCTTTCAATATATAAAACTGCACTTGTACTTTAATTATTGAACCGATCTTTATGAGTGACATTATTATTTCCTGTTCACTCTCACTTTGGGATTTTTAACGTTTGTTTATGTGAGTATCTGTTTTAAAAGCAGAATAACAAATGTTTTTACTTATATAATACCTATTTTTTAATGTATTTGAGAGTGCTAAAATGGCCGCCGTATTCACAAACAACTACATTTCTTATTGTGAGTCCTTTCACTGTTTTCACTATGTTTTCATGCACTAAAGGGAGGACTCTAGACAACGCAAAAACATCGTGATCAAGGGAGCTTGACTCCCGAAACGCGTTGATGACATTGCTGCAAACTGAATAAAAGAGGCCTATGAAACGATGTTCGTGAGTGCCTGGATGTTCAACCAGAGTGTAATTGGAATTGAAACCCTATTTTCGAAATATATATATAGATATATATATATATATATATATATATATATATATATATATATATATTCACTGAAAAAACCATAGGTTATAGCCGATATATAGTTAGGGATTAGCATTTACAAAACCTTAATTTACTCGCAAAAAACCATTGAAATTCGCATATATAGTTAGTTGCACTAACTATATATCGCGCACCCGCAATCCACTGCTGATGATGTCACATATTACATCATTCATGACATGGTCAGTGACATCACTGATGACATCACTGATGACATCTCAAATGACATCACTGATGACATCACTGATGACATCTCAAATGATATCACTGATGACATCACTGATGACATCTCATTTGACATTACTGATCACATCACTGATGATATCATTTATGTGATAATACAATGAACATCTTCAGACTCTAATATAACCTTAGATACAATCAGTGTAAACAGACACTCACAGACTGTCACTTATCCATGGAGTTACTCACACACCTAGTCAGCCATGCAAAGAATCAATCACACCTCCATTTTCTCAACTATACAGTTATACACACCTTACTTATTCAAACATATACTAACACATATTTACTCTCTTATACAATCCCTGATACATGTTCACAATGATCCATACAGCCACTCACACATTCACTGGCTCTTATGTACAGTTATTTATATATGTCAACTCTCACATGTACTGTGTTTTACATATGTACTTACTTTGACATGTAGCACTGAGAAATCCATTCACTCACCAATAAACTCATGCAGACAGTCAACCGTCCATACAGCTGTTTCCACATGCACTTTTGAACCCATACATATAGTGAATTAACTACTCACACATCTATGCACAGAGTCACACACCTCCCAGCCACCCACACACACACTCAGTCTCCCATACAAATACTTGGGCAACCAATCAATAACCCATATAGTTACTCATATAGCTACTGATCAACACATGCAGCAGTTTACAGAACAACAGACATAATGATGCACAAATTAAGACAGTTTAGTCACTAACCCATGCACTCAGTGAGACACAATAAATCACTCACTCATACAGTCAGTCATGCACCTACTAAATCCTTCATCCAGACACTTATACATCCACTCATTCTTCAATATGTAAGACATATTTTAACTTTACAGAAACATACAGTCACTGGGTGTTGTCATCAGTGATGTCATCAGTGATGTCATTTGAGATGTCATCAGTGATGTCATCAGTGATGTCGCTGACCATGTCATGAATGATGTAATATGTGACATCATCAGCAGTGGATTGCGGGTGCGCGATATATAGTTAGTGGAACTAACTATATATGCGAATTTCAATGGTTTTGTGCGAGTAAATTAAGGTTTTGTAAATGCTAATCCCTAACTATATATGGTCTATAACCTATGGTTTTTTCAGTGAATTTTCAAGGTTTTGTAAATGCTAATTCCTAACTATATATGGTCTATAACCTATGGTTTTTTCAGTGAATTTCAATGGTTTTTTAATAGCAAATATCAAAAGCTGTAAAATGTCAAGTACGTGGTAGGTAAAAACATTTTCATATTTATGCACGCTGATGTGCTTTGAATGCTGCCCCCCCCCTCCTCTTTTCTTTTAGGAATATTCTCTCTTTGCAGATAGTGAAGGGTAGGTAACACAGGCCTTTGCCCCCGTTGTAATTCGTCGTGCCTGCTTCCCTCTCCATTTGATTGATTGTTATCCTAGCATTTATTGTTTTGGAATTGGTTCTCTTTGGTTCATTCTCTATTTACAAACAAGCACAGAGTCGCAATACTCTGTTTAGTCTTTGGAGACAGTGAAAAATCGTTAAAAAAACAAAAGGAATCAAGCAAAATCAGTAGGCCACTAATGGTATCTCTTTTTGACCTCGCTAAAATAGAAACATTATGAACAACCCCTCATGACGAATACGAAACTAGTGAGTGGAACTGAGCTCGACACCATGATGGCTGCAAGACAGCTCGGCTCCGCCACCCACCCCACCCAAAATAACGACAAACACTATGCAAATATTATAAATATATACAACACACCAGCAAAGTAACAGGGTAAAACGTTTTATTAAATAACTATTTACATGGCAGCCTGCTGCAACATCGATCCAAACAAGCCTTTGTTTTTTGGGCTCAAAATAAACCATCAATAGTAAGATTTTCATAGGTGAGTGTAGGTTCATGGTTTTCCATCCACAGACTAAAAGCCTGGAGTGGGAGTGAAAGAACAATAACTAGGTAAGAAGGAAGGCAGAGGTTGTGGGAAGGACTCTGGATATGGTATGTTACTTGGTCCCTGAGATGCTTCGATGTCACTGCCTTGCACAAATGGCATAAGTCCTGGATGTTGGGTGCCATAGTTAAGGGTTCCGAGCAGCGCTTGTAACACTGTCTGAAGCTTATTTGCACCTGCTGCAGCTTCACTATTCTCAAAGTAAATGGGGGCTGTTTGTGGACCTGACTGCATTGGAAAACAATGTGATGCGGTGCCTCCCTGAACCACTTGACGGAGGCCCCCGAGATAATTGCGCCTGCTCCACACCTTGTCCCACAATCTGTTTGACCTGAAGACACGTCCTGCGGTGCCCTGGTCCGACCATCACATATACCTGCGCCAGGAGACGGCGTGGGGTGCAGTAGAAGGGAGAGGCGGCGCGAACGAGCCTCCCCCACCTCCCCAGGTGGAGGTTTCTCAGCTACACCCCAGCGCTTCACTCGACCAGCTGACTTGCGCCCGCTCTTGCGACACAGTGCTTCGCTCGGCCAGCTGAATTGCGCCTGCTCTTGCTATTACAACGTCTCACCCGCCATCCAACGGAATTGCACCCAATCTTG
This sequence comes from Lissotriton vulgaris, assembly GCF_964263255.1. Taxonomy (NCBI): domain Eukaryota; kingdom Metazoa; phylum Chordata; class Amphibia; order Caudata; family Salamandridae; genus Lissotriton; species Lissotriton vulgaris. Next base: position 761,262,593 of record NC_141697.1, on the reverse strand, counting down.
CGGTACAGTGACAGGCGGCTGCTACGGAGCTCACGAAATGGCGGTCGGCTCCACAGACTTGGGCCTGGCCTGCAAAGATGGCTCTGGGCAACCGTGGAACTCGGACGCTTGACTGCTAGGGCATGGGACCCATTCCCAAAAGAGTCCCCTCAGCCTTGAAGATTCTACAACAGTCACCGGGACCCCCGACTCCCGTAGACTTCCGGTGGGGAGCGACTGCCATGATTGCTCGCGGAATGGCCACGACGTAGCCACGAGATGGTGGTGCTCTCATGCTGACGCCAGCTTCAGTCTAAAACATCCAGAAACACTGTAGACTACCAATTCGATCAGTTCCGGTGGAGCCCCAACGTGACCCGGTAGAGAAGAACTTGCCCTCCCCTCTTTGACTGATGGTTCTTGTTGCCTGTCCCTTCTCTTGTCATTTAACAGAACTTTTTGGACTGCTGAAAGGGGTTGTGTTCCGACCGCTGGTTGGTGGAGACATTTTGACTATATTCTGGACCTGCGTTGTCGCGTAATGCGTCATATGACGCGCCGCGTTAGCGCACCCGGAAGTGCTCCGGTGCGCGAGGCGCAGCTTCCCGGAAACGATCCAGAGCGCGGCGCGCAGCACGTAACGTAAGCATAACAGGTCTTGTGACTTGTTAATAAAACTTTTCATTGGTTCATTTTACTTTTGTTATTCTAATGATGAAAGGCTTGGTCATATGACCTTAAAATAACACTTTTCATTGCTTTCGAACATTTTTTTTTCCCAAATGATGAAAGCCCCACCTATTTTTTTCTCACTCTGACTTGTACAGCAAAGGACCCAGATGCATTTACAGTTTATCACTAACAATGTTCCAGGCTAATGTATTTTCCAGGGAAATTTACAACTGTCCTGCAAGTAAAATATTCCTATTTCGAGAAAAAGGGCGTTTCTTCGTCACATGAGTGAGCCGTTGAACAAAAGAGGCTCGGCCTTCTGTCTTAGTCGCTGAAAGGCATGAATATCGGTTTCTTATCGATCACTTTATGTTGCAGGAGTGGAAAACACAACAGCCCTTGACCATTTATCTTTACTGCGTTCCTGCGTATTATATCTTTTAACCGTCATGTAATCGGGCTGCTTTATTTCACTTGCCTTTTACTGATTCGAAAACAGTGGCTATTATTCAAAACTTTACCAATCTAGGTACTACTACCATGTTTTGTTTTAAAAACCTTTATTGTGAAAATGTCAGTATACAAATACGGGCCTATAACCACGTGGGCCGGCCACGGAGCAAACTGGAATCGTATATGATGAGGGGACATTTACACTGTAGAAGAACGTAACGGGCGACCCATTAGGTTGCAAGAACTAAGGTGTCTAACAGTTGCGGAATCGGTGGACGTACATTTTATAATTAAAGTACGACAGAGCCAGTTACAATAAAATTATCTAGATATACATTTGGGGGCAAGTACCATGGGTGACGTTAATTCGAACTTTCAATAGTACAGTAATCAATAACACATCAGAACTTAATATCAATAGGGATGTCCAAATGTTCAATCAGTACTCGTCCCCGCCCGCCATGTGCTTCAAAACTGCATACGTATCTCGTGATATCAAGGTTGGGCAACCAGTACACAACAAGGAGTTACGAGTCCCATTTATACCAGCGCCATTTTGGGCAAGGCCGGGCAGGTCCAGGATATAGTCAAAATGTCTCCACCAACCAGCGGTTGGACCAGAACCCCTTTTAGCAGTCCACAAAGGTTCCGTTAAATGACAGCAGAAGAGATAGGCAACAAGAACAATCAGTCAAAAGAGGGGACGCTTTCGTGAATGGGGCCCATGCCCTAGCAGGCAAGCATCCGAGTTCCAAGGTGTCCCAGGGCCATTTTAGTGGACCAGGCCCAAATCCAAAGAGGCGGCCGCCATTTTGAGAGTCTTGTTGCAGCCGCCTTTCGCTGCACCGCAAGAGTAAGCGCAATTCAGCTGGATGGTGGGCGAGACGCTGTAGCCGCAAGAGCGGGCGCAACTCAGCTGGATGGCGGGTGAGGCACTGTACCGCAAGAGCTGGAGAAACTCAGCTGGATGGAGGGTGAGGCACTGTGCCGCAAGAGCGGGCGGAACTCAGCGGGAAGGCGAGTGAAACGCTAAGAGGCGCCCCACTGCAGATGAGGTACCTCCACCTGGGGAGGCGGGAGAGGCCCGTTTGCGCCGCCCCCCCCCCCCGGGCACCCCACGCCGTCTTTCGGCGCAGCATTGTAGGATGGCCACACCAGTGAAACTTGCTGGACACCACCTTGGTGCCATCCGGATCTCGGCGTGTTCGAGTCACTGTACCGCAAGAGTGGGCGAAATTCAGCGGGATGGCGGGTGAGTCACTGTACCGCAAGAGCGGGCGAAACTCAGCTGGATGGCGGGCGAGACGCTGTACCGCAAGAGCGGGCGAAACTCAGCTTGATGGAGGGTGAGGCACTGTGCCGCAAGAGCGGGCGGAACTCAGCTGGAAGGCGAGTGAAACACTAAGAGGCGCCCCACTGCAGATGAGGTGCCTCCACCTGGGGAGGCGGGAGAGGCCCGTTTGCGCATAACCCCCCCCCCACCCCCCAGGCACCCCGCGCCGTCTTTCGGCGCAGCATTGTAGGATGGCCACACCAGTGCGGCAACTTGCTGGACACCACCTCGGTGCCATCCGGATCTCGGCGCGTTTTGCTGCCTTCGGCCTTTTCGCACATCGGTCCTCTACTGACGCTGCCTCACAGGCCAACGGATTTTGTAGGCTTTTTATAGCCCAAAGCCGCATAACAGGTCATGTGACTTGTTTATAAAACTTTTCATTGGTTCATTTTACTTTTGGTTTCCTAATGATGAAATGCTTGATCATATGACCTAAAAATAACACTTTTCATTGGATTGAAACATTTTTTTTTCCCAAACGATGAAAGCCCCACCTTTTTTTTTCTCTCACTCGGCAATCCAAAAAGGTTCCGTTAGATGACAACAGAGGGGACAGGCAACAAGAACCATCAGTCAAAAGAGGGGAGGGCAAGTTCTTCCCTACCGGGTCACGTTGGGGCTCCACGGGAAGTCATCGAATTGATAGTCTACAGTGTTTCTGGATGTTTCAGACTGAAGCTGGCGTCAGCATGAGAGCACCACCATCTCGTAGCTCCGTCGTGGCCATTCCACAAGCAATCATGGCAGCCGCTCCCCACCGGAAGCCTGCGGGATTCGGGGGCCCCCATGACTTTTGTAGAATCTTCAAGGCTGAGGGGACGCTTTCGAGAATGGGGCCCAAGCCCTAGCAGGCAAATGTCCGAGTTCAAATGTGTCCCAGGGCCATTTTAGTGGACCAGGCCCAAATCCGAAGAGCCGGCCGCCATTTAAGAGTCCTGTGGCAGCCGCCTATCGCTGCACCGCAAGTGTGGGCGCAATTCAACTAGATGGCGGGCGAGACGCTGTAGCCGCAAGAGCTGGCGCAACTCAACTGGATGGTGGGCGAGACGCTGTAGCCGCAAGAGCGGGCGGTAAACAGCTGAATGGCGGATTTGGCACAGTGCAGCAAAAGCGGGCGGCAAACCGCTGAATGGCAACTGAAACGGTAAAAGGGCGCCCCATTGCAGCAGAGGAGCCTCCACCTGGGGAGGCCCGTTCATGCCGCCTCCCCCCCCCCCCCCCCGGGGCGCCCCATGCCGTTTTTCGGCGCAGCATTGTAGGATGCCAAGACCAGTGCGGCAAGTAAAGGACATCACCTGGGTGCCGTCCAGATCTCAGCGCGTTGTGCTGCCTTCGGACTATTCGCACAACAGACCGCTACTGACGCCACCTCACAGCAGCCCATTGTTGCTTAGTTTAAATTTTTTTTTTTAACGTGTTTACTTTGTTGGAGCGTTGTATATATTTATAAGTTATTAAAGTGTTATAATCCTACTACTTTGTTGGAGTGCTATATATTTTTAATGTGACACATAATTGTGAAGACTTTGATGTACAAAAAGGCATCCCTGGAATCTTCCGCTTCAGGCTCGGTCCCACACACCCTCACAGTGAGAATCCCCTCCCCAATCACAATACAAGATCGTTATCAGATAGTAGGAACGCGTGTGGTGTGACGGATCTCATGGGGTGGGGGCCTTGATCTACTGTAACTCCTTTGAAGAGGGGTGATTCTTTACAGTTGGGGCCATAAACTACATCCGCAGGGCTAGGTGATAGCCTGGGACCGGCCTGGACAATCAGACACAGAGGAAGAGGAGTGTCAGAGGGTGCGTAGGTGAATAGGGTGAAAGGGAGGTGTCGGGCGGGCACAGGGTGTGATTCACAGGGAAGAGCAGCGCAGATGGGGGGAGGTTTATAGCCCATGCATGAGAGAGAGAGCGGGGGTGACCAGTGCGTGGGGGAGATGCTTGCGAGGGTGGGGAGCCATGCTGAGGATCGGCGGCGTGCAGAGAGTGGGTCTGGTCAAGGCATCTAAAATGGCTGCCGTGCACGACAAAAGTGTGGCATTGGAAAAAAAGCAAGATGGCGCAGACAATGTTTATCAATATGGATTAATTTATGACAATTATTTTTAACAATATATTTACTCGCAGTGTCAAAATGGCGGTCAACACTTCCTGATTTCCTTCGAATCGAACGTTAACAGACGTCACGCAGCAAAAGAAAACGCTCACGCGCAGCCGCTGGAAGACAAGTATCAACATTTATGAGCATCCTCAGCCACCCTCAGAAAACATAGGGGGTCAGGATACGTCTCCCGTACCCCCTTATACCCATTTCTCACATTGTTTTTCCTCCATCTTGTAATTTAATTCAAACGAAACACAAAATGGTGAATTCCCGTTTCGCGACCCGGTTCGCTACCCGTTTCGCGAACCGAGAAGCGCTTCTACCGCAAAAAAACATTTTTTTTTTATTTGCCCCACGGGACCTTTTAATAACCCCAACATCATTCCTAGGGGGTCAAGAAGGGTCTACCTTGCCCCCTTTCATTAAATTCCCCCTTCGTTTTTCTCCTCCTCTTGTCTCTCGATCCTACCGAGAGACAAGATGGAGGCCGTTCCGGACTGTTTAGAATGTTGACAGACACCGGAGAGCCAATCAGCTTCGCTTTGCAAAGTTCCGTTACGTGAAAAGTTCGCGAACCGGAGCGCTGCCCGGGACGCGGTCACAGATATATCTGTTTTTTAAAACGTTAATTTCTCAAAATCCACTGGAGCACATATCTTGAGACCTAGCAAAGGCACATCGGGCTAACAGTCCCTACAATTTTGCCAAGTTTCGTGCAAATCCATTCAGCCGTTCGAGCTAAAAGTGAGGCCAAACGCCCTATGGAAAAATGAATGGGAAAAACGCGTTTTGGGACCCCCCTTTTTTCTCGGCCCCCCCTTGACGAAACCCACCCAAGTTTTCAGGGGCTGCTCAGAAACAAAATGTGCCACTTTCCTGAACATTTCAGCCAATTCCGTCCACAAACGCCAAAGTTATTCGACATAGAATTTTCAGAAATCCCATAGCAGAAAAATCCTAACTATATATACCTACTGGCGACCGCCAGTAGGTAATATATATATATATATATATATATATATATATATATATATATATATATATATATATATGTAGATATATATATATTACCTACTGGCGCTTGCCATTGGGTATATATAGTTAGGATTTTTCTCCTATGGGATTCCTGAAATTCTATGTCGAATAACTTTGGCGTTTGTGGACGGAATTGGCTCAAATGTTCAGGAAAATGGCACATTTTGTTTCTGAGCAGCCCCTGAAAATTTGGGGGGGTTTCGTCAAGGGGGGGCCGAGAAAAAAGGGGGTCCCAAAACGCGTTTTTCCTATTCATTTTTCAATAGGGCGTTTGGCCTCACTTTTAGCTCGAACGGCTGAATGGATTTGCACGAAACTTGGCAAAATTGTAGGGACTGTTAGCCCGATGTGCCTTTGCTAGGTCTCAAGATATGTGCTCCAGTGGATTTTGAGAAATTAACGTTTTAAAAAACAGATATATCTGTGACAGCGTCCCGGGCAGCGCTCCGGTTCGCGAACTTTTCACGTAACGGAACTTTGCGAAGCGAAGCTGATTGGCTCTCCGGTGTCTGTCAACATTCTAAACAGTCCGGAAGGGCCTCCATCTTGTCTCTCGGTAGGATCGAGAGACAAGAGGAGGAGAAAAACGAAGGGGGAATTTAATGAAAGGGGGCAAGGTAGACCCTTCTTGACCCCCTAGGAATGATGTTGGGGTTATTAAAAGGTCCCGTGGGGCAAATAAAAAAAAAAATTATTTTTTGCGGTAGAAGCGCTTCTCGGTTCGCGAAACGGGTAGCGAACCGGGTCGCGAAACGGGAATTCACCATTTTGTGTTTCGTTTTAATTAAATTACAAGATGGAGGAAAAACAATGTGAGAAATGGGTATAAGGGGGTACGTATATATATATATATATAGGCGGTCGCCAGTAGGTATATATAGTTAGGATTTTTCTCCTATGGGATTTCTGAAAATTCTATGTCGAATAACTTTGGCGTTTGTGGACGGAATTGGCTGAAATGTTCAGGAAAGTGGCACATTTTGTTTCTGAGCAGCCCCTGAAAATTTGGGGGGGTTTCGTCAAGGGGGGGCCGAGAAAAAAGGGGGGTCTCAAAACGCGTTTTTCCTATTCATTTTTCCATAGGGCGGTTGGAATCACTTTTAGCTCGAACGGCTGAATGGATATACACGAAACTTGGCAAAATTGTAGATATGGTTTGCCCAACGTGCCTTTGCTATGTCTCAATATATGTGCTCCAGTGGATTTTGAGAAATTAACGTTTAAAAAAATAGATATATCTCCGACAGCGCTCTGATTAGCGCCCCGGTTCGCGTACCTGACGCGTAACGGAACTTCGCGAGGAGAAGCGGATTGGCTCCCTGGTGACTGTCAACATTCTAAACAGTCCGGAGCGACCGCCATCTTGTGTCTCGGTAGGATCGAGACACAAGAGGTGGCAAAAACAAAGGGGGAAATGAGCATAAGGGGGCAGAGTACATCCTCCCTGACCCCCTAGGTTTGATGAGGGGGCTTTAAAAGGGCCCCGCGGGGCAAAAAAAATAAAAAATTCTTATCGTTTTTTTTGCGGGGGAGCGCCCGGTACTCGCACCGGGAAGCGGTCCGGGGAGCGTAATATAGGGAAAAAAGAATGAAAGAATGTTCAAATATTGTATGTTTATTGATTGTTCTTTTTATTGTATTTTTTTAATTTTTTTTTATTTAAGTACCAACATGTAGGTACCAATGCAGAGGCAAAAAATAAATATACACCGTTTCCTTTGTAGATATCTTGCATGTTGTTTCAGAAGTTATTGTGGTATATGGAATTCATAGCATAGTCTGTGAGGAAAGCAGAAAGAACATTGAGGCAGGAGATGATAAAGAGATGTTAAATACACATGGGAGATAATATTGTGAGAGAAAGAAAGTAACTATGAGCAAACTTACTATGTAACACAAAAAAGTTGCACAGTATATTTTAAGTCTCAGTTTATATTTTATCTTTTTGGGTACTATTTCATAATTTACATATTAAAAAGAATAATGTCTCAAACAATTTTAACTTTTAAAATTTATTGTTCAAATTTTTCAAAATCTAAGAGAATTTGTAACATCAAATCATCAGGAATGTCCTCCTTTTCATTCCAAGAATCACATTCACATTCTTCAGCACATTTTAATAATTGTTGGTCTACTGATTCATCCATAAAGTCTAGTTCTTCTTTTTCTTGGTTTGGATTGCTTTCAATCTTAATTTCAAATGAAATTGTATTTTCTTTTTGCTGTGCTTCCATTTTCTTGCTGTAAATTGCATTAAAAAAAAGATATATCCGTGGAGATAGGGCACTGTTGGGTTCAAGTTCAGACATGTGCTTGTGAGTTTTTAACAGTGAAGTAATCTTTGGGCAGTGCATGGTTTCAGGCAGGAAGTAGTACTATTAAAAAGTGCCTGTGATGAAGCCTAAGTAAATTCATAATTATACCACAGAAGCCTAACTCAATCAATAATTTAAATAATTAAGTCTTTCTCAATGACTAACTCTTATAGAGGGACAGTATGTAACTATCTGAAAACGTTTTCCTTATTTAATTTAAAGTGCATAACATAGTTCTCCTTTCAAATTTTTTAAATTATATCTTACCTTTGAAAAAGAAGTTAAAGTTGACAGTGAAAATGCTCTAGAAATGTACTTCAGGAAGTAGTAGTCAAAATGGCTGTGTTTCTCTCTCTTTCTTTATATATATTCAGGTACATAACCAATCAAATGTCTTGAAATAATAGTAGAAAATGAAAGTAACATTTTAATTGGTTGTCAATTCTAACACTTCATATGTGTTTCTGTCATGTAATTTACCTCAGGATATTTAGTCAGGCCTACAGCATAATTTTCTCAATGGAATTCCATCAAATTTGGGTAAATGGTAGGGACTGCTATGTAGTAGGGCCTATTCTATATTTGATGAAAGTGTCTCCAGTGGTTTTTCTGTAAATTACTTTCCCACCTTTTTTTAGCGGGCGCTCACCGGCAGCGTTACGGGAGTCCTCCATTTTGTGTTTCGGTAGAATTGAGACATAAGACGCATCACGCGGCACTGACCATTTCATGAATGATGTAATATGTGGCATCATCAGCAGTGGATTGCAGGTGCGCGATATATAGTTAGTGCAACTAACTATATATGCGAATTTCAATGGTTTTGTGTGAGTAAAATAAGGTTTTGTAAATGCTAATCCCTAATTATATATGGTCTATAACCTATGGTTTTTTCAGTGAATTTTCGAAGTTTTGTAAATGCTAATTCCTAACTATATATGGTTTATAACCTATGGTTTTTTCAGTGAATATATATATATATATATATATATTTATAACATAACATATTTTTTCTGTTTTTATTTTTATTGATGGTAAGGCACAATGTACAGTCCGTACATTTCTCATTTTGAGTATTAACATTCCGTGTTTTGTGTTTTGAGTCCATGTCTCATGTAATCAAGGTACACTTTAATGCCATATCAATTGCATATAATTACTGGGCACATTAGTTATAGCTTTTACATGTTTCAGCATAATCTACATCATAATCCATGACATTTAAGGCATTTATTACATTTACCATGAAGTGATATGGCTAGCCTTTCTTTCCATTCAACAATTAGTGTTTATTCATCTGCTTGCCTGGACCTTAAATACTGCATAAGCGGGTCCCAAAAATCTTTAGGGCGTGATGCTTCTTTCATTTCATTTAGCCACTCGTCTCTTGGTCAGTAGCAATGCCACAGCTAGCAGTTTCCGTCTTCTAATCTGTTTGATTTTGTATGTCCCCAACAAGCAAACTTGAGGTGAGTTGGGTATCAGCTCAGCTAGCATTTTCTGTCAGGGTACTTGTCTCTGCTTGCCAGTAGGGTTGAATCTGCGGGCATGCAAATGCAGTATGCAACAAGTCTGGTTGCTGGGCGTTACAGCACACACACTCTTTTGTCTTACCAAAGGCCATATTTATGTAATTGTACTGGTTTATAATATACTTGTAAAAATGTTAAATGTATAATTCGTAAATTAGAATTTGACGTGAGAATTTGTGTGAGTGTGCAGCTGTATCCCCAATCTTCTTTGGATATTGGGCTTCCTAGCGCGCCTTCCCATCTTTGTAGAGCCCGTTCTTGCTCTCTGAATTGTTCGTGCTGGGCTGCTTCATAAAGATTATGTGGTAATGAATGAAGACTCAGCACGTAGTAAGTCGATTTAACACTTTTAATCCACATCGAGCTGGGCCATCGAAGCAGAGCAGTAGCAGCCTCCGTTAAGGACCATCAACTGTCTATTCCAGAACCCAGTTACAGAACACCTAGACTATGTTGTTCTAAGATGATAAAATTCTATAAACAAGCCTAGGACACTACATGGGTCTTTCCTTAATACAAAACAAAACAGGGAAAGAAGGAAAGGCATAGAATAAAGATACAAGATAAAAAGAAGGAATAAAAGATAAAGGAGAGACAGAAATAACTTGCATTTACAATGCAATGGTTTCGCCTTTGGAAAAGTTAGAGTTATTGGCATTGTAAATGACAAAATTTGTATTTATGTGTTGGTTTTGAAAACAGATAAATAAATGGCATTGCCATTTACATTGCCATTAGCTTAATCTCTGCAGTCACTCTGCACTCTCTAGCACTCCCTAGCACTTCCTACTCACTCTGCACTCTCTAGCACTCCCTAGAACTCCCTACTCACTCTGCACTCTATAGCACTCCCTAGCACTCCCTACTCACTCAGCACTCTCTAGTACTCACTCTGCACTCCCTATGCACTCTGCACTCCCTATGCACTCTGCACTCCCTATGCACTCTGCACTCCCTATGCACTCCCTATGCACTCTGCACTCCCTATGCACTCTGCACTCCCCATGCACTCTGCACTCCCCATGCACTTTGCACTCTGCACTCCCTATGCACTCTGCACTCCCTATGCACTCTGCACTCCCTATGCACTCTGCACTCCCTATGCATTCTGCACTCCCTATGAACTCTGCACTCCCTATGCACTCTGCACTCCCTATGCACTCTGCACTCCCTATGCACTCTGCACTCCCTATGCACTCTGCACTCCCTATGCACTCTGCCCTCCCTATGCACTCTGCCCTCCCTATGCACTCTACCCTCCCTATGCACTCTACCCTCCCTATGCACTCTCTTCAAGTTCCAACTAAATGGAGCGGTCAAATGACCACATCCTAGGAGAGACCTTGGACACACCTTCCAATCTTAAACAAACTGCAGTGTGATCTGATAAGTGTATAGGAGAATAGTTAATCGATTTTACTACATTCTTCCAAGACTGACTGACCAAAATGAAATCAATCCTTGATTTGTGGTGATATTTATGATTGTAAAATGAAACGCCTAGCTGCTGACCTGACCTAACCCCCCATATGTCCAAAAAACCATACTGTCTCATTCTTTCTACTAGAAAAGACCTAGTTTTAGAGGCTATTTGCGCACAACTGTTAGGAGATTTATCCAAAAAAGGATCTAACACTATATTAAAATCACCTACAAAAATAATCGGGGCTGAGTAGAGCAGTAAATGTAAAAAAAATGGACGCGCTGTTGAGCTTGACGGTCTCTGCTTTAGTTTGTTTGCTGGCCTCAATGTATTGAACTTTTGTTAGATCTTCAGTACGGTTTGTGTTCCCTGCGTCTTCAGCTAGGATGAAGTGACAGAAACAGCTCAGTTAGAAGAGCGTTTCACTGTAGAATTAAAAATCTCCCCGGCTGTAGTGGACACTCCGTTTTCCTACTCTCTCCCACCTCTGCCTGCTGCCCTCCTCGTATCTCTGTGTCCAGCACCCAATACTTCAGTCTCTCCATGGAGTCACCCCCTTCCTTCATGTGGCTAGCTTCACAATTCCCTGTCACTCAATGCTACGGTAACGAAGCACCTTCAAGTTGCGGCAGTAGCCTTTTGACATATAGGCCCTATACAAACGGTAAATGAATAATATAATGTACGTCACCACAGGCCGCTGGTTGAGACACTTTAGAGGTAATGGGTAGACTACACATGGTACTTACATTGTTCGAGGTTCTAGTTTTGCGCCAATATGTGAGAGATGGGGTGTGACGCAGCAGTGTGTGCGGTATTTACATATCTTCATTGCCTCTCCTGTTCATCCACGCTGCCCCTGGTGCCTCTGGGCGTTGCTTCCAGGCAGTGACAGTGCAGCTGGCCCCTGAAGATGTATTGCACGGTATACACACACTTTTACACATGGCAAGGATGAGACAGGGGGCCCGGCTGCACAGCTGTCAGACCGCCCCCTCCCAAACCCCACCCCCACCCCACTTCTAATCCCTCCAGATCCCAAGCAAGGCCGGTTGGCAGATTGTTATGCCCTCGGGAAGCCCAATACGATAAAGAACCTTGTTGGGGGATGGGGGGAGGACGCCTCCCTTCTCTCTGCGAGTTGCCCTGCAGCCGGGTCCATGTGCAGCAGCTGCGCGGCTCTCAAAGCGCTCTTAAAGGCATACACAGAGAGGAATTAGTGACTACTCATCTGAACTGCTGGCAACCCAATGGAGACAACCAACCCCGGAGACTTCTTTCAGGCTTTTTTTTTATCACGGAAGCAACTGTTCGTGATGTTTTAAGAGTGGAGGATACAGCACTGATTCTTTTGCAAAGTAACTATGTTTACAGCCATCTTGCACTGGTTTGCTTTTTGGATTTTTGAAAAATCTCGGGTTCGATCCCGAGTTTCGGCAGAACCTTTATGATGAGTAAGAAATCACCCAGTTTCGCTCAAAAACGTGCAAAGAAAAGGTGGATTTAACAACTTTAATATTTTATAATTGGCTTTCATCTGGCCCCGCAAGTGATGAAAGAAGCTTGTAGCCAGTACAGTGGTGTGCATCTTCCATTGTGCAAATTTCCAAGGCACACATTTCGATTGTGTCCGTCCTTTTCGTGTTTCCTTCTGGCGTGGGTTTCATTGCACGAGCGGACATTGCGCACGCATATGATTTGTGATAGGCAAATCCTACAAGTGCGATAAGAGAATCCGGGCAGGTTCTGGGTGAGCTTGCATTGTATGTTTGAGCTTGTGAAGGGGGCAGCATGGACGTTTCCGGTTCAAGGAATAGAATGGACACTTTGATAGTGCATTGCACATTCTCGTGCACAACACGCAAGCACCTCTAGGATCTTCGTTATCTGGCCACCAGATTTTACTGGAACCTTCTTTCTCATCAGAGAAAAAGAAAGGTTCATGCCGGCGAGTTTAAAAAATAAATAAATAAATACATTAAAAAAAACAGATCACACCGAAAACAAGTCAGGTCCCGCGCTGTGATTGGCTGACGTCACGGGGGTGTCCCGGGCCGGCAGCCAATCACAGCGCGGCCCGGGGAATGGCGTCACGGGGGTGTCCCGGGCCGGCAGCCAATCACAGCGCGGCCCGGGACAAAGGGGCAGGGCTTAAAAAAAGAATGAGAAACGCCCCCGAATCGCGTTTTCGCAAGAAAGCGTGATTGACAGCCTCTGTCTCCCAATGGCTAGTCTCCATTTATGGAGCTAGCCAATTGGAAACAGAGGCGGTCCGAACATCCCTACTGAAGACAAAAGTTTTCGAACTGGGAGGGGCACTGCGTGCCCCTCGCCAGGTCGAAACCTAAAAAGGAACAGGACAAGAAAAAGAATAAGAAAAAGAACACTTAAGAAAAAAAGGCTTATTTCCTATACCGGTGAGGGATTTGCTTAATCCGAACCCTGCGCCTCAGGGTAGGTTACCCCGTACAATCTGAGCTGAAATCAGCATGTGCACAAGATCTAGAGGCATTTTTGCCCAAACAATCTACACTTCTCTCAGTGGTTTCACCATCTAGTAGAGGAGAAGGAACAGTTCTCTTTACCAAAAGAGATTTATTCCACCACTGCCCATTGCTAAACTTGACAGAATTCCCTCTCACATCTATCACTCTAATCGGTGAACTAACCTTTGATGAACCCTTCTGTACATGGACAGGTTTTTTTATGCAAACAAAATCACCTGATCTTATCTCAACTTCTTTAGTCTACATTCTTGCATCAAAATAATTTTTTGTTTGTTCTGAGCTGAATTCATTTGTCTTCTAACACTCTCATCAGACCATTGTGTACCTTTGACCCATTTACCCATCCAAGCAGGACAAAAGGTCGTAGCAGCCCTGCATCCCCACAACAACTCAAAGGGTGACACACCTGTAGTTGAGTGAGGAGTTGTATGGTAAAACCACAACATACTCCTCACTGAGTTGGCGACCACACGCTTGTTGGAAATAGCCCATTGAATGCACTCACGTAACACTCTGTTCATACGTTCAACCAAACTATTTGTCTGGGGGTAGTAAAGTGAACTCCTGAGATGTTTAATACCACAGTTGTGAAGACATTTTCAAAATCTGAAGCAACAAATTGTGTCCCATTATCGGTTACCAAAAACTCTGGATACCCGTCCTTCAAAACAACATCATTAAGAAACTCTAGCACTGTTTTGGCAGTTACTTTCTTCACAGACTTGATCTCAGGCCACTTAGAATAATAGACCATAAGAACTAGACCAAATTTCAAGGATGAATCAAGAGCATGGAAAGGACCTACAATATCAAACCCCAACTTTACCCATGGTGAGGAAGGCAATTCTATGGGGGAAAGTGGAAGAGTGCGCAACTTAACAGCCTTGTCACAACTTGAGCAAATCACACAAGATTTAACATACTCATCCACAAGGTTATCAATGGAGGGCCAGCAAAACGACAATCGCACCCTTTTTTTGTTAGCGTGGCACCAAGGTGTCCTTCATGTGCGTTTCTAACTAAATCTGCTCTTAAAGTAAGGGGAGGGACAAGCTTATCACCCCTAAGCAACATACCATCCTCAATTGTCAGTTTATGTGCAACTTGTAGAAAAGTTTTGAAGTCAAATGGCAAATTTCTCACCTTAGGCCAACCTTTTTCAACAAAGCTCATGACCTGAGCTAATGAAACATCAGCACTAAGAGCTTGGCACCATTTTTGCTCTGAAATCGCACACAAATGTGGCACATCCACTGCTGCTACAATGAAATCCTCTTTGTCCTCTTGCCTTATGTCTGGCTCATCTTCCACAATGTCGGAAGAACGAGACAAACATTTTGCACACCCATTTTTGGAACCAGGAATATATTCTGCAGAAAAGTCAAACTGAATCAATCAATCAATCAATCAATCAATGCATTTGTAAAGCGCGCTACATACCCGTGAGCGTCTCAAGGCGCTAGGGGGGGGGGTGGGGGGGGGGATGGGTCGGGGCAGCCACTGATCGAAGAGCCAGGTCTTGAGAAGTCTTCTGAAGGCCAGCAGGTCCTGGGTCTGTCATAGGCTGGTAGGGAGAGCGTTCCTGGTCTTGGCAGCGAGGTAGGAGAAGGATCTGCCGCCGGCGGTGGTTTTCCGGATACGAGGAACTGTGGCGTGGGCGAGGGTGGCAGAGCGGAGGTTGTGGGTGGGGCTGTGGAAGCTGAGTCGGTTGTTGAAGTATGTTGGTCCGGTGTTGTTTAGCGCTTTGTGTGCATGGGTGAGGAGTTTGAAAGTGATTGTCTTGTTGAAGGGGAGCTAGTGTAGGCCTCTCAGGTGGGGTGTGATGTTGCTGCATCAGGGGACGTCGAGGATCAGTCGTGCCGAGGTGTTCTGGATTTGTTGTAGTCGTCTCAGGAGCTTAGTTGTTGTTCCTGAGTAGAGCGCGTTCCCGTCGTCGAGTCTGCTGGTGATGAGGGCCGGGGTGACGGCTTTTCTCTCTTTTTTTTTCTTTTTTTTTTGGTCCTCATCTCACCTTTCAAGCCTCTGCGGGTCTTATGAAGCTGCCTTCATGATCTGTGGGCCCCACGGCTTACCGCACTCGCTTGGGTCGTCCGACCGATCCCCATCTTATTAAGGGACCCTGGTGTAATCATTAGACCATTTATATTAAGTTAATCTTAGATTCTTGCCCCAGTTCACAAAGGGGTGCCAAATGTTCATTGTCTTGTCTTCCACACCATCATAGTCTAAAGGGGCCATAGAGAATGCGGCTTTTATCCAATCTTCCCTTTGCGGCGGTAGGGGATCCTTCCACTTCCTACAGATCTCCCTTCTGGCCAGCAAAATCAGATAAATTAATAATCCTCTGACCTTCTGAGGGAGGGTATGACTGTGACCGCCATCGTCTCCAAAAAACACCAATGACATATTGACCACTATGTTGGTATTCAAAATGTCTCGCATGTTGTCCCCCACCTCAGTCCAAAATTTTGCAAGAGCTGGACACTCAAAGAAGATGTGAACGTCGCTGGCGAGAAGTGTCCCACATCTAGGGCATTTGGGAGCTGGGTCTGGGGCGAACTTTGCGATTTTCGCTGGGGTGTAATAAAGTCTATTTACCACAAAAAATGATTTTTCTTTAAACAAGCAGGCTTAACATATTTGTACAAGATCGTTAAAGAGGGCTCGTACAATGACTCTATTAACGACCCAAGAGGGGTTTCCACCCATACTGATGCTAAGGGGGGTATCTCGTGATCCTCCATCTCCAACAGACTATTATACCAAACAGAGATTTCTTTATTCATTGGGAGGATAGATTGCCACAAAGCTTCGATCTCTCTATTCCCTCTGATCTCCCACTTTGCTGCCTCATACCATGATGTTAACTGTATGTATTTAAATATTGAGTACCCTGGCCCGATCTTTGCCCTCAGGTACTCCCATGGATGTATCCCCCCGGAATCTAACAGTTCAGACCAGACTGTGATGCCTGCCCTCCTTATCGGCAATGCCAAACTGTCTTGTAGGCAGTCCAGCGTTCCCGTTGCATCCCAAACAGGGGCATTGTCAGAATGGTATCCAATGCCCCAGCACCTTCTAAGCCTATACCATAACTCCAAGGCTGCCCTCAATACCTTCAGGCGCACCCGCTTGAAAAACCTAGGTGAACCAAACTTGTACAGAAAAGCCTCGCCATCTCCACCCCCTTCTACTTGCACCATTTCACCCAGCAACCTCCCCCAGGCAGACTCCCCCGGTTTGACCAAAAGCATCCGTATGCTTTTAAACTGAAAAGCTGCAGCATATAGCCTAACATCAGGAAGGGCTAACCCGCCATTTTTTAACCTACGTCTTAGCTTTTTCCACGCCAGGCGGACTCCCTTATTACCCCAAATGAAGCTCCCAATCTTACTCTGAATCTTCATTAGACTTTTGTTATTTAATGTTAATGGTATAGAGGAGAAAAGGTAAGTCAGCTTAGGCAGAATGACCATCTTTACCAAGTTGGTTTTTCCATAAATAGTCAAGGGGAGGTTCCACCATCTACTGAAGAGACTATCAATTTCCTTCGCCACCCTGTTTAAATTAAGCTCTGGTATCTTCTCCAATTCCTTTACTACAAAGATCCCTAGGTATCTCAGTTCTTCACTTACTCTTCCTGGCCACTCCAGATTCCAACACATTACCTCTGTCTTGGTCTTATTGACAAGAAACCCGGATAAGGTCCCAAACTCACTTATGCACTCCTCCACCCTAGGGATTGCTGTCTCTGGGTCGCTTGTATAAAATATTAAGTTGTCGGCATATAAAGCTAACTTGGAGCTGTATTGTTCTGATTGAAATGGATGGATTGTATCATCCAGTCTCAACATCTGCGCCAAGGGCTCCACATATAAGTTAAATAGGAGGGGCAAAATCGGGCACAGCTTTTCTCGTGTCAGGAGGGATCCATTTGAAGATCCTGCGGAGCATTCGGAGGGTGTTGAAGCAGGACGCAGAGACGGCGTTGACTTGCTTGGTCATGGAGAGGGTGGAGTCGAGGATGAACCCCAGGTTGCGTGCGTGCTCGGTGGGTTCCGGGGCTGTGCCTAGCGATGTGGGCCACCAGGAGTCGTCCCAGGCTGATGGGGTGGGTTCGAGGATGAGGACCTCCGTCTTGTCTAAATTCAGCTTCAGTCTGCTGTCCTTCATCCAGTCGGCGACGGCCTTAATTCCTCTGTGGAGGTTGGCTTTGGCGGTGTGGGGGTCTCCGGTGAGGGATATGATCAGCTGGGTGTCGTCGGCGTAGGAGATGATGTTGAGGTTGTGCTGTCGTGCGACGTGAGTGAGAGGTGCCATGTAGATGTTGAACAGCATCGGGCTGAGGGAGGATCCCTGTGGGATGCCGCAGATGATCTCTGTGGTTTTTTTAGCGGAAGGGTTGGAGGCGGACGCTCTGGGTTCTGCCGGAGAGGAAGGATGTGGTCCAGGCCAGGGCCTTCTCTTGAATTCCGGCGTCATGGAGGTGTGCTGATAGGGTGCGGTGGCAGACCATGTCGAAGGCAGCTGACAGGTCCGGGAGGATGAGGGCATCTGTTTCTCCTTTGTCCGTCAGGATCCTGATGTCGTCGGTGGCGGCGATGAGGGCAGTCTCGATGCTGTGGTTGCTGCGGAAGCCGGATTAGGAAGGTTCCAGGATGTTGTTGTCTTCGAGGTATCGGGTTAGCTGTTTGTTGACAATCTTCTCTGTCACTTTTGCCGGGAACGGGGGCAGGGAGATGGGCCGGAAGTTCTTGAGGTCCTTGGGGTCTGCCTTGGGTTTCTTCAGAAGGGCGTTGATCTCGGCGTGCTTCCAGCTTTCCGGGAAGGATGCTGTCTCGAAGGAGATGTTGATTGTTTTCCGGAGGTGGGGTGCGATGGTTGTGCTGTCTAAGTTGAAAACGTGGTGAGGGCACGGGTCAGATGGGGATTCGGAGTGGATGGAGTTCATGGTTTTGATGGGGTCTTCGTCGCTGACGTTGGACCAGGTGGTCAGGCGACTGGTGTGGGTGGAGGTCACGGGGATGGTGGTCTTGGTGGTGGGTGCGGGGTGTCGACAGTTGAAGCTGTTGTGGATGTCGGTGATCTTGCGGTGGAAGAAAGTGGCCAAGGAGTCGCACAGGTCTTGTGATGGTGGAATGTCGTTGGTGTTGGAGCTGGGGTCGGAGAGTTCTTCCACGATGCTGAAGAGCTCTTTGGTGTTGTGTGCGTTGTTTTCTAGGCGGTCCTTGAAGGCTGTCCTTTTGGCGGTCCTGATGAGTTGGTGGTGTCTGCGGGTGGCATTCGTGTGGGCTGTGAGGCTGTCTGGTGATCGGTCGCGGAGCCATTTCTTCTCCAACTTCCGACAGGTGTGCTTGGAGGTCAATAGGACTTCGATGAACCCGGGCGGCTAAATTGTTGGTGTGGTTGGTTGTGGATATCTTGAGAGGGGCAAGGGTGTTGGCGCAGTCGCTGATCCACTGTTTGAGGTTGGTAGCGGTGGTGTCTGGGTGGTGTCTGGGTCAATGGGGTCGGCGGGTGGTCTCAGGGCAAGGGTGGTGGTCAGTTGGTCCTTGGTGACCTTGCCCCAGCTGCGGTTTGGCAACTGTTGAGTGCGGTGGTGTGTGGTGGGTTTCCTGAAGGTGAAGTGGACACATCTGTGGTCGGTCCAGTGGAGTACGGTGATGTGGTTGAAGGGGGGGCTTGCGGAGAAGATGGGGTCCAGCGTGTGTCCAGCGGCGTGGGTGGGTGTTGTCACGAGCTGTTTGAGTCTGAGGTTGGTGAGATTGTCGATCAGGGCGGTGGAGTTGGCATTGTTGTTGTTCTCGAGGTGGAAGTTCAGGTCCCCGAGGAGGATGTAGTCCGCAGAGGCGAGGGCGTGGGGGCTGACGAGATCGGCGATGGTGTCACTGAACTGTGGTCGTGATCCGGGTGGTCTGTAGATGAGTATTCCTCTGAGGGTCGTGTTGGGGTCGGTGTGGATCTGGAAGTGCATGCGCTCGGCAGTGGTGAGGGTTTCATCAGTGTTGGTCGAGACTCTGAGGTTGTCTTTGTGTACAATGGCGATTCCCCCTCCAACTCCGTTGGCATGGTCTCTGCTGGAGATCTTGTAGCCCCGTGGGATGGCTATGGCGATGTCAGGTGCTGAGGTGGCGTGCAGCCAGGTCTCCGTCAGGAAGGCGACGTCGGGGCGGTAGAGTCTAGGAGGTCCCAGAGTTCGATGGCGTGCTTGCGAGCGAGGCGGTGTTGAGGAGGATGCATCTGAGGTGGTTGGGTTCTCTGGTTGGTGGTTTGGCGGGCTGGATGCTGGTGTATCTGCAGTTCCGGCAGGTGAAAGGCCCTTGGGTGTGCTTCGGGATGGCCTGGCAGCAGGGGTGGTGTCGTCCGGGGTTGAGTGCGTGGAGGGTGCTGGAGTCGTAGTGCAGTCGGACGTTGTGGGGGGCGCGGGGTACAGGGGTTCTGGCACTGGGCGCGGTCCAGGCGCGGACGGGGGCAGACGGGCTTGCCTTTGGCACGCAGCAACCTCCATAAGAGGTGAAGTGGGAGGGAGGAGCAGCTGGGAGGCGGGAGCGGGGCGGCCAATGGGCGAGGGGACGGGACACAGAAGGTAAAAGGGGGCGGGCCGCAGGAGAGCAGCGGCGAGAAGCGTGGAGCGGGGGGGCACAGAGGGCAAGGGGCGCAAAGGAATGCCAAAACAGAATATAAAAACAGAATATAAAATACAAAAAAACAAATGGCAAGGCGATAAATCAACTTAGCAGGACAGTACAGTGGAGAACGCAAAGACAGTCACCAGGGGCACACCAGCTGCGAACTCCCGGCAGCGGCAGCAGAGGGGAGAGTCATGGCCGCACAGGAGGAGACGCGTAGCGTGGGGAGCGACCTGAGGACAGGTGAAGAAGCTTAGACGATAAGCGTGCAATTCTGGGAGTAAAACTCCTGACATTCTTTCCACCAAGGATAAAGACTAAAGGCTTATGGTCTGTTTGCAGGCAGAACTTCCTCCCCCAAATAAAATTTCAGAATTTCATGACAGCCCACCAAAATGCCAACAATTCTTTTTCGATAACTGAATACTTTACTTCTGAAGGAGATAGAACCCTGGATGTAAATCCAATGATCCTAACTTCTCCTCCTTTCTTTTGAGAAAGAACAGCTCCCAAACCAATATTGCTTGCATCAACCATGAGAGTACAAGTGAGAGCTGGGTCATAATGTTTGAGGACCATAGGAGAAACTAATTGTTGTTTTACCCAATCAAACACAACTTGACACTCTCTGGTCCATTCAAACACCACTCCTTTCATTAACATTTGAGACAAGGGTCTTAACTTGCTCGCAAAACCTTGAATGAATCGTGAATAGAAGTCACATAGTCCAAGGAACTACTTAAGAGTGGCTTTATCAGAAGAAGCCTTTGATTTAACTATGGAATCAACTAGACTCGCTTTAGGAAGAATGCCATTTTCATTCACTAAATGTCCCAAGTATTCAACTTCTTTTGCCATGAAAACACACTTGTCTCTGCGTAAGACAACACCATTTGTTTGAAACTTAGACAATACTTCTTTTAAAATGTTATCATGTGTGACTCTATTGGGAGCAAAAACAAGAACTTCATCTTGATCTCTGTACTGGGGTGAATGTATGACATTGTTCTGCATTCTGTCCATCAACTGTGCTTTTTGCATTTGTCACCCCGACTGGGATGGGTATGCTCAGACGTGAGTCCCATGGTCTCCACACCACTGGATTAAAGCAAGCTGGGCTGAAGACGGCTGGAATGCCAGAAACCGGTCCTCGGACGCTTGTTTCCGGTTCAGGGAAGGCATGGCTTGGCAGTTCGTGCTGGACTGTTCCCATGAGGCACAGGGTCAGACTGATTTGCATATGGCCATGTCTGAACTGGGGTGGTCTGGAGTGCAAGAAAACAATGGATTTAGGCCCAGATCTCTGTACTGGGGTGAATGGATGACATTGTTCTGCATTCTGTCCATCAACTGTGGTTTTTACATACATTTTACCAGCAATTTTTCTACCCTTGTATTCTAGGATATCTTCAATGTAGCCTGACAGATCAATTTCTCGTCCTTCATATGGCACAGCCTTACGATCAGGGGGTAACAGGGACCTTCCAGGCCAAGTTGTTTGATACAATTCTAAAGTGATCATAGAAATGCGAGTACCAGAGTCAACAAGGAGTTGTAGTACTCGATCTCCAACTAAAATATCTACATAAGGATCTACACACAATTCTGGATTTCCTACAATTACTCCATCGTCCCGTTCTACAAACACCATGTTGCTCAAATCTTTGGTAAAATTCTCTTCCTCGTCATCATGGACGGTTAGATCAGTGACACACTTTACTTGAACAGGTTTTGCTCTTGTGTTCCCTCTGCTAGTTTGACATACCTTGGCAAAATGTCCCATTTTATTACAATTCTTACATGTGACAAACCTAGCTGGACACCTAGTGCCCGCAGCATGTGGTTTGTAACCACACCTAAAGCAAATATTACTTTTTGAAAAGAACGAGTTTTGATTATTCCATGAACTTTGTCTTTCATGGGTTTTGTTTTCTACTTTCGTTTTAACTGCAGAGACGGGTTCACTTTTTTCTCTTCTAACTCTTTGGCCAACCATTGTGACGTCTCAATACTTTTTGCAACTTTGATTGACTCTTCCAAAGTAGGATTACCCATTGAGAGAAGTTTCTGTTTGATATTTTTGTCAGTGCAATGGCAAATAAACTGATTTCGAAAAGTTGGTCAGCAAAGTTTTCAAACTGGCATTCTGCTATAAGCCTTCCAAGGGCAGTGATGTAGGTATCCACATCTTCACCTTGTTTGTTTTCGTAAAATAAATTTGTAACGAAGCATAACAAGACCAGGCTGGACCTCAAACCTAGTTTGTAATTTTTTTAATGTTTCCTAGTACTCATCAAGCGTGTTTTCTTCATCAACAGGAAGAGCGGGAGATGTTTTAAAATTTCTCAACCTTCATATCCTAAAGAGTATAAGAGAAGGTATTTTCTTCTTTCGGCTCTGAACCTAGTTGCACCAATGGCACCGAGGTAGGTCTCAAAACCATCATACCATTGCTTCTATTTGATGGGTGGGTCACCTGGTGTGTCTAAGAAAGGTGCAGGGGGTGTGACACTTTGCATGTTTCAAGTTGAAGATGATAAAAATGAGAATCCCCCCAAAAAATAATGTATAAATATATGGTTGCTTGAATAAATTGAATTAAAAAGAATGCTGTATGGAATTAAGCCACAAGAAGAATCTAAAGAAAAAAAATACTGTGGGTATCAGCGACGATAATGAGTTCCTTGAAATTGGAAACGGATACGCTGATGCTGCGTGCATTAGTATAAATAGCTATGTGGACTGGCGAGTGAAGTAGTGTGTATGAACTGAGTTGATGTGGAATACTGGTGCACAAGTAAACTTAACACACTCAATAATATCAATCTCTGTGTGCACATCCAATGGTTGGCATTGCATAAAATATGCTGTGCACATCAGCGTTGGATAGAATATAATGTGCACATCGGCGTAACTTTGGCCCAGTTTTTCTCCTTCTTGTACTCTATTTAATACAAATATTCCAGTCAAACGTGTTTAATAAGGTTAGAATGTTGTTAGGTGCTCCCTTTGTCTGCTGCTCCCTTTGTCTGATTGTGACGTGGAGCTTGATGCCAGCAGACTTTCAAGAATCTATTTTTATAATGTTTTGGGAAAGCACTGTGAGGACCTCACAGGAAGTTCCCATGCGTTTCATTGTTGGAACGGAAAGTCAAGTGTAGGAACGTGCTAACATCAACATGCCTCTGACGTCACGCACGTCACTTTTACCATTGCAGGAACGCACGTCTGTGCTGTGCGTTCCAGTTCACTGACCTTAATTTCTTTAGTTGGCGCTCTGCTCCCTTTGCTCTTTTAACATCGCACACCTCCCATATGACTTCTCCTTACTTCTGTTGTTTTCTGACTGCCAGGCTGGGAGTGGATTAACTTGTCTTCAGGCTCTCCGGTGATTTTCGTGAACGATGATCTTGATCTTAACGTGGGTTCTCGTGAAAGGCCCAGCGCCCGTCGCCATATAAGATGTGGCAATGAATGAAGACTCAGCACATAGTATGTAGATTTAACACTTTTAATCCACATCAAGCTGGGCCATCGAAGCAGAGCAGCAGAAGCCTCCGTTAGGGACCATCAACTGTCTTTTCCAGAATCCAGGTACAGAACACCTAGACTATGGTGTGCTAAGATGATAACATTCTATAAACAAGCCTAAAACACTACAGATTAATTACCAACCGTTGACATGTAGGTGATGTTAGGAGTGTTTGAAGCGTGTTAAGTGTTGGTGGTTTACTAGGGAATGTGGAGTAGATGTCTCTTAGTGCCGCCCGTAAGCTAAAGTAGGCAAATAGCTTTAAAGGTGTGTGATGTGTTGCTAGCGTAGCGTCATTCTGTGATACTGGCGGGACACTCAAACACTCTCTTACCTGTAGGGTTTTTGAAGGTGTTTCGCAGAGACGCTATGAACCAACTTCCCAGAGCTCTACTAATTAACCTATGGTTTTTAATTACACTAGGCTATACAATAGAACCCCGGGAGGAGGGCCGGGTACTGGACGCTGGCGAAGTCCTGTTGTCGACCTGCGAGGCAACAAGACATATGTATAAGAATACTACCCTGAGTTGTCTTTTTAAGCTAACAGATTAAGACCTTCTGACCTTTAGTTCTGAAATTCTAAAGAAAACCTTCCTACCTGCAATCTTTAGGAATTGGGAGGGACGTCCAGTAGTCTTGTGATGGTGAAGATACAGTTCAGAAGTTGTGTCAGCAGTAGGTGTAGTCAGGATGATGATGGCTTATTCTCTAGAACATGAACATACATTAATAAGTTACTAATTTCTCTAACTGTTCTATTTTAAACACTAGAACTTCACTACCATCTTCACTTACTTCCTTCTGATTCTCCTATGTCTTTATAATATCATGTTACCCTAAAAAGAAAACAAATATCATGCAACACATTGCACATACAAATTATTTAAAAGTATAGAGTCCCTTAAATTCTCCTTGGTTTCTTCAAAGCTTTTGTTGTAAACAAATGTTTCAAAAATTGTTCCTTTAAGTTATTAAAGATTATCTTTCAAATTCTGTGCTTTCTTGCGATGGGTGCCAGAAAAAGAAACATTCACTTAGCTCTCTTTCTGCTTCTTTTCTTTCCTTAGGTGTTTCTGCAATGCTGGACTGCCATCTAGTGGTTTCCAGAAGAAGAGAAGAATCATGCCGAGAATCAGGGGAGTTACCAGCTTTCCTCGATCGAAGCTGGAAGACTAAGCAAGGTGCTGCGTTGGGTGTGGCATTATTTAGTCATGTCACACCCAAAACGGCTGTTACGTTGCACGTAACGTGACGTGCCTTGATTCCCGACCCCCAGTAAAGAACCGGGTTGGTATTTCAGTTGTTAGTGCTGAAAGCAGTGTGTGGACTGCTCAGCACGAGTGCTTATTCTAGTTCTGCTTAATTGCTGAAACAGAGCAAACCTGACACCAGTTAAAACACAAGGGAAATGCTTCTGTGTCAAACTGAAAACGAGGAATAATACAAGCATTGCTACATGCAAGAGAAGTCAAAAGCACAATGAACACTACAACCTACAGTTATAAACATAAGCACATTATCCCATTCACATATACATATGGAGAGCTGGTTTGCACGGGACAGGAGAGGGTTTCAAAAGGAGAAACTGTTTTGAGTTGCTCATGGGTGACGTAATGCATGTAAAACTGTATTAGACATGATGTACAGTCCCTATAGAAATACAAGAGTTCAGAGGGGTGTATGAGAACTCAGAGCAAGATTGGGAGTCATGACAGTACCCCCCTCTCAAAAGCCCCCCTAAAACCAAGGGAACTGGCTTTGGTTTGTTAGGATGTCTTCTATGAAATAGTTTTACAAGTTTTGGAGCATGTTGAAGATTAGCAAGAGCCTCCCATGGCCTTTCTTCAGGGCCATACCCCTTCCAATCCACCAAATAATGTAATTTACCTCTGATTCTCTTTGAATCCAGGATTGTTTGAACTTCAAATTTGAGTTAACCATCAATTTCAATAGCGGGGGGAGGAGCATTAAAACAAGTTTGTGGAAGAAATGTTTTTATCAGAGAAACATGGAAGACAGGATGAAATCGGTACTTGGATGGTAATGTTAATCGTACACATACTGGATTTAAAACCTTTTCAATGGGCAATGGTCCAATGAAGCGAGGACATAATTTCCTACTGCTTTGAATTTTTTAATTTTTTGGGGATAACCACACCTTGTCTTCTCTGGCATATGAAGGCTGTAAGTAACGATGTTTGTCAGACCTTTTCTTTTGAACTTCTTTAGCAACTGCCAAATGACGTTGTGCAAATTGTTGAATGGACACCAAATCTTGCACATTAGCAGAAACTGAAGGGGTTCTTTCAAACTGTGTTTTTTGACCTGGAATGTTTTGCGGCTAAAAACCATAAGCACAAAAGAATGGGGACATATTAATGGATACATGATCAGAATTATTGTACGCAAATTCTAGAGCCCAGAATTTGTCTGACCATTCTTGTTCACAATCAGTCAACATGCATCGTAAGTATTGTTTTATGGTTTGATTCGTACGTTCTGTTAAACCATCCGTTTGTGGATGTTAACTAGATGATGTGCGGATTTCCATGTGTACGTTTTTCCCCAACTGTTGCCAAAAATGAGAGATGAACTGAGGAACCCTATCAGAAATGACAACCGAGGGAATTCCATGCAATTTAACGATTTCTCTCATAAATACTTGAGTAAAATCTTTGGCTGTTTGTAATTTCTTTAAAGGGAGAAAATACGTAATACGTGTAAAATGATCTATGACAGTTAAGATGGTAGTAAAACCTGTTGAAGTACTGGGTAACTCCACAATAAAATCAAGGGATATTGTATGCCATGGTTGTGGAGGTAAGAGTAAAGGGTGTAATAAACCACTTGGGGCTTGATGCATTGACTTGTTTTGAATACAGATAGCACATGTTTTTACAAACGTTTGTACATCATCAAACATTGAAGGTCACCAAAAGGTTAGTTTTAGCAACTGTTAAGTCTTAGTGACTCCGGGATGTGCAGTCAACAGTGTATCATGATGTAGGTGAATTATCTGATTTCTTAAAGACGAAGTTGGTACAAACACCTGAGTATTCATATACAAAAGATCATCTCTCCATTGTAATAATGGGTATTCTTTTTTCCAATTCTGCATTTCTTTTGTCTTTAATTCCCTTTTGATTTCTTGTATGATATCATTATCAATTACGCCAACATGGAAACATTGGTCAGGCAAAATAGTCTGTGATTGTTCTTTTTTTACTTTACAGTCATCATTAATTCCAATTTGTGACAAAGCATCAGCTTTGATATTTTCTTTTTCTGGCCGGTATGTAATAACAAAATTATAAACATTAAAAAATATTGTCCATCTTAATTGGCGAGCAGAAAGAGCTGTGGCAGATCAAAAAGACTGTAAGTTGCGATGGTCCGTATAAATCGTGGCCGGGTGACGGGCACCCTACAGGTAATGACTCCATTCTTCAAAGACAGCCTTTATCGCCAATAATTCGCTGTCAGCTATGGCATAATTTTGTTCTGTGGAAGTTAGTTTTCTGGAGTAATAGGCAATTGTATGCATTTGTCCGGTATCTTTGTGTCTTTGCGATAGAATGCCTCCAATGGCACATTGAGAAGCATCGGCTTCAACTATGAAAGGTTGGGATGGGTCAGGATGCATCAAAATGGGGGCTGTGGTGAATTTTTTCTTTAAGTCCTGAAAGGCCAGTTCTGCGGTGTGATCCCAATCAAATTTGGTATTTTTTCGTAATAATTCAGTAATTGGGGTTATAAGCTTAGAAAAGTCGTGAATAAACAACAGTTTATAAAAATTAGCAAACCCTAAAAAACTTTGGATTTGTTTTATAGATGTTGGGGTAGGCCACGCGAGTATAGACTGGATTTTCTTTTGGTCCATTTCAATTCCAGATGGAGTGATTATATACCCCAAAAAGTCAACTTTAGTAACATGAAACTTGTTTTTTTCCAATTTCACAAACAGAGAATTTTTTAAAAGCTGTTGAAGAATGGCTCTTATTTGTTTTACATGGTCTTCCTTGTTTTTAGAATAAATTAAAATGTTGTCGATGTATACAATACAACAAATGTCTAGATAATCTCTTAAGACCTCATTTATAAAAAACTGGAATGCTGCTGGGGCATTGCAGAGTCCGAAGGGCATGACTTGGTATTCATAAAGACCGAACTTAGTTCGAAATGCGGTCTTCCATTCATCGCCCTCTCGGACCCGTACAAGATGATACACCCCTCGTAAATCCAGCTTCGTGTAAATGGTGGCGTCCCTAATTTGATCCAACAAGGTTGGTATTAATGGTAAGGGGTACCTGTTCTTAATAGACACATTGTTGAGGGTGCGGTAGTCAATGCACATGCACAAATCACCCCCCTTCTTCGGTATGAAGACGAGAGGCGAAGAGATCAGGGACTTAGAATGTCTAATAAAACCATTCTCTAGATATTCATCTAGATAAGTTCCTAAATGTTCATTCTCTGACTCGGTAAGTGCATAAATGGGTCTACAAGGTAGTGTAGCTCCAGGCGTTAGGTCAATTCGGCAGTCAAAGTCTCTATGAGGTGGTTATGTGTTCGCTTTTTTTAAATCAAACACGTCAAGAAGATCTGTGTACTCTAATGGAACCCCCTGTATGGCTAACACAGTTTCTGACATTTTGGGAAAGTCATTACCTTGTATTAACAACTCAGAACTATGGTGTTGAAAACACACTGACTGACAATGTTCCGATTTGAACAATAATGTTTTTTGTACCCAGTTTATCTGTGGGTTATGTCGAACTAACCACGGGATTCCTAAAATAAGGCGAAACTGGGGAGCGTCAATAACATCAAAAGTAATGTCTTCAAAAGGTTGTCCAGAACAAATCATGAGTAGATTTTCTGTATGAAATTGTATTATGGCCTGAGGTTAATTCTTTGCAATCTACTGCTCTTACAATCTCTGGGTTTAGTTTTTGTACCTTTTCAAACCCTAACTCAAGTATGAACTTAGTGTCAATAAAATTGCCTGTGGCTCCGGGGTCAATTAAGGCACCACGGACCATGACAAGGCTTTATTGTTGAAGGATTGTATGGTCACCCTTATACTAAGATGGTTAGTTGAGACCATAGGAACAGTAGAGGCCAAACTTGACTGCTTACTCGACAAAGCGGCCTCAATTTTTGCAGAGTGATCTAGTTTTCCGACTGTTCTAAGACAGCCACTTCATTGCCCTTCCCTTTTGTTTTGTTTGGACATGTAGGACACTCTTCAACGAAGTGACCTGATTTTCCACAGTACAAACACTGATTCATTTTCCTTTGCTTCTTCTTTTCCTCTTTAGTAAGTGGGCCTCTCAAAGTTCCGATTTGCATTGGTTCTTCCTTAGGAGATAAGTCACTTTTTAGATTAGATTTTTCTTTGACTACAAACATCTTATAATCAGTTTTCCCTTTCTCTCCCTTTTTTTCATTTAACCTGTGGTTTAATTTGACCACTAGATCTATTAATTCTCCACAATCTTCGGGTGGGTCCAAGATTTGCGTAACCATATCTTTAAATTATCTCTTGGACCTCTATAAAACAGAGAGACTCTTTTTTCTTCAGGCCACTCATCTTCAATCACTAATCGATTGAACAAAGGATGTAATGGATTAAATCAGATGATCCCTGCTTCAAGTTAAGGAGTGCATGATTGGCCGACTGAACAAACACATGTTTAGCAAACAACTTTTTCATTGTCTCTTTGAACCGCGGAAAGTCATATAATAAAGGATCATTAAGTACCACTATGGGTACCGACCATAAGGCTGCATCGACCCCTAAATAAGACAAAACGAAAGCTATCTTTGTAGAGTCGTCAGGGAAAGCAGTTGGTTTTGCTATAAAATGAAGATGGCATTTATTCAGAAAAATAGTGAATTTCGCACTATCCCCATAAAACCTTTCCGGGGGAGCCAAGCGCACAGTAACTGGAGTTACATCTTGAATTTGCATTGGGGCAGAGGTAGTATGAAGAGTCTGCATGTTTGGTTTAAAACTAAGTGGCTTTAAAATTGGCTTCTCTGCCAAAGGCGATCCCCAAGGGTTAGAACTAGAAGTAGGGGTTGTTTGCATATCACTTTGTAAAGCTGCGATATCTCTACGCAAATCTGCATTCTCAGCTTTAATATCAGACAGAATTGCAGCAATATCCTGCAGTGAGATCTGTGGAACTGGATTCATAGCATCTGGGCAAAACTGTAATGGTGGGGTTAGTCTTCTGTCGGGACACTCAAACACTCTCTTACCTGCAGGGTGTTTGAAGGTGTTTCGCAGAGCTCTTCTAAATAATCTATGTTTTTTAAGTACACTAGGCTATACAATAGAACCCCAGGAAGAGGGCCGGGTACTGGACGCTGGCAAAGTCCTGTTGTCGACCTGCGAGGCAACAAGACTTATGTATAAGAATACTACCCTGAGTTATCTTTTTAAGCTAACAGTTTAAGACCCTCTGACCTTTAGTTCTGAAATTCTAAAGAAAACCTTCCTACCTGTGATCTTTAGGAATTGGGAGTGAGGTCCAGTAGTCTTGTGATGGTGAAGATACAGTTCACAATCACAAGTCGTGTCAGCAGTAGGTGTAGTCAGGATGATGATTGCTTTTTCTCTAGAACATGAAAACACATTAATAAGTTACTGATTTCTCGAACTGTTCTATTTTAAACACTAGAACTTCACTACCATCTTTACTTACTTCCTTCTTAATCCCCCATGTCTTTCTACCATCATGTTACTCTGAAAGAAAACAAATATCATGCAACACATTGCACATACACATTTTTAAAAGCATTGAGTCCTTTAAATTCTCCTTGGTTTCTTCAAAGCTTTGGTTGTAAACAAATGTTCCAAAAATTGTTCCTTCAATTAAAGATTATCTTTCAAAATCTGTGCTGTCTTGCGAAGGGCGCCAGAAAAAGAAACGTTCACATAGCTTTTTTGCTGCTTCTTTCCTTTCCTTAGGTGTTTCTGCAATTCTGGGCTGCCATCTAGTGGTTTCCAGAAGAAGAGAAGAATCAACACCGAGAATCAGGTGAGTTACCAGCTTTCCTCGATTGAAGCTGGAAGACTAAGCGGCGTGCTGCGTTGGGTGTGGCGTTAATTATACAGTCATGCCACACCCAAAACGGCTGTTACGTTGCATGTAACGTGACGTGCCTTGATTCCCGATCTCCAGTAAAGAACCTAGGGCCCGATGTAGGCGGCAAATACTGGTCCGAAACGGCCGAATTCGGCCGTTTCCGACCGGTATTTGGCATCTTGAGATGTAGGGGGCCAGATTTTACAGATTCTGTAAATTTACCAATTCAGTAAATTTACAGAATCTGTAAAATACCGAATCGGTATTTTTACCGATTCGGAATTCCCAGATGTAGGTGGGACTCTTCTGAGTCCCAAAGACCCTACAAATTCGGTATTTTACCACCCAATCCAATTGGGTGTTAAAATACCGAATTCAGGTGTGCATGCACATGTGTGCATGCACACCAAGCCATGTGACAGACAGACATGCCCTTAGGGCATGTCTGTGTGCCACATGGCGCACATGCCTATTTTTGGGGTGCCAGAGGGTGTCAAAGTGACACCCCCTGCACCCTTGCAAAATTCGGTATTTACTGATTCTGTAATTATAGAATCGGTATTGCCCATTGATTCCTATGGGCTTTAAGGCCCATAGGAATCACTGGGCAATACCGATTCGGTATTTACAGATTCGGTAAATACCGAATCTTAACGATTCGGTATTTACAGAATCTGTAATACCTACATCTCCCCCTTCATATTTACCGACTCTTAAATACAGAATCGGTAAACTTCGGTATTTAAGAGTCGGTAAATATGAATAACCTACATCTGGCCCCAAGTCGGGTCTTTTACTTGTTAGTGCTGAAAGCAGCGTATAGACTGCTCAGCACGGGTGCTTATTCTAGTTCTGCTCAATTGATGAAACTGAGCAAACCTGACACCAGGGAAATACTTCTGTTTCACACTGAAAACGAGGAATAAAACAAGCATTGCTACACCCAAGAGATGTCAAAAGCACAATGAGCACTACAAATTAGTTATACACATTAGCACATTAACCCATTCACATATACATATGGAGTGCTGGTTGGTACAGGACAGGGGAGGGTTTCAAAAGGAGAAACAGTTTTGAGTTGCTCATGGGTGACGTAATGCATGTAAAACTGTATTAGACATGATGTACAGTCTCCATCGAAATACAAGGGTTCAAACGGGTGTATGAGAACTCAGAGCAAGATCGGGAGTCATGACAGATATGAATTGGTCACTTCGGAATATGTCTCCCATTACGGGTAGACCCATGTCTTCTAGCAGTTGTAGCATGTTTTTTTCTTGTGTGACCGTTATGCATGGGTGGTGTCGCAGGGGTAGCGCTGGTGCATATATGGGAAGTTTTTTGCCCGTTTTGTCAGCATGTGCCATGCTACTGACATGCAGCATGCTGGGCTGATTTCCGCTCTTGAGGTGTGTTGTCTTGGCCAGTGCTTAATTTGTAAAATATGAAGTGCAGGTGCTCAATTTTTTTAGGAGGCCACGCCCACTTCACTCAGCTCTACCCACTTACTCTAGATGCCCCACCCACATCCTCAAAGGGCACTTCTGACTCATGTACCAGAAAACTAGCACATGGTGGCAAAGGTACATTTGGACCCTGGACAGATGCAATATGGGAGCTTCCATGCAAGATGGTGGCTGAAGTGAAGCAGCATGACAGTTACAAGTACTGGGTGCTTTATAGGACCTATCACAAAGGAATATAAGAGAGACGATGTTGAAAAGGAGATGCATTTTACATTTTTTAGGTCAGGATTACATGCTATCCCCACTTGAAAGGGCAATCCCTTTGTTTCACAGAATGTCAGCACGTCATCTAGATCTCCAATGAGCAGCTTCAGTCAACCCTTTCACTTAATTTGTGTACATTCCTTTTCATTACTGCTTTCTTCCTGTGTCACTGTTTTTCCATATTTCTCTTCCTCTTTATTTCCCCTTTTTTTGTTTTTGTCTCTCTGCTTTGGGTGAAAGTCTGATTAAGAAAAATAGGTAGCGGTCCCCGAAAAATAAGTGCTGGTGGGCCCCCCCTGCAACATCCTGTTCAAATTAAGCACTGGTAAAGCATATGTAATCTACCTTTCCATCGCGGTCATAGGCACCAACTTCCCAACTAGGTTTAGACCTAACACTTACCAGTACTTATATTCATATATACCCAGAATGTGTCAGCGCTCATAGGGTTAACGCATATAAGCTCAGTAACAGTCGGTTTTGGTTAAATTGAGAAGCTGGGTGAGCATGGTGAGCTGGGGCACTCCCTTAATTCACTGAAATGGGCCTGGTGTGGTGTTGCTAAGGCTCTCAACGCAGTCGAGCTCACTTGAATGCTGCTGATGACTCATGGGGGGCGTGGCAATTTGGAACAAAATCTGCACATGAAGCCTGGCTGCCACGCAGAACCTACACCTGCCGGACCAAATCCAGCCCAAATTGCCTAATCAGTGCCCTGCCCAGCAGCAACACTGACCAAAGGGCAGCAAAAACAGTAACATAGCTGCCAAAGTTTCAGATTGCTTATGAGTGACATTTTCATGGTTTAGTGTACTTATGAGTGACTTTCAAGACCAAATGTGTGACATTTAAAGTGACACTTTCGCACGAGCAAAATCAAGCAATGGAAATATCAGAAATGACACCCATTTGAGCAACAAGAAACTCTAAATAGATCTTAAAGCTGTTGCACTAACTTAGTCCCTTATGATAAAAGCAGTAACCCATGAAATTATCCATATTAGCTGGTGGTACACTTTCTTTGCAGCAGAGATATTAACCCTCTGTGCTGCTTTATGAGAAGTCAAACTGCCAGTGGCCAGAACTCTAATTTCTTTCCAACAGGCACATTTATGATCAGTTCTCTTTGACATTTTTATTGTTGCCTAGAAAAGTGATAGACACATAAGTAACTCTGCAGCAGGTGCTTTTAAACGCATATGCTGGAATGTAAGCACAGCACCTCACCCCAGCTCAGTGTCAGGTGGGGCTGAACACCAAGCAATAAAACGATTTCTGTGACAAAAGCAGTAACCCATTGAGCTATCCACATTACATGCATAGTACACGTTCTTTGCAGCACCTACATTAATCCTCTGAGCTACTTTATGGCAACTGCTACCAGACAAAAGCGAGAACATGAATCATGAGTTTCCTTTCACTTACCTACTCGCTCAGCAAAGGCAGTGGTTGGAAAAATAATGTCTGCATCGGGCTGGTGCTATGGCTGCAGCGGTCTGTGGACTCGCACATGCTCACAGACGAGAGCTGCTCAGGCCAATTGCTGATGAAGATAGGAGCGTTCAGTGGCGGATTATCATCTCTGTCTGCAGTACTGTCAAAGTTATCCTGAGAGCTCGTGTCTTTGCACACTGGAGTTCAGAGCAGGCCCGTGCCCTGTTGTGCCTTTTAAAGATATATACAGCAAGCTCTCACCGACCACTGGACACAAACAGGTGACACTCGGATATATGTCCAAAAACCAGGACTGTCCTTGCAAATGCGGGACCTCTGGTCTCCCTACCAGAGGGAAAATGTCCCTGTTTCAATCACCTCCCTTCTACCACCGGCTTCGGCTAGCACCTCCCAGCTGTAAACCATTCCTTGAGTGTTAGCAGAGCTGTGAACAAAGTAAAAAGTCTTCACCACGTCTTGCTCTTGAGAATCCTTGCAGTGTGCACGATAGCACAAGGCCCACCTGGCTCTGGCATGCCGACTCTGCTAAGATAATACTAAACTGTAAAGTTCTCGGGAACGAGCCAGGCTGTGCTCCCCAACTTCGACAGACCCCTCTCTGCCTCACGCAGGACATTTGTACCACTGCTGCAGGTTTTTTTTTTGTATTTGGAAAGATCAAAATTAATATTTTCGAGGTTGCACGCTTTACTACCTTTCTTATGGTCGGTTCCAGGTGCGGGACTCGGACATTGTTTGCCATAATTCCACGCCGAGGTCACCACAGGGAGCCATTCAAATTCAGCTCTCTGTTTCCAGGCACTGGACTTCACATGAGTAAAGCGCAGTGCCTCCGGAAGGCGCTCGGAACAGTAGCAAAGTGCGGGAAAGAGAACAACAAAAGCAAGGAATTGTTTCCGGCCTGACCGCATGCGCACAACAGCCTCACAACTCCAGTCGTCGAGGCCCGGCCGCCGCTTCTGACTGACCTCACTTCCTTCCTGTAAAAGACGTGAGGTCATGATGCCCCCACATGGCGCTCGGTAATTGGGCAGGTGACGTGAATCAGTGACTCACTGTGACAGCGGGCGGGAATGTATTTGTTTCAATTATGCAGGCACAGAGGCAGCACTACTAGCCTGCCTGGCAGATTGTAACATTAAACCACTGACTCTCTCACCCACAGCCGCACCACTCTTCACCAGGGACTCGGGAGAGGAGAATAACACTGCGCCGAGGTCGTAGGTACATATACAAAATTTAAATATCGATCATCAATATCATGTGTGACATCACGTGCAGCAACGTGTGTAGACCCGGCCCTACAAAGGAAGTGCCGGTGCTAAGCACCGGCAAGCACCGGCACAAATTAAGCCCTGCAGATAGGTTTGTATTAGCCACTGATAAGACGCCTTCCGCCAGGTCCTATTGATAACCCTCCGTACACTACACACATTCCTGAGATCAGCACAATGGTAACCACATTGTTATTTAGGCCATCTCTATGAGAGTCTAGTGGAGAAGTGTGGCTCAATGGTTAGAGCGGCAGACCCTGATGCAGAGGTCTGGCCTGGGACCAGGGTTCAATTCCCCGCCTCGGCGGGTCTTGGGCTCAAAATTCCACGGACCTGATAATTCTCGCCTCGGTGCCTATTCCAATCATGGAGTCCCACTCTGCAACTCTGGGCAATAGCTTGCTTAATCTCCACAACAGCCCCCACAACGCTAAAGATGCCTGGCCTCCACCTTGGGGTGCCCAGGAGTGGATGCCTCACAGGGAAAGCCAGGACTGGTTCCACAGTGGTATTCGTACAAGCGCCTTGAGACCCTTGCGGGTGAGTAGTGCGCTATACAAGTATCAATTTACATTTACATTACATTACATTTACATTTACTCTACATTCTACATTACTAAGCAATCTGCAATGACTCCAAATCTTCAGTACATTTCTGGAAATAAATAGTCATACCTCATAAATATCATATATATATATATATATTCACTGAAAAAACCATAGGTTTCACACCAGTTATAGTTAGGAATTAGCATATAAAAAAACGAATAAATTCACTGAAAAAACCATAGGTTTCACACCAGTTATAGTTAGCTGAAAATTTTACTGACATAAAACCATTGAAATTTCACGTTATAGTTAGTTGGACTCACTATAATGTGCGCGTGTAATGCACTGCTGATGACGTCACATATTACATCACTCATGACATGGTCAGTGACATCACTCATGACATCACTGATGACACCATCCAGTGAATGTGTGTCTTTCTGAAAAATAAATATGTTTTCTATATGTATATGAAAAAGGTCGATGGAAGAATAAATGTTTCAATAAGTATCTGAATGGATGTTTTTTTTAAAAAAATGGATTGGTTAACTGGCTTATTAAGTGTATCTTAGTGAATACATATATTAGCGAGTAATGTTTAAATATTTAAATATATGTATCAGTGTTTCACTTTGTGTATAAGTGGCTGCATGGGTTGGTGAGTACCTACATGTGTGTGTATATGGGTTATTAGATGTTTATTTTAGTATCAGTATGAATGTCTGTATGATTTGGTGGGGGTATTACTTAGCACATAGATGCATCAATGACTGATTCACTGTTTGTATGTGTTTTGAAGACAGCATATGTGCAGGACTGTAAGGGTGGATGAGTGTCTATATGTGTGTGTTAGTGAGTTAATGACTGTCTCACTAGTGTCTTTACCAGTAACGACATATGTTTTAATCTAGTATATGTGAGTATTGATGTTTATAAGTGAGTATATGTGAGAGTGAGAGATTGTAAGAGTTCCTGTTTAAATAAGTATGTGTTTCTATAAGTGTTTGTTTAAGAGAGTAAGTATGTGTAAGTTTCCTTAGAAGTAAGGTGGTAGTGTGTGTATAGTTGTATATGCAAATAAATGGATGTTCAATAGTTTATTTGCATGTGTGAGTAACTTTTGGATGACTGTCGATGTGTTACAGGATGTATAGGTGTATCACTACATATGATGAGTGAGTATATGTATGAGTGACTACATAGAACTGTTGGTGAATTAGTGGATGTGTATATAAATGGTGGAATTTCTGAATTGGTTGTTGTAACTGGTATGGGTTTTTTTGAAAATTTTTAGTTTCTATTTTTGAATATGTGTGTCAAGGGTTACAGTGAAAGGAGGTCTGTCACTCTGTCACAAGGATGGTGTCATCAGTGATGTCATGAGTGATGTCACTGACCATGTCATGAGTGATGTAATATGTGACGTCATCAGCAGTGCATTACACGCGCAAGTTATAGTGAGTCCAACTAACTAACGTGGAATTTCAATGGTTTTATGTCAGTAAAATTTTCAGCTAACTATAACTGGTGTGAAACCTATGGTTTTTTCAGTGAATTTCATAGGTTTTTTAAATGCTAATTCCTAACTATATATAAGGCCCCAAACCTATGTTTTTTTCTTTGAAGTTCAAAATTTGGTTAATAGCAAATGTCTATAGCTATGAAATGTATTTATATGTATTTATATATATTTTGTATGTATTTATTTCTATATTTTATTTGTATTTTAAACAATTATTTATTTTTTTTGGACCCTGGAGCGCTCCCGGGGCGCGCCCCGGTGAGCGCCCCGGAGAGCGTAGTCTTTTGAAGCGCCCCGGGGCGCGCTCCGAAGAGCGTCCCGTTGGCGCCAATGTCACGAACGAAAACATCATCGTGACGTATCGCGTAGCCGCGTCCGCATGATACGCACGGCGTAAGCGCACCCGGAAGCACTCGAGCGAATACGATCGCGCAACGTAAACTTCCGACGCGCTTACATGACGCGACCCGGGGCGCGCCCGCGGGCGCGCCCGTGGGTGCGTTGCGTAAGCGCGTCGGTCATGTGACCTGAAAATAACACTTTTAATTGGTGCAGAACACTTTTACTTTCATAATGATGAAATCCCTGGTCTTGTGACCTGAAAATAACACTTCTCATTGGTTCAGGCCTATTTTTTTCCAAATGATGAAAGACCCCACCTTTTTTCCTTATTCTGACTTTGTCCTTTGACTGAGGAAGACCTGATTGTACCTCTCTGTACCTTTTGGATCTATAGAATGGCTTAAGTAGCAGCAGCAGCTGGTGCATCTGCACCACCACCACCACCACCACCACCAAGAGGACCACCACAACAGTACATTGGTGGTCAAGAAGAGGAGGAGGAGGAAGAGGAGGATGGGAGAAGATGGCTGCCTGAACAAAATACCCCATACAAGCCCAAGTCACACATTGTATGGGAGTTTTTTCACTCCCAGAGGGAAAAAAGAAAGTGAATGCGGCAAAGGTGACTTGCCTTATCTGTAAGGAACAACTCTCAAGGGGCAACCCAAACAAAAAGCATTCCTTTGGTAACAATACCATGATTCGACATATGATCCGTAAGCACCCTAACAACTATTCTCGTGCAGAACTCAGGGAACTGGCCAGTAACCCCCCCCTCAGTCATCAAGGACCACCTCCCAAAGAAACGAACCCACTTCATCG
This sequence comes from Lissotriton vulgaris, assembly GCF_964263255.1. Classification (NCBI taxonomy): domain Eukaryota; kingdom Metazoa; phylum Chordata; class Amphibia; order Caudata; family Salamandridae; genus Lissotriton; species Lissotriton vulgaris. Next base: position 761,224,274 of record NC_141697.1, on the reverse strand, counting down.
GGACCAGAAACATCAGAGATGATGCCTTGTATTCAGCAACGATTTGCTGATTTTAAAATCACTTGTACTGCATGTGGCAAGCTTATCGCCTATGGTGAAAAGAGCGTAAAGCTCATCGTCCTTGCAGGTGACAATCACAAGTGCCCCAAAAAGAAGTCATTTTTTTCTTTTTTTGTTTTTTGCTCCAGTTGAGCCAGTTTCAATTCCCTTTTTTTTCTTTCTCCCCCTAAAAAAATACAAAAAAAATATAAAACTGTTTTGAAAAGCCAAAAAAAGTACAAAATGTTCAAAAAACATAAAATAAAATATAAAACAACAAAAAGAAGAAAAAAAACAGTTCTTTTCAGAACTACCTCCAATTTATAAAAAAAGGCTTCATTTTTAAAAAACTCTGTCATTCTTTTTTCTCATGGAACGCTCCCCGGTCCGCTCCCCGGTGCGCGTACCGGGCGCTCCTCCCGTGCAAAACGAAAAAAAAAAAATTATTGCCCCGCGGGGCCCTTTTAAAGCCCCCACATCAAACCTAGGGGGTCAGGGAGGGTCTACCCTGCCCCCTTATGGTCATTTCCCCCTTTGTTTTGGCCACCTCTTGTGTCTCGATCCTACCGAGACACAAGATGGCGGACGCTCCGGACTGTTTTGAATGTTTACAGACACCCGAAAGCCAATCAGATTTCCGTGCGCACCTCGCGTGTCGCGCCCGGGGCGCTCCCCGGTTCGCGTACCGGGGCGCTGCCATAGATATATATATTTTTTTGAACCTAAATTACTCAAAATCCACTGGAGCACATATCTTGAGACATAGCAAAGGCACATCGGGCTACCAATCCCTACAATTTTGCCAAATTTGGTGGAAATCCATTCAGCCGTTCGGGCTAAAAGTGAGGTCGACCGCCCTATGGAAATTAACATGGAGAAAACGCGTTTTGGGACCCCCCTTTTATCTCGGCCCCCGCTTGACAAATCCCCCCCAATCTTTCAGGGAAGGAACGGGGCGCCGCGAGGCCATTTTGAGGAAATTTTCAGGCAGATTCGTCAACCGGCGCCAAAGTTATTTCAAATAGAATTTTGAGATTTAACATTGAAAAAAAGCCTAACTATAACTACCTACTGGCGACCGCCAGTAGGTAATATATATATATATATATATTGACATAGACACGAGTGCATGAGTTCTCGTGACCGCGCTTTTATCCGAGCCGCCTGCCTCCGAGAGCTTCAAATTAAAGCCATCTGTTGCTTCCCCAGCGCACTCGGCCTCACTTCTCCTCCCACTAATTAACACACACTTCTTTCACGGCGGCCGTGCTTCAAAGGGATCCGCTCCGCCCCCTGCTGCATTCACTTTCCCTCCACGTTCCCTCTTCTTCCTTCCTCTCCCCGTCTCCCTCGTGACACCTCTTTGCCCACTTCTTGTTCCCCGTGTGGCTCACTTTCGTTTTTATGGCCGCGCGGCCGATGCGAGGGTCTCCTATGAATTCTCCCCAATTTCCGCCTTCAAGTACAGTGCTGCTGAGACCGAGCCTGCTACTATTTTTCTTTGCAACTATTCAGAAACAGCAAATGGAAATATGGAATGAAAAACAGGCGCACTTTGCCTATAGTAAAAAAATGCAATGTATCATTTTGAATGCACTTCACGCGTAAGTATTGATCAAACTGTTACCAATATGGCGACAAACCCCCGAATTCTCTTCAGAGGGGAGGGACGCGGTCTATTTAACGATGCAAGATTGATATTAAAGGCGCCCGAGACTGATATTAAAGGCATCCGGGGTATTTTGAGATCTCACCTTCAGCAGCACTTCGGCAATTGTCATGTAATACAGAATTTGGCATTAGTGGCTGAGTTTTTGAAATATCTGATTGATTTCATGTCCCAACACACAAACAGTGTAACCAACTTTAAAGACGTCTCGCTGAAGATGCCACACTCAAAACGGAGTTCACTAAATTTTAATTTGTTTTGTTTCTTGTTTGTTTCTCGCTCGTTGATGTACTAGCCTGCCGCTGAAGAATAATGGCAGAGGTCTTGAACTATCAGACTCTTCAAAGTGAGTGCCCCTGGTGACGATTAAGTGCGGAGGCGCCCTGTAGTGGGTACTTGGTGTAGAGCACATAGAGCTAACCGGAAGACTTTTATTGCAGGCATCCACCCAGGACAGCAGGCAGTCAGTTTGGAATCTTTGCAGAACATGGGGCAGTCCTGGAATCACAATCAGTGTGATGTTGGCGCTTGCATGTGCAGGCATGTCCGCCCAGACTACAGTGCACGTGAAACTTTGTTTGCCTGTGGGGACCAAGGTGTTGTTTATCGCCATGGTAGAAATTATGGTGAGGGGGACCTCTGCCATCCTGCTGGATAAATAGCCAGCTCGCAGGGTTCTTCACAGCAGCGACAGAGCCGTTAAAATATTCACAAATCTAACTAGGTGAAACTCCGAGATCAGGCGCAGAAAACGCTCATTTTCTGCCCGCTCAGCTTTATGATTAAATACATAAATCCCGTATAGAAAGAAGCCTGCTTAGGGCCTTGCTCCTATCTCCAAATAACTGCCAAAAAACAGATGCTCAAAGGGAAGCATGTGTCGTGTGATTTATTGAACGGGGAAAAGCTTTTTAAAAAAATACTGGCAAAAAATTGGTCTTTTTTTTTTTGCAGAGTTTTATATAGCGCGAACTTGACCTGAATCGGGTATCAGAGCGCTTTACATAGCACCCGTTGAGTTACATGAGGACACACATTCATTTTTGTTAGGCACGGGGAGATTAGGTGATTTTCCCAGAATTTCCCACGTTAGAGGGTGTAGACCGTCCATTTTCTTGCACTTTGGTCCTGATGAATACCTGGAAACTACCACACATAGGTTGAAACATGTAGACCACTCACATAGATACTCATGGTCATAATCACCTACTAAGTATCTCAACACCCTTTTTTTTTTTTTTTTTTTTTAATTTTTGAAAACCTTTATTGTGCACAAAGACAGTACAAATACGGGCCACAACCATCCGGCCGGCCACGGTCACACAGGTAGCACTGGTGCATGCAATACGGTGCCAGGGTAATGCGGTACGACAAGAATTACAATACAGGAACAGACTGAAAAGCGCCGTCATACCTAGGCAAAGGAGCAATGCAGGTTAATTTTCAAAGTCTTTTTTCTGTGCAAATATCAAGATCAGGTCATACTACACCGCACTTAATACAACTAAGAAAAAAAGGCAAGGACCATGTAGGCGGGACTCGACAAAAAAAGGATATCAAGGTCCGGCAAAGCAATTCGCAACATGCCAGTCCCAACCAGAGGATGGCCACAGAATAGTTAGACCACGGGAAGCTGACTCAACAACCCACCTTAGATGACACCACCACCCATCCCCCAGCATACCTAACACGGCCTAAGAAAGAAGGGAAAATCATAAAAAAGCAAAAAAGAAGAACCATAGAAATAAAAACTCAACTAACAGTTAACCCCCCACCCTACACACATGCAGAGGCTATGGCCTATCCCCCCCTAGCAGAGTGTCTGTCGCCCCGTAAACCCGAAATTTAGAAAGAGAAGAAAAGAGGGGTAGAAGAGAAAGTGAAAGTAAAAAGAAAAATAAGAGCAAATTCCAAAGACATAGGGAGTGGAAACAGGACCCCTGTCCCGAAACGCCCCTAAGAAAAGATCTGGGAGGAGGAGCAATGAAACATGCGCGCAAGCTCCGCCGGTCCAATAAGCAATCCCCACCCCAACAATAACAGCAATAGAACTACAGCAAGCAATACAGTGGGGAGTGAGTCAATGCGCAAACTTCCATAAGACCAACGAAGTTCAGAGTCCACCTCACCCTCTCACACCCGCCCGGGTACCAAGCAAGGAAAAAGGGTCCCCTATCCCTGGCCAGTCCTGGGACTCAGTCTCTCACCCCCACTGCTCACTAGTCCAGTGTAGTGCAGGAGGACAAAGGAAGATGGCCGCTCAAGCGGGGGGGGAGGTGCACAATCGAGGGAAGAATGGTGACCGGTCCCGGGAGAAGAATCCACCTCGGTCACAGTCCGCTCTATCATGGTCCAGCAGTGCAGATCACAAAGCAAAGCAATCCAAGTCCAAGGCAAGCATGCCGGCGGTGAGGCAGGAGGGCAACACACTGGGATCCCGGGCCATGATCTCTCGCACATCACACAGTCCGGCGTGGAGCAAGGGGGATACACTGTTTCCTCGATGATAATAGTAAGAGGCAACAGACCCTTACCGGCTCCCACGATGGCTACAGTATCCTCCTCTGCGATCCCCCGATACAGTGTTGCGGCGTCAGACTGTAGCAACTCCCGTCCTGAGTCTTGTTGAGGGTAATGCCCCAGTTTCAGGCTGGGGTCTCGGGTACAGGCGTCAAGTCGTGCCCCCAGTGCGTCGCAGCTGTCCCTTATTTCCAATCGCAACTCGCCCAGGGCTGTAACAACGTCAGCAAGGGTGAGTGTGGGCTGGAGAGGCCCCATGGTCGCGGTCCCGTGGGAAGGAGTTGTTCCGATCCCTACAACGCTGGGAAGCTCGCTGTTGTGGTGGGGGGGCCGTGTAGCCTGCGAGTCAGCGGCCAGCCATCTGCTGCGCCATCTTGTTCCCCGTCCGACACAGTGCGGGGAGAGGCAGGGGAAATCAGCGGGACGCGATCAGGCGGGTACCGGGCACCCACCGGCCGGCAAGGATCCGCTCGTCTCGGTGGACCATCCGGGGGTCTACAAGTGCGTGGGGAGGCTCACGGATTAGGGCAGGGCAGCCGTCACTAGCCGGAGGGACTCAAAGCACAAAGCAGAAACATGGCGGCCAAAGACAAAGGTCCCGCTAGCGAGTCGCTCAAGCCGTCCGGCACCCCGCAGCCCAGAGGGTGTGCAGCGGCTCCCGCCGGCCGGCAGTGCGCCGGTCGCGAATGCAAAGGGGAGCGCCGTCCAGCCGAATCCTCCCGGTCACGGAGCAGCTGCAGGAGGGGGCACGAGGGCAGCAGGGCGCTGAGGAAGAAGCTGGATCCCGGGCCGGGGCGCGTCCGTCCACAGCGTTGGACCCGGGGCGGGTGGAGAGGTCGGCGGTACACCAGCAGCTGCAGCTCCGTCTCCCGCACCTTCTGGAACCAAAATAGGATAGCCGGGCATACAGAATCGTGGTGCGGGAATCCGGGGCCGGCGGAGCCGAGGGCTGCGCGTCCGTTCAGGTCGCCATCTTGGCTCCTCCCCCTCAACACCCTTTTTTAACATTGTCCAGTAGCTTGCGAATAAAGTTTTTTCAACCAAGTCATACCAGGACAATTTTTAACATATTTTCTGCACTTATCACTCACAACAACCAGCTCCACAGTAGTTCAGGTGCAGTATTATATATGCCGGACGTACATACAGGAGTGCAAGGGAGCGGATATTTGTCTAGGACACTTTCTGAACACAACCATGTTTTTATTTAGGATGCAGTGGTTGCGAGTCTGGGCAAGGATACCGACCTGGCGCCTGCGCCCTGAGGCGTTGGAGGACCAAGTATATCGCGAGACTGTGGGAGAAGCTATCACACAATATTTTAGGGGTAATGGAGGAACCGCTTCCACGCCCCTAGTGGAATGGGATACCTTTAAGGCGGTGATCCGAAGCCGCTTTATCGCTGCAACAGCTGGGGTGCGGAAGGTACTGTTGACAGAAGTAACAGAAGCGGAACAGCGACTAAGCGAGGTGGAAAGGGACCGACCCGGGAGGCCTGACAAACAAGCAGAGCTGCTGAGGGCAAAAGAGGTGATAGCAGGACGGGTAGAGCGCTTGCACTGCTTTGACTATAAAGCTTATCTTGCCTGTACCCATGTGGAGGGGGACAAATCGGGAGCTCTGTTGCCATGGTTAGCTAGCCCATCGGGAAGGGGGACGCTAATATTAGAGACCAGGGGTGATCGGGGAAGCCTGTTTTACTCAAGAGGGCATTAATAGGTTGTTTTATGAGTTTTACAGGGAACTATACAAGAGCAAGACTACAGAAGGGGACTTCGTCGAGTTTATGCGCAGGCTTCAGCTCCCACGCTTAGACAATGAGCAAGCGAAGGTACTGGGTGGAGATATTGAATTGAGAGAGTTGCGGGCGGCGATTAAACACAAGGCAAGAAATAAGACACTGGGGTCAGATGGTCTCCCAATTGAATTTTATTTAACCTACCGACCTCCCCGAGAGAGGCAGTTATTATCCTGCTACTTAAACCAGGAAAGCCAAAGTGGGATAGAGCAGCGTATCGCCCACTCTCCATGCTTAACACGGACTACAAGATACTAAGTCTCGTTTTGGCCACTCGGCTACTACCACACATGCCGACCTTAATCCATCGTGATCAAGCTGGCTTTATTCCGGCCTCAAACACGGCCTTAAATATCCGGCGCTTACTGCAGGTACTTGAATCAGACACTTATGTGAAAGACACTGCCACAGTGTTTGCCGTTGATATAGAAAAGGCATTCGATAGTTTAGAATGGCTGTATCTGTTTCATGTCATGGCGGGCTTTGGGTTGGGAGACACGTTTACCTCATGGACGGCGTTATTGTATCAGTCCTCCACGACACGAGTTCGGACGAGTGGGGTGATATCTGAAGCTTGTGAAGTGAGCCGGGGTACGAAGCAGGGATGCCCGTTGTCCCTGCTCCTATTCGCACTGGCCATGGAACCTTTGGCAGCAAAATCTAGAACTGGGGGGGTATTATCGGGCCTACAAGTGAAAGACCAGACCCACCATATTGCCTTGTATGCGGATGATTTACTCATGTTTCTGGTGGATATGGAGCGAGCACTAGAGGGGGCGAAGGCACTATTGCATGGACTGGGGGAGGTATCTGGCCTCAGAGTTAACTTGTCCAAATCTTGTCTATTCCCAACAGACAATAGCAGTGGGGACTTGCAGGGAGTGGCAGGAGTGCAATGGGAAACCAGATGCCTCCCATACCTGGGGGTCCAGATTTATCATGAAAGGTCGGAATTGTTAGAGGGGAATGTGCTTAGAGTGATGAGAGGGCTGATGGGCAGTTTTGAGTTCTGGAGCACGCTGCCATTATCGGTGGCGGGCAGAGTGGCCTTACTTAAGATGGTGGCTCTCCCCCGGTTGCTTTATTATTTTACGACTCTACCGGCCTGGATACAGCCGCTGGTGTTTAAATAACTCACATTAATGATCACCGGCTTTTTATGGGGTACCGGGAGGTGCCGGGTGGCTCTATCTGTCTTAAAACACCCGTGTTCGGAGGGCGGATGGGCCGTTCCGAATTTCAAAACGTATTATTTGGCTGCACAGCTACAGTGGCTGACACAGCTAGTGATGGCGAGGTTAAGGGGCCCGGAACAGGACAGAGGGGAGTACCTGAGCTGAAGTTGTTATCATGAAGCCTTTTGGACCTTCCCGTTTGGCTGGGTGACCTGCCTGAGGACCTTAAGACAATGAGGCAGTGCTGGAGGAGGAGTGTTAAACGAGCGGGTATGGCATTGCCATATGCTCCCAATAAACCACTTGCTGTGTGTGAGGAGCTCCCTCACACACAACAAGGGGGCTCGTGGCGGGATCTGAGCGAATGGTAGGAGAAAGGGTTGACTACCATTGGGGACCTTTACGAGGATGGGTCTATGGTGCCCTTCCATGTATTGCAGGAGCGGTTTGAGTTATGAGGGGGAGACTTTTTGCTACATGCAGCCCTTACAGAGGCTCTTTCGGTGCACTGGAAGAAGGGCCAAACTGAGCCTTGGACCTCTTTGGGTTGTCAATATGTTGTGACTGCTGCAGGGAAATATAAGGCAGTCACGTGCCTCTATAGCCTCTATAAGCGATGACCCTGGAGAAGTTGGCCCCCTTGGATGGACTTAAGCACAAATGGGAAGTGGATGTGGGAGACGAGATACCAGATAGGGCTTGGGCTGACATAGTAGCACAGGCGTGGAAGAGCACTAGAAATGCTAGGTTTTAATTGGTTCATTTCTATATTCTGCACAGGGCTTATCTCACCCCAGCGAAGATCAAAGCATATTTTCATGCCGAGACGGACGAATGCCCGCGCTGTAGAAGGGAGAGCGCGGATTTTCCTCACACGATATGGGATGCCCATCATTAGCAGCTTATTAGATAGAGGTGATTGACCTACTGAATGTAATAATGGACAAAGGGTTGGATTTGGGCTTGGGAACATGCATCCTACACTAGCTTCCTCATACGGCTGAAACCAAAGTCACTAGTAAGTTCATAGATATGGGGTTATTGCTGGCCAAAAGGGAAATCACAATGCACTGGAAGGCGAGAATATCCCCTGGGGTGGCTAGATGGAAGAAAGAGTTTCTTAAATGGGCAGAATGCAATGGGGTAGTACGGCTCCAATTGGCAAAAAGATCCATGAGCGAGAGGGCACTAGAGATGGCAAGAGCATGGGAGCAACTGGTAGAATTGCTAAAGGACCCCGACACTGAGAGTGATGCTGATACAGAGCCGAGCGTACAGGACCTAGAGAAACACCACGAAGGTTCATACCACTAAGGAAAGTGATGCACTTGCAGCTATTATGGTGGCAGCCGGGGATGGGGACATGCACATGCACAAGTTCACAATATAGGGTTGTGGATCTACTCCAGCTTTTATGATGATTACAGTTTAATGAAAGTTATGTGCAATTCTAGAAGCGACATGCCTGGAGGGGGGTTAGAGGGAGGGGGAGAGGGTATTTTGGAGTGTTATTGGGTTAGTTTGAGTCAGTATGTTTATAGTGGGCTTATAAAGTACAGTTGTTGCATATTGAAATATACATAGTTGTGATGGGTTAGGCTATTGTTTTTTTTATTTATGGATCGAGGGAGGAAGGTGGGAGGGTAGGGGAGAGCTCATCACAGAATGGGGATGTGATTGAATGCAATGATAACTGTGATTTATGTAACAAAGAATTGACATACCTACGTGCCTAATGGGTGTAAATTGAAAAACCAATAAAGTTTGTTTAAAAAAAAAGGAATATCGAGGTAAAAGAAAACAATTTACGGTTGGAGCGGCCCGTGGATCGCTGGTTACTGGGACGAGATGCTGGGGCATTTACATAGAGTTACTGGATGGGCGATCGCTAGGGACCTTAAACAGTGCTTGTTATGGACGGTACCTATTAGGAAGAACAGAAAGCTCAGTCGGAAATTTGCACTGTTGGATTGAGCCTAGCCAAGTGTTGAATCGCTATTTGTTGGCTGAGACTGAAACCCCCACTATCGGTGACCTGGCTGTGATCCATGATGGAATGGGCCGGGATGGAGGAATAACACATGAAAAGAGTAAAGAAAGATGATAAACTAGCAGATAACTTGCTGGCATGGAGTGCAATGACTAATGACCTTGATAATGCTGGCCCGCTACTTCTCCAGCGGCTGAAAGTATGGCTGACGAGGGGCTTGACCGGATGTAGTGTACCCAATGTACGGCGAGGAGATGATATTATGAATGTGGGTCTGGGTCCTGACGACCACAGCTGGAGGGAGCCTGAGGGCTGTGCGCATGGGGTCAGTGGCGTAGCTAGGCACTTTTTCACCCATGGCAGTCTCTGCCTTTCCCGCCCGCGGCCGTGTTGAAGAGCAGGGGGGTGCTGGTGATAATTCCTGCGTTTGCCACCGCTGCGGCAAACTCATGTGAGAGCGGGAGGGGGAGCCGCCGCCCCCACAACTTGTGCCGCCCAAGGCAGGACTTGCCCCCCCCCTCCTTGCTATGCCACTGCCTGGGGTTACGTTGTAGAGCCTGTTGTCCTTCAAATATGAATCTGTATTGAGCGAGAGCACAGGCGGTGGGGTACTTTATATAACTTGCTCCATGGAACTTTACTACCTAGTATTTTGTAAAAGAAAAAAAAAGTTCTTGGAGCATTCATTGTTATGTATTATGAGGGCAATTGTTCTGCCACCTTGCTTAGTACCTTTGGTCATCCTGCAGAAGAGGCCTACTGATATATGGTGTGATGCTATTGTATATATGCTTTAGAGATGTATGTCACTAAAATGCCAATCAAAACATTTATTTAAAAAAAGAAATGTACATGACAAAGAAAGCAAAGGAAAGCAAAAGAAAATTGAGTTTCTAAATTTGGACTTCAGCTTTGCTTAACAATAAAAGACATCCATGCCACAAAGTAAGATGGCAACCAATGATAGCAATTCAAAATGCAGGTCCCAGTTATCAATGGCCAATGTAATGTGAATAATATACAAATTATAACATTTGGGGCCACATGTATCAAGCAGACCGATTCGCAGAATTGACCCGTTTGCGACCGCAAAAAAGCATTTTAGTATGTATGAAACCGAAACTGTGATTTAATAGCACATTACCAAATTGCAATTTTGGTTTGAGATCAAATGGAAGGGGTGTCCCTTCCAAATACCAAATCGAATGTATAAATGTTTTATGACCGAATTCCAGTTGCAAAACATTATTAATATACCAAGACTACCGAAGAATAGTGGTAATGCATTTGTAAATGGGAAGGAGTCCCCTCAAGACTTCTTTCCATTTGTGAATGTAAAAATAAAACGTTTCTTAAAGAGAAGGCAGTGGTCCACCGGACCACTGCATCTTCTTAAAGAACAACATTTAAAAAAAATAATGTTTGCTTTTTAAACACAGCCCAAACAGGTGGCATTTTAAAAAAAAGACTGCTTTATTTAAAAGCAATCACTGTCATGGTGGTTGTTGGACCCGGCCCGTTGGGCAGGTTCACCCCTAGACTTTTTGCGTTTTCCTAGCCTGTTTATGGAACCTGGTGTTGGTGATTTTAGGCCTCTGCGCACTTTTTCACTGTGGTACAGTGTAAAGTGCTTGAGCTCTCTGTGAATGAATGGTGAGTGACCTGCCCTCCCATATGAATGAATGGGGAATATGTATGCCCATGGTAGTTCCTGATGCATGGGGAGTGCAGGGGCGAGTTTGGTATGAGCGAATTCGTGAGAATGAATGCTGCAAAATGATGTATGCGGCATGACTGTGTCTAGTCTAGAAGTACTACTTTTGGAAGTTGGCACATTTGTGTAAGTTGTTGCTGGCGTGTGATTGGCTGGTGAGCCTGGCCCAGAGTGCCTGGGCCTGCTTGTGGATTGACTGTCTGGTTTGAGGATGACAGGGGCTGGAGAGCCCAGATGGTTGTCTGAGTCAGCCCGTGGATGAAAGGCAGCATCTGCTGCCAAGGAAGTGGGAGGAGATTAGCACCTGATAGTGAAGGGCTGTTCCTGTGTGACTACAAAGCTGGCTCCACCTCCCGCTGGGTGACTGTCACCTCTGTCCCTGATACTGACAGGACTTCCCTCTAAACCAGTCTAGCTGGTTCTCACACTGCTTGCTTCAAAGGACTTCAAAAGACTTGAAAGGCTTTTCTATGTATAAGAAGGGGCTGTGTCTCCTTCCAACTTGTTCTTGTTTCTAACTTGAATCTGCCAGGGGCATGCTGCTGCTGGGGCTCAGGGGAATCCCTGAGCCCTGCCCAGCTCCTGGACTCCTGATGGACTGCTGGGGGACTCTTCCTGACTGTCCCCCTGCCTACTGCATTTCTTGAAGGACTTTTCTTGCTGGGGGCTATGCTGCTCCCTCTTTATGATTCCAGGACTGCCTGGAAGGACCTCGTGGCTGGACTGTGTGTCCTACTTTGCTGGGGGGCCTTTTTGCATTGCTGTGTCCCCCTGAAACTGCTGTGGGCCAAGGAGATTGTGAAACTGCTGTGTGCAGTGGACATCGTAGACTGCTCGACTAAGCCTGGCTGTGGTGTCCCGGATAGCGCGCTGGCTGCTCTCTGCGCTGATTGAGGGCGCCGCGCTGATTGCTGCCTGCTTTGCCCCGAGATCGGCATGTTCATCGACACGTGCTCATGGGGGCCGAGGGGTTCTGAAGCTCCCCCAGCGCAGCGCGGGTTAATTCCGCTGGCCCGTATAATCACCGCCGTGGGCCCGGGCCCTGAAACTGACCTCGAGGGTCGGCTTGCATCCACGAAGGGGCCGTGCAGCGGTTGGCTGTGGACGGAGGGTTCGGCAGAAGTGCCGCGACGGGATTGGCCCGTGCGCCGCGGCGTCATCCTGGTTGCCGCGCTGGGATTGGTTGAGGAGAGGAGCGCCATGGAAGGCCTGTCCCGGGAGCCGCACTGCCATTGGCTGACTCCCGGGTGCTGCTGGAGGCTCGACGTAGGGGCCGCGACCGGATTGGCCCGCAGCACTGAAGCCGCCGAGGAGTGTTGCCTGATGCCACCTCAGCGAGGAGCCGGAAGCCGAGTCAGCCGTTCGACCCAGTCCTCGCCGAGGGAATCACCGAAGTGCCGGGTGATCACCGCCGGGCCCGGGAAGAGGAGAAGTCGCGTGGCCTGCTGCTGGGGCTCTCGTGTGTCGAGGGAGCCCCGGCGAGAGAGAGAGACCGGCAGCAACGAGAGCCGCGGTGAGTGAAGCTCCGTTGGGGGGGCGGCTGGTTCCACGTGGTGGCCAGGGGGGAGGACGAAGCATTAGAGCGGCCCCGTGGCAGCGGGCCGCTCTCCCTTTTGCCCGCATGTCATTTAGGAGCCACAGAGGCTCCCCTTGGGCATTTCTGAGTTCAGAGTCCCCCGTGGGGGACTCCAACGGCGGAGCATTTTGTTTAGAAAGCCCAGAGAGGCCCAGGGGCCATTTTGTGTGATGTCGAGCCCCAGAGGGGGGGCTCCAACGACCCCGCCGTCATATTTCTTTGAAGAGCCTGTTAGGCTCAGGGGGCATTTTCTGTGGCCAGAGCCTGAGAGCTCCAACGCTGGGGGCATGTGTTGCGACAGAGCCTGTGTGGCTCCAACCCTGGCGCAGTTTGTCTAGGGGCTAGTGAGAGCCCCCAGCCGCAGTGGTGATGATTTTCCCAGCTGTCCAGCAATTAGTGGGCAGCTGCACCGTTTAGGCCTTTCTGTGATGTACACAGTTGCCCAGCACTTTGTGGGCAACTGCCACGTTTAGGCTTTTTGTACTCTGTGACTGGCGCTGCATGGCAGCGCGCCCTGACATTGGACACAGGGCATCTTTGCCCCACAAGGCCAGTTGGCCTAGGGACTGCCACAGGTAGTGGCTTATGTAGGGTTGGCGCAATGCGATTTCTATGCTTTTTAATAGTCATTGCTAATGTGAGTTTTTGCGCTATTGATTTATTATGCACCTCTGAATGTGTTACTGCATCATGTGTCTTTCTTTCCATGCGCTGCACCTCTGAATGTTTAGTCATCATGTGTCTTCTTGCGCTGCACCCCTGAATGTATTTTATTGCATCATGTGCTCTATTCTTAACACCTCTGAATGTTTAGTCATCATGTGTTCTTCTTTATTACTCCTCTGAATGTAGGTTTATTGCATCATGAGTAATGTATTCTTTCTTAGACCCCTAAATGCTGTGTGATACTTAGGTGGTTCTTCTTTCTTAGTACAGGTGGTCCTAGTAAGGTCCTGGTTCCTGTTACCAGTGGTTACTGGTTGTTATCTTTGATTATTATTTTATGGTAGATTTATTCTTCATTCTAGAAGTGATTTTATATTCTACATTTTATCTAGAAGTACTATATCTGATTCTGACAGGCGCCCATGTGGCCCTGTCTGGTGTACATAATCCCTGTGAATATTGCCTGTGCCAGTTGGCACAATGTATATGTGTGATTTTATCTGATATGTTTTTACAATACAAAAGTTATTTTTATAATAACCTTGTGTGGAGTCTCTTTTGTGGTGTGCCTAGTATGTTGTTGCTGTTGTGCACTGGCGCAAATGCTTTACACATTGCCTCCGAGTTTAGCCTTACTGCTTGAGCCAAGCTACCAAGGGGGTGAGCAGAGGTTATCTTGGCGTGTGACTTCCTTGCCCTGACTAGAATGGTGGTTTCTGCCTGGCTTTGGCGTCAGCCTTAGCCTACCAGAAATAGCCAGTTCTAACATTGTTGGTCAGCGGTGCGGATTTGGACTTGTGTTTGCGCAGTGCCATAGCGACAACTGGCTACATCACAAAACTCTGCAATTGTTTTTTTCAGATAGTCACATGTATGGGATTATTGTTTTTGATTTTTTTTCCTCAAGAGTGTCATTTTCAAATGTGTTTCTGCGCTTTATGTTTAGTGGCAGATGAGAGAAAGTGACAGGGCGGGACGCCAGTAGAGGGGGAGGTTCCCATAGATTAGGAATCCCTTGCTGGGTCCTGTGTCCAATCCCAAATCCTGTCCCCATATGTGTGTGTGGGTAGATAGGAGAGAGAAGGGGTGTGGAGGAGAAATGACTAGCTCAGGAGGGTGGTTGTTCCCTGAGTGTAGTGTGTGTCTGGATTCCCAGTGTGGTAGGATCCAGTGGTGGCAGCTTTAATGTGTCCAGTGTGTTAATTCCCATTCCCCGCTCCCAGAGTTTGGTACCTGTGTCACGTGTGGTCAGGTTGAGTGATCAGGGGTGGTGGAAACTGCCTTACCAGTCCGAGGGGGGGGAGTGTGCGAGCGAATGATGTGCTGAACTGGAGGAGTTGGTGTGAGTTTTCTTTTTGTTAAAGTGCTTGCATGAGAGGTGTACCTCTGGTGGTGTGCAGGAGGTCCTGCAGAGGCACTGGACAGGAAGGTGGATGTCTGGCGGTGTGCTAGATGTCTTGCAGAGGCATTAGGGAGTGATTCTAAAAGGAGTGGCTTGTGTATCTGATGATCCTGTGAAGGGGAAGAGGTTCATGTGTAACCCAGCTAGGTCCCAGTAGTATGGTAGGGGTGTAGGGGCTCACGCCCTGTCTCAGTGGAGGCGGAGTGAGTGTGGGACGGTGTGTCCCACGTTGGCCTGAAACCCTATCTCAGGGCCTGGAGGGTTCCCTAAGGGAGCGCCAGGTCAGGGGCCTAAGCTGTACATAGGTCATTTGAGGAGGATCTTCCTGTGTCTAGAGGACGGGGAGTGTCTGTAACCAGAACTCCGGCGGTCCTAGTGTTGGGCAGTACCGCTCCTAAGTGGAGAGTGCAGAAGTCCTGGCTCGCTGAGCATTTGACCGTCTAGAGTGCTTGACCATTTGTGGGGCCTCTGGAGGTCGTTCCCCAAGGAGGGGGGAAAGCTGGGTTGGGGTTGTGGCCTGACCTAGAAAGGAGTACTGGAGGAAAGTGTGTCACTGATACGCCACTGGCGTGTGCTCTGTCTAGCCTGGGACATACTGAGAATCACCCTGTGATAGGGAGTACTGAAGGGGAGTGTGTCGCTGATACGCCGCTGGCGTGTGCTCTGTCTAGCCTGAGACATCCTGGAACTGGAAGGGGGTGCAGAGGGACGGTGTCCTTACTTCTGACCCCGGTGTAACCTGAGGGTTTAGATCTTAGGTTGGGAGATTAGGAAACTTCTAGGTCAAGAGGAATCTCTACCAAAGTGGATCAGCTGAAGAGACTGAGGGGGCTGCCCTTGCTGTGTGTTCTGGGGCTCACCTGCAGTTTGTTGTTTCCACCAAGGCAGAGGAAAGGGGGCTTTGCTGTGTGCTGTGTCCCCCCACCTGCTTGAAGAGGGACTGTGCTGTGTGCTTTGTACCTCAGAAGTGGAATAGTTTCCAGGTGGTATACCAGTGATGGAGTGAGGTCCTGATCTGGTAGAATTGTGTTCTGGTGAGTGCTTCTCTGTGAGGGTGCGGAAACCCAGAAGTAGAGGTAGGGTGGGGCATTCTTGCCCGTGACCTCTGGTCAGCCTGAGGGTATGGTCCCTAGTTTGTTGGATCAGTGGTAGTTGTAGCTACACTGAGGGAGAGAGTGGAGAATGGCTATTGTATGCCAGGGGTTACTACCCCCCACTCTGTGGATTAGTTAGGACCTGTGATTTGGATGGCCTATGGCCTGGTCTTGGCTGTGGATGACTAGTGAGTACCAGTGGGGTATCCTAGTTGTGCCAGAGAGTTATTGTTTGGAGGTAACCAGGTGGGTTCAGAGTGGCGAAAAACCGGAGGGTGTCCCTGCTGTGCGGGTCCGTGTTTTTGTCGCCCAAAGCAAGGAAGCCCATCAGTGGAGTGATTGGTCTACCCTGCGTTTTGGCTGGAAGGGGGTTGTGTTGGACCCGGCCCGTTGGGCAGGTTCACCCCTAGACTTTTTCCATTTTCCTAGCCTGTTTATGGAACCTGGTGTTGGTGATTTTAGGCCTCTGCGCACTTTTTCACTGTGGTACAGTGTAAAGTACTTGAGCTCTCTGTGAATGAATGGTGAGTGACCTGCCCTCCCATAGGAATGAATGGGGAATATGTATGCCCATGGTAGTTCCTGATGCGTGGGGAGTGCAGGGGAGAGTTTGGTATGAGCGAACTCGTGAGAATGAATGCTTCAAAATGATGTATGCGGCATGACTGTGTCTAGTCTAGAAGTACTACTTTTGGAAGTTGGCACATTTGTGTAAGTTGTTGCTGGCGTGTGATTGGCTGGTGAGCCTGGCCCAGAGTGCCTGGGCCTGCTTGTGGATTGACTGTCTGGTTTGAGGATGACAGGGGCTGGAGAGCCCAGATGGTTGTCTGAGTCAGCCCGTGGATGAAAGGCAGCATCTGCTGCCAAGGAAGTGGGAGGAGATTAGCACCTGATAGTGAAGGGCTGTTCCTGTGTGACTACAAAGCTGGCTCCACCTCCCGCTGGGTGACTGTCACCTCTGTCCCTGATACTGACAGGACTTCCTTCTAAACCAGTCTAGCTGGTTCTCACACTGCCTGTTTCAAAGGACTTCAAAAGACTTGAAAGGCTTTTCTATGTATAAGAAGGGGCTGTGTCTCCTTCCAACTTGTTCTTGTTTCTAACTTGAATCTGCCAGGGGCATGCTGCTGCTGGGGCTCAGGGGAATCCCTGAGCCCTGCCCAGCTCCTGGACTCCTGATGGACTGCTGGGGGACTCTTCCTGACTGTCCCCCTGCCTACTGCATTTCTTGAAGGACTTTTCTTGCTGGGGGCTATGCTGCTCCCTCTTTATGATTCCAGGACTGCCTGGAAGGACCTCGTGGCTGGACTGTGTGTCCTACTTTGCTGGGGGGCCTTTTTGCATTGCTGTGTCCCCCTGAAACTGCTGTGGGCCAAGGAGATTGTGAAACTGCTGTGTGCAGTGGACATCGGAGACTGCTCGACTAAGCCTGGCTGTGGTGTCCCGGATAGCGCGCTGGCTGCTCTCTGCGCTGATTGAGGGCGCCGCGCTGATTGCTGCCTGCTTTGCCCAGAGATAGGCATGTTCATCGACACGTGCTCATGGGGGCCGAGGGGTTCTGAAGCTCCCCTAGCGCAGCGCGGGTTAATTCCGCTGGCCCGTATAATCCCCGCCGTGGGCCCGGGCCCTGAAACTGACCTCGAGGGTCGGCTTGCATCCACGAAGGGGCCGTGCAGTGGTTGGCTGTGGACGGAGGGTTCGGCAGAAGTGCCGCGACGGGATTGGCCCGTGCGCTGCGGCGTCATCCTGGTTGCCGCGCTGGGATTGGTTGAGGAGAGGAGCGTCATGGAAGGCCTGTCCCGGGAGCCGCACTGCCATTGGCTGACTCCCGGGTGCTGCTGGAGGCTCGACGTAGGGGCCGCGACCGGATTGGCCCGCAGCACTGAAGCCGCCGAGGAGTGTTGCCTGATGCCACCTCAGCGAGGAGCCGGAAGCCGAGTCAGCCGTTCGACCCCGTCCTCGCCGAGGGAATCTCCGAAGTGCCGGGTGATCACCGCCGGGCCCGGGAAGAGGAGAAGTCACGTGGCCTGCTGCTGGGGCTCCCGTGTGTCGAGGGAGCCCCGGCGAGAGAGAGAGACCGGCAGCAACGAGAGCCCCGGTGAGTGAAGCTCCATGAGGGGGCGGCTGGTTCCACGTGGTGGCCAGGGGGGAGGACGAAGCATTAGAGCGGCCCCGTGGCAGCGGGCCGCTCTCCCTTTTGCCCGCATGTCATTTAGGAGCCGCAGAGGCTCCCCTTGGGCATTTCTGAGTTCAGAGTCCCCCGTGGGGGACTCCAACGGCGGAGCATTTTGTTTAGAAAGCCCAGAGAGGCCCAGGGGCCATTTTGTGTGATGTCGAGCCCCAGAGGGGGGGCTCCAACGACCCCGCCGTCATATTTCTTTGAAGAGCCTGTTAGGCTCAGGGGGCATTTTCTGTGGCCAGAGCCTGAGAGCTCCAACGCTGGGGGCATGTGTTGCGACAGAGCCTGTGTGGCTCCAACCCTGGCGCAGTTTGTCTAGGGGCTAGTGAGAGCCCCCAGCCGCAGTGGTGATGATTTTCCCAGCTGTCCAGCAATTAGTGGGCAGCTGCACTGTTTAGGCCTTTCTGTGATGTACACAGTTGCCCAGCACTTTGTGGGCAACTGCCACGTTTAGGCTTTTTGTACTCTGTGACTGGCGCTGCATGGCAGCGCGCCCTGACATTGGACACAGGGCATCTTTGCCCCACAAGGCCAGTTGGCCTAGGGACTGCCACAGGTAGTGGCTTATGTAGGGTTGGCGCAATGTGATTTCTATGCTTTTTAATAGTCATTGCTAATGTGAGTTTTTGCGCTATTGATTTATTATGCACCTCTGAATGTGTTACTGCATCATGTGTCTTTCTTTCCATGCGCTGCACCTCTGAATGTTTAGTCATCATGTGTCTTCTTGCGCTGCACCCCTGAATGTATTTTATTGCATCATGTGCTCTATTCTTAAAACCTCTGAATGTTTAGTCATCATGTGTTCTTCTTTATTACTCCTCTGAATGTAGGTTTATTGCATCATGAGTAATGTATTCTTTCTTAGACCCCTAAATTCTGTGTGATACTTAGGTGGTTCTTCTTTCTTAGTACAGGTGGTCCTAGTAAGGTCCTGGTTCCTGTTACCAGTGGTTACTGGTTGTTATCTTTGATTATTATTTTATGGTAGATTTATTCTTCATTCTAGAAGTGATTTTATATTCTACATTTTATCTAGAAGTACTATATCTGATTCTGACAGGCGCCCATGTGGCCCTGTCTGGTGTACATAATCCCTGTGAATATTGCCCGTGCCAGTTGGCACAATGTATATGTGTGATTTTATCTGATATGTTTTTACAATACAAAAGTTATTTTTATAATAACCTTGTGTGGAGTCTCTTTTGTGGTGTGCCTAGTATGTTGTTGCTGTTGTGCGCTGGCGCAAATGCTTTACACATTGCCTCCGAGTTTAGCCTTACTGCTTGAGCCAAGCTACCAAGGGGGTGAGCAGAGGTTATCTTGGCGTGTGACTTCCTTGCCCTGACTAGAATGGTGGTTTCTGCCTGGCTTTGGCGTCAGCCTTAGCCTACCAGAAATAGCCAGTTCTAACATTGTTGGTCAGCGGTGCGGATTTGGACTTGTGTTTGCGCAGTGCCATAGCGACAACTGGCTACATCACAAAACTCTGCAATTGTTTTTTTCAGATAGTCACATGTATGGGATTATTGTTTTTGATTTTTTTTCCTCAAGAGTGTCATTTTCAAATGTGTTTCTGCGCTTTATGTTTAGTGGCAGATGAGAGAAAGTGACAGGGCGGGACGCCAGTAGAGGGGGAGGTTCCCATAGATTAGGAATCCCTTGCTGGGTCCTGTGTCCAATCCCAAATCCTGTCCCCATGTGTGTGTGTGGGTAGATAGGAGAGAGAAGGGGTGTGGAGGAGAAATGACTAGCTCAGGAGGGTGGTTGTTCCCTGAGTGTAGTGTGTGTCTGGATTCCCAGTGTGGTAGGATCCAGTGGTGGCAGCTTTAATGTGTCCAGTGTGTTAATTCCCATTCCCCGCTCCCAGAGTTTGGTACCTGTGTCACGTGTGGTCAGGTTGAGTGATCAGGGGTGGTGGAAACTGCCTTACCAGTCCGAGGGGGTGGAGTGTGCGAACGAATGATGTGCTGAACTGGAGGAGTTGGTGGGAGTTTTCTTTTTGTTAAAGAGCTTGCATGAGAGGTGTACCTCTGGTGGTGTGCAGGAGGTCCTGCAGAGGCACTGGACAGGAAGGTGGATGTCTGGCGGTGTGCTAGATGTCTTGCAGAGGCATTAGGGAGTGATTCTAAAAGGAGTGGCTTTTGTATCTGATGATCCTGTGAAGGGGAAGAGGTTCATGTGTAACCCAGCTAGGTCCCAGTAGTATGGTAGGGGTGTAGGGGCTCACGCCCTGTCTCAGTGGAGGCGGAGTGAGTGTGGGACGGTGTGTCCCACGTTGGCCTGAAACCCTATCTCAGGGCCTGGAGGGTTCCCTAAGGGAGCGCCAGGTCAGGGGCCTAAGCTGTACATAGGTCATTTGAGGAGGATCTTCCTGTGTCTAGAGGACGGGGAGTGTCTGTAACCAGAACTCCGGCGGTCCTAGTGTTGGGCAGTACCGCTCCTAAGTGGAGAGTGCAGAAGTCCTGGCTCGCTGAGCATTTGACCGTCTAGAGTGCTTGACCAATTGTGGGGCCTCTGGAGGTCGTTCCCCGAGGAGGGGGGAAAGCTGGGTTGGGGTTGTGGCCTGACCTAGAAGGAGTACTGGAGGAAAGTGTGTCACTGATACGCCGCTGGCGTGTGCTCTGTCTAGCCTGGGACATACTGAGAATCACCCTGTGATAGGGAGTACTGAAGGGGAGTGTGTCGCTGATACGCCGCTGGCGTGTGCTCTGTCTAGCCTGAGACATCCTGGAACTGGAAGGGGGTGCAGAGGGACGGTGTCCTTACTTCTGACCCCGGTGTAACCTGAGGGTTTAGATCTTAGGTTGGGAGATTAGGAAACTTCTAGGTCAAGAGGAATCTCTACCAAAGTGGATCAGCTGAAGAGACTGAGGGGGCTGCCCTTGCTGTGTGTTCTGGGGCTCACCTGCAGTTTGTTGTTTCCACCAAGGCAGAGGAAAGGGGGCTTTGCTGTGTGCTGTGTCCCCCCACCTGCTTGAAGAGGGACCATGCTGTGTGCTTTGTACCTCAGAAGTGGAATAGTTTCCAGGTGGTAGACCAGTGATGGAGTGAGGTCCTGATCTTGTAGAATTGTGTTCTGGTGAGTGCTTCTCTGTGAGGGTGCGGAAACCCAGAAGTAGAGGTAGGGTGGGGCATTCTTGCCCGTGACCTATGGTCAGCCTGAGGGTATGGTCCCTAGGTTGTTGGATCAGTGGTAGTTGTAGCTACACTGAGAGAGAGAGTGGAGAATGGCTATTGTATGCCAGGGGTTACTACCCCCCACTCTGTGGATTAGTTAGGACCTGTGATTTGGATGGCCTATGGCCTGGTCTTGGCTGTGGATGACTAGTGAGTACCAGTGGGGTATCCTAGTTGTGCCAGAGAGTTATTGTTTGGAGGTAACCAGGTGGGTTCAGAGTGGCGAAAAACCGGAGGGTGTCCCTGCTGTGCGGGTCCGTGTTTTTGTCGCCCAAAGCAAGGAAGCCCATCAGTGGAGTGATTGGTCTACCCTGCGTTTTGGCTGGAAGGGGGTTGTGTTGGACCCGGCCCGTTGGGCAGGTTCACCCCTAGACTTTTTCCGTTTTCCTAGCCTGTTTATGGAACCTGGTGTTGGTGATTTTAGGCCTCTGCGCACTTTTTCACTGTGGTACAGTGTAAAGTACTTGAGCTCTCTGTGAATGAATGGTGAGTGACCTGCCCTCCCATATGAATGAATGGGGAATATGTATGCCCATGGTAGTTCCTGATGCGTGGGGAGTGCAGGGCCGAGTTTGGTATGAGCGAACTCGTGAGAATGAATACTTCAAAATGATGTATGCGGCATGACTGTGTCTAGTCTAGAAGTACTACTTTTGGAAGTTGGCACATTTGTGTAAGTTGTTGCTGGCGTGTGATTGGCTGGTGAGCCTGGCCCAGAGTGCCTGGGCCTGCTTGTGGATTGACTGTCTGGTTTGAGGATGACAGGGGCTGGAGAGCCCAGATGGTTGTCTGAGTCAGCCCGTGGATGAAAGGCAGCATCTGCCGCCAAGGAAGTGGGAGGAGATTAGCACCTGATAGTGAAGGGCTGTTCCTGTGTGACTACAAAGCTGGCTCCACCTCCCGCTGGGTGACTGTCACCTCTGTCCCTGATACTGACAGGACTTCCCTCTAAACCAGTCTAGCTGGTTCTCACACTGCCTGCTTCAAAGGACTTCAAAATACTTCAAAGGCTTTTCTATGTATAAGAAGGGGCTGTGTCTCCTTCCAACTTGTTCTTGTTTCTAACTTGAATCTGCCAGGGGCATGCTGCTGCTGGTGCTCAGGGGAATCCCTGAGCCCTGCCCAGCTCCTGGACTCCTGATGGACTGCTGGGGGACTCTTCCTGACTGTCCCCCTGCCTACTGCATTTCTTGAAGGACTTTTCTTGCTGGGGGCTATGCTGCTCCCTCTTTATGATTCCAGGACTGCCTGGAAGGACCTCGTGGCTGGACTGTGTGTCCTACTTTGCCGGGGGGCCTTTTTGCATTGCTGTGTCCCCCTGAAACTGCTGTGGGCCAAGGAGATTGTGAAACTGCTGTGTGCAGTGGACATCGGAGACTGCTCGACTAAGCCTGGCTGTGGTGACCCGGATAGCGCGCTGGCTGCTCTCTGCGCTGATTGAGGGCGCCCCGCTGATTGCTGCCTGCTTTGCCCCGAGATCGCCGTGTTCATCGACACGTGATCATGGGGGCCGAGGGGTTCTGAAGCTCCCCCAGCGCAGCGCAGGTTAATTCCGCTGGCCCGTATAATCACCGCCGTGGGCCCGGGCCCTGAAACTGACCTCGAGGGTCGGCTTGCATCCACGAAGGGGCCGTGCAGTGGTTGGCTGTGGACGGAGGGTTCGGCAGAAGTGCCGCAACGGGATTGGCCCGTGCGCCGCGGCGTCATCCTGGTTGCCGCGCTGGGATTGGTTGAGGAGAGGAGCGTCATGGAAGGCCTGTCCCGGGAGCCGCACTGCCATTGGCTGACTCCCGGGTGCTGCTGGAGGCTCGACGTAGGGGCCGCGACCGGATTGGCCCGCAGCACTGAAGCCGCCGAGGAGTGTTGCCTGATGCCACCTCAGCGAGGAGCCGGAAGCCGAGTCAGCCGTTCGACCCCGTCCTCGCCGAGGGAATCTCCGAAGTGCCGGGTGATCACCGCCGGGCCCGGGAAGAGGAGAAGTCGCGTGGTCTGCTGCTGGGGCTCCCGTGTGTCGAGGGAGCCCCGGCGAGAGAGAGAGACCGGCAGCAACGAGAGCCCCGGTGAGTGAAGCTCCATGAGGGGGCGGCTGGTTCCACGTGGTGGCCAGGGGGGAGGACGAAGCATTAGAGCGGCCCCGTGGCAGCGGGCCGCTCTCCCTTTTGCCCGCATGTCATTTAGGAGCCGCAGAGGCTCCCCTTGGGCATTTCTGAGTTCAGAGTCCCCCGTGGGGGACTCCAACGGCGGAGCATTTTGTTTAGAAAGCCCAGAGAGGCCCAGGGGCCATTTTGTGTGATGTCGAGCCCCAGAGGGGGGGCTCCAACGACCCCGCCGTCATATTTCTTTGAAGAGCCTGTTAGGCTCAGGGGGCATTTTCTGTGGCCAGAGCCTGAGAGCTCCAACGCTGGGGGCATGTGTTGCGACAGAGCCTGTGTGGCTCCAACCCTGGCGCAGTTTGTCTAGGGGCTAGTGAGAGCCCCCAGCCGCAGTGGTGATGATTTTCCCAGCTGTCCAGCAATTAGTGGGCAGCTGCACCGTTTAGGCCTTTCTGTGATGTACACAGCTGCCCAGCACTTTGTGGGCAACTGCCACGTTTAGGCTTTTTGTACTCTGTGACTGGCGCTGCATGGCAGCGCGCCCTGACATTGGACACAGGGCATCTTTGCCCCACAAGGCCAGTTGGCCTAGGGACTGCCACAGGTAGTGGCTTATGTAGGGTTGGCGCAATGTGATTTCTATGCTTTTTAATAGTCATTGCTAATGTGAGTTTTTGCGCTATTGATTTATTATGCACCTCTGAATGTGTTACTGCATCATGTGTCTTTCTTTCCATGCGCTGCACCTCTGAATGTTTAGTCATCATGTGTCTTCTTGCGCTGCACCCCTGAATGTATTTTATTGCATCATGTGCTCTATTCTTAACACCTCTGAATGTTTAGTCATCATGTGTTCTTCTTTATTACTCCTCTGAATGTAGGTTTATTGCATCATGAGTAATGTATTCTTTCTTAGACCCCTAAATGCTGTGTGATACTTAGGTGGTTCTTCTTTCTTAGTACAGGTGGTCCTAGTAAGGTCCTGGTTCCTGTTACCAGTGGTTACTGGTTGTTATCTTTGATTATTATTTTATGTTACATTTATTCTTCATTCTAGAAGTGATTTTATATTCTACATTTTATCTAGAAGTACTATATCTGATTCTGACAGGCGCCCATGTGGCCCTGTCTGGTGTACATAATCCCTGTGAATATTGCCCGTGCCAGTTGGCACAATGTATATGTGTGATTTTATCTGATATGTTTTTACAATACAAAAGTTATTTTTATAATAACCTTGTGTGGAGTCTCTTTTGTGGTGTGCCTAGTATGTTGTTGCTGTTGTGCGCTGGCGCAAATGCTTTACACATTGCCTCCGAGTTTAGCCTTACTGCTTGAGCCAAGCTACCAAGGGGGTGAGCAGAGGTTATCTTGGCGTGTGACTTCCTTGCCCTGACTAGAATGGTGGTTTCTGCCTGGCTTTGGCGTCAGCCTTAGCCTACCAGAAATAGCCAGTTCTAACAGTGGTCTGCTGATCTCAGCAGGCCATAATCGCTGTTATTGCATTGATTTCTAATAGGTCACAAATTGCGACCTACTGCATTAATATTCATGAGGTAGGTTGATTTGCGACCTACGAGGCATTGCTAAATGAAAAGATGAGTTTTATACTTTCGGAATAGCCCTTTGAAGGCTAATAAGCATGGCAAAGCCAATAAGTCTGGCTTAGATTCAGATTCAGATTCAGATTAGTTTTATTCGATTTTAGTTTAAAAAACTATAAACGCAACAACAATACATACATAGATATCTCAACATTTCATTACAAGGTTAATATCAATTATTAAAAGAGGATTAAATCAGTATAACGGGTCAACTAATCAATGTTCGTGCGTATTCAAGACTAATTAGAGGCTAGGGTTAATGGCACAGGGTACACAAGATCCCCTTCTCCAGCAATTATAGTTCATTGTCATTTGTCTTGGTAACGGAATATGTTGGAAGCTCGGATAGAAATCATACAAGTCCCAAATGCAAATGGGGCCCTCTCCTTCATTGGGCTGGCAAAATCGTAGGTAGGGGACTATGTTCCTGTTCTTAAATTTGATTAACACCAGGTCCCCCGAGATGTCTTTGGGCAATGTACCTAGCCACCCCACCCTCCTAACACTCAGGATTCCACCATCTAGGTCAGGTGGCAAAGGTCTGTTGCGCTTTAGCCAGAAAATGACCTTATTTAGCAGGTCCTGGTGTGTTTCGAGTTTGCCCTGGCAGGGACCCCAGGGAGGACAGTCACGTATGGGGCGGCTTCGGGGGGTAAATTTATGCGATGCCTTCTTTCTAGAGCGGCCCTGGATGCTGTATGAGGTGTTAACGCGGAATTTAATGTAACATTAGGGCCAGTTGGAATGGGTGTAGTAAGAGGCAGTTCTAGAGTTTGGACTTTCCTGCATGCAATGGGCTTAGACTTTTCGTGGTTGATAGGAGGATTAGGGCAAATAGGTATAGCAGTTTTATTGATTGGTAGAGAGTTCCTTTTAAGTGTTTTTTCAATGCTTGTCAGCCTGTCCCCTAGTTGGTTAATTTTTGTAACCAGAGGTGATATCGCAGATATTAACAATTGCTCAAACTGAGCCAGTAAGGTCAATTGGAGGGGCGATACAGGGTCGTCTGTTCTATACACAGCCTTATCCGCCATTAATGTGATTGGATTAGAGGGGGATGTTGTAGAGCTGGTGCACGATTTAGGAACGTTAGATTGGTTCTCATTGTCTTTTTCCTCATCGTGCTTCCTTTTACAATTTAGACCCCGGGACGGTATATTGGTTTGAGATTGGTCTTTATTGAAAGGTAGAGGTACATCCCGTGGAGTGCCGTTTAGATAGTCAACATCTCTACCCATAATAGGGGGGGTTGATGCGTCCGGGACATACTTGGTGCCACACAGGGCATTCAGCTCCTCCCAAATGGACATGGTTAATAGAAATAAGAACTCCAAAAGCGACAATAGGCAGTACAGTGCAAGACAGATAAGAAAAACGTCTCTATACCTCCTCCTTGGAAAGGGTCAAGTGGGGTGGCCCGTCCCGTCCTCCTCTGGCCTTTGAGGGCCGTAGAGGGCCCGCCCTTTGCCCGGGCTTAGCCCGGCGCTCCCGCGACGCAGGTCTGGTGAGGGACTTTGTAGCGCCTCCAGGCGCGGAAGTTAGCTCTCGCGGCTTCCTGCCGCAAGGCAGGCCGGGGATTGTAGTCTCCCCCGCTCGGCGGCCGCAGCACGGAGTCAGAGGCTGCGGCGGCGGGGGGAGACAGCTGGCAGGGTCCCGCTGGCGGAAGAAGGTGAAGCAAGCCTCCCCAGGCTTGTCAGGTCCACTTTAAAAAGGCCGCCCGCTCCCCCGAGACTGGTGAGGGACTTTGTAGCGCCTCCAGGCGCGGAAGTTAGCGTAAGCCACAAGGCAGGCCGGGGATTGTAGTCTCCCCCGCTCGGCGGCCGCAGCACGGTGTCAGAGGCTGCGGTGGCGGGGGGAGACAGCTGGCAGGGTCCCGCTGGCAGAAGAAGGTGAAGCAAGCCTCCCCAGGCTTGTCAGGTCCACTTTAAAAAGGCCGCCCGCTCCCCCGAGACTGGTGAGGGACTTTGTAGCGCCTCCAAGCGCGGAAGTTAGCTCTCGCGGCTTCCTGCCGCAAGGCAGGCCATGGATTGTAGTCTCCCCCGCTCGGCGGCCGCAGCACGGTGTCAGAGGCTGCGGCGGCGGGGGGAAACAGCTGGCAGGGTCCTGCTGGAGGAAGAAGGTGAAGCAAGCCTCCCCAGGCTTGTCAGGTCCACTTTAAAAAGGCCGCCCGCTCCCCCGAGACTGGTGAGGGACTTTGTAGCGCCTCCAAGCGCGGAAGTTAGCTCTCGCGGCTTCCTGCCGCAAGGCAGGCCGGGGATTGTAGTCTCCCCCGCTCGGCGGCCGCAGCACGGTGTCAGAGGCTGCGGCGGCGGGGGGAGACAGCTGGCAGGGTCCCGCTGGCGGAAGAAGGTGAAGCAAGCCTCCCCAGGCTTGTCAGGTCCACTTTAAAAAGGCTTGTTTTAGATATGCGCTGGATGTTGTGTAATATGTTCCCATGCAGAATCAGAAAACTCACAGAAAGGCACCTATCTACTGGTCAGGTGGCATGCTACGTGAAGCACAGTGTTTTAATTTACAAATTTAAGACACACCTTTATTTACATAGGCCATACCTCTTTAAACTAATTCTTAGTCATGCTTCTTCGGCCACGGACCTTTTAAAGATCTCCTCCACACCTTTTTCGGTCCACTTAGGGTGCTGTCCAACACACACCAATTTCACATACAGAGAAACAAAATAACATACATGCCAACAAATCCAACTCTGGCGGAAGCCTACCGATTTTTTAACCCGGAAATGGCTTTTTTTAACTGTCAGTAAAGGAAAAAAAAGTACCCTTGGAAAACACTTTAATGGGATGAGGGGCAGCAGAAAATGTAGTCAGTATGCAAACAGACCTGCCAACCCTATATTTGTTCATGACAGTACAGAGTATCATCCGCGGCCCGTAGAGGTAAGAGGTAAGAGAGGTGGGGCAGGGTGGTGTTTGGGGGTATTTGGGCAGGCGACAATGAGAAAAAATTGATTATTTATGTAACTGTCCCTTGTGGTTGTCTGTCGAATTCCCCCCCCCCCCCCCCCCCCCCAATTTGGCCCACGGCTCGTATCTGCACGGGCCGCTGCTGCAGAGTATAAATAATTCACCAATTATAGTAACTGCTGCACTGCCAAAGAAAATATTATGTAGGACTTTATATCTTAAAATGTATTTCATACATTAATTTACTGGCTGTAAGGCGGAATAAGGATACTGACCTTGGACCCTTCTGTTTGCCTTCCTGCGTGGGTCGCCGTCACATCTCGCCGCACCCGCTTCGCGGGTGCCGCTTCGAGGTTGAGGACAGAGGGCGGAACTTGAAACCTGTGCCTGTGAACCTTGTGGAGCCGGGGCGCCAGCAGTAACCTCAGGGGTGGTGCGCGGCAGGGACTCTGTTGCCCAGGAGTCCCTGCACAACCAGGAACATCGCGGCCAAGCCCCCTGGTAGCCAGTCCCCCTGCCTGACCAGGTGCATAAAGTACGGCATTCCCTGTGAGCTTGCGGGTCGCTCACTTTACTGGCTGTAAGGCGGAATAAGGATACTGACCTTGGACCCTTCTGTTTGCCTTCCTGCGTGGCTCGCCGTCACATCTCGCTGCACCCGCTTCGCGGGTGCCGCTTCGGGGTTGAGGACAGAGGGCGGAACTAGAAACCTGTGCCTGCGAACCTTGTGGAGCCGGGGCGCCAGCAGTAGCCTCAGGGGTGGTGCGCGGCAGGGACTCTGTTGCCCAGGAGTCCCTGCACAACCAGGAACATCGCGGCCGCGCCCCCTGGTAGCCACGCCCCCTGCCTGACCAGGTGCATAAAGTACGGCATTCCCTTTGAGCTTGCGGGACGCTCACATTACTGGCTGTAAGGCGGAATAAGGATACTGACCTTGGACCCTTCTGTTTGCCTTCCTGCGAGGGTCGCCGTCACATCTCGCGGCACCCGCTTCGCGGGTGCCGCTTCGAGGTTGAGGACAGAGGGCGGGACTTGAAACCTGTGCCTGCGAAACCTTGTGGAGCCGGGGCGCCAGCAGTAGCCTCAGGGGTGGTGCGCGGCAGGGACTCTGTTGCCCAGGAGTCCCTGCACAACCAGGAACATCACGGCCGAGCCCCCTGGTAGCCACGCCCCCTGCCTGACCAGGTGCATAAAGTACGGCATTCCCTGTGAGCTTGCGGGAGGCTCACATTACTGGCTGTTAGGCGGAATAAGGATACTGACCTTGGACCCTTCTGTTTGCCTTCCTGCGTGGGTCGCCGTCACATCTCGCCGCACCCGCTTCGCGGGTGCCGCTTCGAGGTTGAGGACAGAGGGCGGAACTTGAAACCTGTGCCTGCGAACCTTGTGGAGCCGGGGCGCCAGCAGTAGCCTCAGGGGTGGTGCGCGGAAGGGACTCTGTTGCCCAGGAGTCCCTGCACAACCAGGAACATCGCGGCCAAGCCCCTGGTAGCCAGGCCCCCTGCCTGACCAGGTGCATAAAGTACGGCATTCCCTGTGAGCTTGCGGGACGCTCACTTTACTGGCTGTAAGGCGGAATAAGGATACTGACCTTGGACCCTTCTGTTTGCCTTCCTGCGTGGGTCGCCGTCACATCTCGCCGCACCCGCTTCGCGGGTGCCGCTTCGAGGTTGAGGACAGAGGGCGGAACTTGAAACCTGTGCCTGCGAACCTTGTGGAGCCAGGGCGCCAGCAGTAGCCTCAGGGGTGGTGCGCGGCAGGGACTCTGTTGCCCAGGAGTCCCTGCACAACCAGGAACATCGCGGCCGCGCCCCCTGGTAGCCATGCCCCCTGCCTACAACGCCCCCTATTTCAACGGCTCGCCTAACGTCTCACGGGACGCCGGGCGAAGCCCGGGCAAAGGGCGGGCAGTCTGTGGCAGTCCGGGGCTGGCCAAGGCTGGGCTGGGACACCCTCCTGTCATCTGCTACTCCTGGCTGCAAGGCTTGGACTTTATCAGTTATAGGGTGTCGCTGTACCCCCACAGTAACTACTAATGTCCACACGCTTGGGGAAAATCTTGAGGGGAGGAGGAGAGGTGGGGCCTAGTACTATTATAGGGACTAGGGACCAGTTCATCACACGAGTAGCTGCAGTTATTGAGAAAGAGATTGTAATGACAGAGCGTCGCCTTTCACATGAACAGTTCCCGCCCAAGCGCTCTTCTCTGGGCTCACTAGCCCAGGTTAAGTCACCAGTATGCAGCTCGGTTCCCCTCTACCCCACCCCCTCTACATCTGATCAGCTACGAATTGCTTCTCTGAGGGATAGTATCGACAGGCTGGAGAACCTGGTAGCACCATCCATTCCCACTCCAGTAGTTGGTAGTGGACTGGACTTGTGTTCTCAGTATGTCCAAGCCCCTTCACCCTGCCCTGTATCCTCTTAAAGTGGTTCTGGTTCTCCACACCCATTGGCCTTACCGGTGTTGGCCACCAAGAACCCGTCACTTGCTAAAAGGAAAAGGATTGCTAGCCTGCGTAAAGGTAGCTTCTTCAAACTATACAAGAGACCAAAGAAGCTTGGAAGTAGGGGTACAGGAAACACAATGGGGGAGGGTTTAGTTACGGATAACAACATCACCGAAAAAAGGGGCCACCATCCCGGTACTAAAGTTAAGGAAGCATGTGTAGTCCCCCCTTCTAATTGCCAACTGGCTGCAAGTCACGATCCGGTAACACTAGCACAAATTGAAAACTTGATGAAAACACTACTGTCTTCGATAGCTGACAGAATAAAGGGGTTAGGGGAAAGGGTGGATAGGTTTGAACAGGTAACCATGGACAACTTTTTTTCATTGAAAACCCTCATCAAATTGCATTCTAGGATGAGGGAGGATGGACAGGGAGGGGTAGTTGGCAACTGGGCGATCCCGGATTCCCTGCAGACAACTTCCTCAACAACATCCACAGCAAATACAGTAATTCTGCAGGCGACTGATAATGCTCCTGCAGTATGTGTTGTGGATACCCCAGTGAGCACTACCCTGAATGCCCATGCACCTATGAGTATCCCCAAACCCCCTGAAGCCCCGGCGACGAAGTCTAGTAAGGCCAAGCCGCCGGGAGGGAAGGGCTCTGGCAATATCATGAGCACATCGAAGGGGAAGGGTATTGGCAAGGGTCCTGATCGGGCACGTCCAGTCTCAACCTCCACTAGTATATCCAGAGCCACTCATTCTGAAGTTTCTGTGCCAAAAACTGCCCCAAAGTGCCCCCCCGGTTAATCTGCCCCTGATTGCCATCCGCATGTTGCCATCCTTACAAATGTACCAATCTTGAAGGATGAACAATACGATTCTCACCAAGCACTCAAAAACAAAACCTTGCATTGGTTAAAGACCAACAGACCACTTCCTAGGGGTGTTGACGGGCTGATCTTGGGAGTAAGAAGAGTAGGGTGGGTGGGTTACGGCAACAAGCAATTTGAAGGGGACTGTGTGATAGTTAATTTCAAAGACAGTAGAGTAGCACAAGTTATTTGCAACCACAGGGATATAACTGGGGGTTCCAGCATTGGTGTAGTAGATTTGACCTACTTCTACCCAAGGCCTGTTGCAATCTCCATTTGTCCATATTCTGGCAGGGGTTGGAGTAATAGTCCATCTTATCCCGATAATCCTGTTGGTCCCCAGTTTCACCCATGTGCTCCCTGGCCTGGGTTTGACTGGAGCCCTCCAGGATATTGAACCGATGTCCACCATGGAGAGGCTACCCGGGCACAGAGTACGGGTGTAGTTGGCACAGCCCTTAAGCCATTAGTAGTCGGCGACATCCCGTTCGCCAGCCCGGTGGCCCCTATTATTGTATTGGGAGATAACGCGTCCCATGGAAGATTAAGCAGGGGCAGTGGAATAGGAACCCTGGATCAGTTGGAGGGTGGAGATGGTCCCGTACTCCGCGGCGAGCGAGCTGTGGCGTATCCAGGCCTTAGGATTTGCCGCTGGAATGTCGCGGGTATTGATAGGAAGTTGGGCCTGCCGGATTGGAATACCCTTGTGAAGGGTTACTCCATCTGTATCTTCCAGGAAACTTGGTGCAGGGAGCCTCGTCACAAGGTGGGATATTCAACCCACTTTGTCCCAGCTGTTCCCCCAGTGGCAGGGAAGGGACGCCCTTCGGGTGGCCTCCTTATCTGGGTCGAGATCTCCTTAGAGTGTAAGGTGGAGGAGCACCCCACCAACTCTCCCGACCTCCTTAACATCACCTTAAAGGATTCCCGGGGTGTCCTGCTTTTGGACATCTTTAACATCTACGCTAGAGGAACAAAGGGTGGCACACAATCGGCCACCATTGCTCTCGTGGAAGGACTGCTTAGTCAGCGCCCCCTTAAATCCCATATCTTGGTGGCGGGTGACCTCAATTGCACGTTCGAGCCCCTTGATACGGACGATGTACTAGGCACAGAGGAGGAGGACTCAAGGAGGGGGATCCCCGCTCTGGCCTTGCCCCCCATTAAGAGGTGGACTCAAGTGGCTCTACAGATTAACTCCCTCAATATGGAATTTGACTTAAGGGAAGTCAATGGAGGGTCCAAATCAGATCTGAAAGGGGCCCACACCTACAATAGGCCAAATCATACATCTAGAATAGATTATATTCTTCTTGATGTATGTTTATGGGGTGCCCTAAGGGATATGGAGATCAAGTCGACAATTGAGAGTGACCACAATCTCCTCTCTCTTGTCCTCTCTCCTCAGTGGCTTAAGGGTAGGGAGAAACCCCTCCCCCATATGGCCCCCAACCCCCAGGCAGTTACTATTTCTAACTGTGGCCGACGGTTGAAGTGGGCAAAATTTACCTTATCCCCAGAGAAAGTGGCAGCCATAGGGTCTCTCCTGCTTGCAGCTTCGAATAAACTAGATTTGTCTTCCCAAGTGTTTGAGGAGATTTCGTTGACCTTCTGTAACCTAACCAGGGAATTAAGTAATTTATTTATCCTCCCTGGTAGGTGTTTGGGAGTTAACATCAGAGAGAAACCGCCTATCAAACAGGGATGGTACACAAAAAAATGCAGGGCTATGAAAAAAGCCTTGGTGGGAGCAGTCAAATCTAAATCTCCAGTAGCTACCAGGCTTGCAAGGAAGGATTATTACCGGACCTTGAGGGCAGCTAAAAAGGAGTGGGAGGAGAAGTTCTGGGCGGACCTCTTGGCAGCTAGCATAGGGAGGGACGCCAGGTGTTTCTGGAGCCTGGTCAGGAACAGGGATAGGCCGGTTGATACGCTGGTCACTTGTAATATTCCAGCTCAGAGTTGGTATAACCACTTTGAGGCTCTTTATTCCCCGCCTGATGGGGTCATCAGCGATTCCTTATCCCTGGTGGTCGAGGCAATGGTTGGTCTCCCCGATGCCTTCACCGCCAGGGAGGTTGAAGCCGTAATAAAGACCCTGGTCCCACTAAAAGCTGCAGGACCAGATGGGATTCCCGGCGACCTGCTACGAGCCTACCCCAAAGAATGGGGCCAGTTGGTTGCTTCCCTATTGAACGCAATTTTGGGGGGAGGTCCTGTACCCGACTCTTGGAAAGGGGCGGAGGTTGTCCCGATATACAAAAAGGGATGTCGGGATAGCCCTGCCAACTATAGGCCCATAAGCCTTATTGACTCCTCCCAGAAGGTGGCAGGGAAGGCGATCCTGGGGAGGGTTCTCCAATGGGTGGATGACAATAAGATTCTGTCAGACTTCCAGGCGGGCTTCCGGTCGGGAACTGGAACTATTGAACAGGCCTTCAGACTAATGCTCCTGCACTGGAAGGTGGTGGTGCTGGGCAAGGGCAGTCTTTACTTGGCCTTTATAGACCTGAAGACTGCCTTAGACCTGGTACCTAGGGAGGAATTGTGGAGGGTCCTGCAGAACATGGGGTTGCCCCCCTATATTCTGTCGCTCCTAATTAAACTACACACAGGGAATTATGCGCAGGTGCGGTGGGGTACGGGGGGGCAAAAGACCAATAGGATCCCGGTATGCAGGGGTGTCTGCCAGGGATGTGTGCTAGCCCCCACCCTATTCTCTTTGTATGTGAATGGGGTGGTGGAGCACTTACAAAAAGAACCGGCCAATGCACCCTCCGTGGCGGGCATTCGGATCCCTACTCTGCTTTTTGCAGATGATACTCTCCTCATTTCGAAGACCCCCCTCGGCCTGCAAAAGCTTCTCGACCGCTTCCAGGAGTTCTGTTCCCTGAGGGGACTGGTGATCAATATTGATAAGATCAAATATTTGGTCATGAATCCCCCCAGGAAATTAGGTCGTCCACCGGTCCTGAATGACTGTCCACTGGAGAAGGTAGCAGAGTTTGATTACCTGGGAATCCGGCTTAGTGACTCAATGAGTTGGACTCCGCATATTAATAAAATGCTTCTCAGCCATAAAAGGGTGGGCGGTGCGTTACTCAGGGAACACTGCTCTTCCTCAAAACATTGCATGGCCCCTGTTATTGATATCTATAAAGCTAGAGGGGTCTCCGCTGCACTATATGGGGCAGAGCTGTTGGGCACTTGTAATTTGGAGGTATTAGCCAAAGTGGAGAGCGAATTTTTGAAAGAATTGATGACTCTCCCCTTGAGCACACCCACAGTTCCCGTACTACTGGACCTGGGATGTAGATCGATTGTGGATCAGGCACGACTACGGCCCCTGTTGTTTTGGGCTCGTTTGTGGAGGGTCCCCGAACTTGCGTCATACGCTGAGGGCCTGTCCGAGTTGATGGCCATGGGGGGTTGGCACAGGGTAAAGTGGTTGAGGGATGTCAAAAGCCTCTTAGGGGAGTTGGGATTGGGCGAAGCATGGGTCACTCGCTCTGCCCCACCCAAAGCCACCCTGAAGAAACTGTACTGGGACTGGGTCTCTTCCAAACTCATTAGCAACCCACAACACTGCAATTCCACCGCAGCTTTCTTACGAATCAAAGACGTGGTGGCCTACGAACCCTATCTTGATTTGGTTTCCATCGCATTTGATAGGGCATTGTACTTTAGGTTTAGGGTGGGCACCCTACCAGTAGGCAATTTGCTATCGAGATGGAAATCGACCTCCCAGCATTCCCCCTATTGTGCCCTATGTTCCACGCGGGTGGAGACGGTTGCTCACATCCTTTTTGAATGTCCAGACTATTGTAACCCGAGGAAGCGTTGGCCCAAATCAGTGTGCAGATCATTTGGCACCCGCCAATATTCAGTGGCCCTACGTATTCTATTAACAGACACTTCCGCCCTTGTAGTTTGTGGCATCTCAAAATTTTTAAAATGGTCTTGGTTGATTCATTCAAATAGGCTTTCTGTATCAATTTAATTCTTTTTTAACTGTTTTTATCCCAATGTTTTTATCCTCTTTTTTATCTCTTTGGATGTATTGTTATGTACATTTGGTGAATGCCCTTTTTTAAACATTTGTTGTACGTACTGCTTTTAAGATATTTTTATGTATCGAAATAAAGCATATCAACCACTTTATTTATCCAACAATAATCCTTCAACAATAGTGTATGCATTTTGTCAAAATTGCTATACACATAAATATTAACAATATATTACTTTAAAGAATAGAAAATTCCTGCACCCCCACAAACACAATATAAAAGTTAAGAAACAATTGCTCACGCTCTACCCCAATCATACAGATCCATATTTATTTTAAATAAGATCATACATCTACTTATTACAGTGAACACATAAATATTGATACTTGAAATGATATACAATATTTAACACCTTGCCTGCTGCCTTGATTCCTCCCCGGTGCTGGACATCCCTTAACTGGGTGTGGTCATGACGGAACCATTCCGTCATCAGCACAGCTCAACCATGACTGATGACGGAATGGTTCCGTCACCAGCATCGAAGGGGTTAAAGTACATTGAATGTGTACAACTATTCCACCTTTTTATACTGTCCTCTTAGATCTGTTATTCATAAAGTATCCAGATGTAGCAATGAATCTTCCCGGGATCACCGGACCTGCCGTGAGGGAAACGGCTTATCGCATCTTCTGCTCCCTGACCTCCTGGTGCTCTCGGGCAGAGAGCTATCATCTAGCAGTGACGCCCCCACCCCTGCCGTGAGGGAAACGGCCTCAACTACACCTACCAGGGTGCGTGCCCCACTGGGCGCATGCAGACAGCGTCATCTGAGGGCGACACAGGCCCTCATAGGCGGCGCTGCTTCTCCGCAGCGCGGGACGCGCACCAATCTTCCCGGCATCACCGGACCTGCCGTGAGGGAAACGGTTTATCGCATCTTTTGCTCCCTGGCCTCCTGGTGCTCTCGGGCAGAGAGCTATCATCTAGCAGCGACGCACCCACCCCTGCCGTGAGGGAAATGGCCTCAACTACATCTACCAGGGTGCCCCACTCGGCACAGGCAGACAGCGTCATCGGAGGGCGACACAGGCTCTCATAGGCGACGCATGCGGGTGTGCCCCGGCGAAGCCTGGGCCAAGGGCGGGCCCGTCCGCGCCCGTCAGAGGCCGGAATAGGCTGGGCTGGGCAACCCCTCCAACATTTTCACCACAAACTCTGAACTCAAGGTACTGTCATTTTACATTGAGCCGACTTTGGCTGAGACTTGACAATTTGTGGGAGTTTTATCCTAAATAGGAGGTCAAAAGGAGGAAGGCTGGGGGGGGCGTGGCTTCGAGGGCGAAGATGGCGGAGGCGGCTCTGTAGAGCTCCTGCCGGCCCGATACTTATCCGCTTAATTATCCTGGCCCTGAACCCTTTCCTCCATCTGACGTAAATAATTAATTTACTCTCTTAATTTCTATGCAGGTAAGTATTCAATCAATAATAACTCAGATCGGATGAAAAAAGACAGAGTCCGTGGTGTTAGAGTTTCTAAGGGTTTTATTCCTCATAAAGGAATGGTCGTGACCAAGATATCGGATTCTGAACACCACAGGGGTGTCAGAAGGGATAGATGAGCGCGCTAACATTTTATTGACAATACATAGCTTATATACTTAATTCACATCATAAGTAATAATGCAAGAGGCGTAACAGCTGAGAGAAGTCAAGATAACAGTATACACGTGGTACTAGTACGTAATCAAGAGGCGTGAACTAGGCGTGAACTGGAGGTGTGTACTAGAAACGTCACTGATAGGTGACGCAAGTGGGTGGCACCAAGGGGTGGTGCTAACAGAATTGTTGCAATGTCAGCAGAAATCGGAAGCTTGAATGCGCGCGCAGCTGCATGACGTGTGATTGACGGGGTGCAGGGGACTTGACATTTACACTGACGGAAAGAGACAGAAGTCTGGCATGTCAGATCAACTTGTACTTTTATCACATCTGATATCTGGTGTTTAGGAACCATACTATCTGGGCGGAAAGGTCTCTAGGGCAGAAGCTATTCTATGCTAACTGTGGATGCGTGTATAAGCGCCTAAGTGTCTACATGAGAAGCGTGGGGGCACGGGGCCTTCCATGGGAGCATGGTAACAGAGGCTATGAATTACTTGCATTGAGACAGGTCGGCCCTTTGGCTCTGCAGCTGGAGAGGATGTTTACTGAAGCTAGTAGGCAGGAATGTATTCTCGAGGAGCGGAACAGATAACTCGAAGGTTATAGTCAGTCTTGGCAGAAAGCAGGCTGAGCTGAGCGCGAGGGGCCGCGCTGAAAGTAAGTCAGAGTTCACGGGTACAGAGGTAGCCTGGGCAGAGGCTGTCAGAGTCAGGAGCCAAAAGAGGCTCGATGGCAGGAATTCAGGGCCTACTCGGCCAGAGCAGGAAAACATGTAAAGTGTACTACAAAAAGACGGTGGCATAGCATACTTAGGAACGGACTATATAATCCATTCAGGGTGGATCTGAAAGAGGACAAGTTAACGTTGGACGCAAATGTTTTTGCGTCTTCATAGCTGGCACAGGAGGGAAGTTACATGCACTTTAAGCTGGTACATGGAGTCGGTGGGGTACGCGCTAGGGAACATAACATGACCAAAAATTTATATTTCCTCATTCCCTCCTTGTTCCCTACGGACCCTTCATGATATATCGATCCTCATAAATCGATCAGTTTGTTCTTGTAACATCAGTTGTTCTTCTTTCTTTCGTTTACGTTTTGAGAGAAAACTGGAATGTTCAATACAAGAGGTGGCACATAGTCCACAAATCGCTGGCCCACACTGTAGGCACAGGCAGCAACTGAATACTAGAACTAGGCCAATGCCTAGGAAGGATAGGATCTTCCATCCCCAAGCTGTTAACGTTGTCCAGAACCAACCGGACCAAGTCCAGGTGCCTGGATTCTGATGTATCTGATTTGCAATTTTATGGAGACGGGTGATAGCTTGATATACAGATGGTGCGTTTTGTGGTATGAAAACACAACAACTTGACCCGATGACCTTACAGGCTCCACCTCTATCTGCCAAGATGACGTCAATAACAAGACGATTTTGAAGGACAACAACCCGCATGGCGGACTGCTCTTCTGTTAGGTTACCTAAGGCGGAGGCAGTTTCATTCACTACTGCTTCAAGTGTTCTGGTTAATCTACGTATTAGTTTACTATTCTGAACAGGTCCTAAAAAGAAAAAGAATCCTTTATTAAAATCGGTGTACTGTTCCCATGCCGTTTCTGTGTAGTCGACAAGTGGGATATCTCTTCGGGGTCTATTCTTTACTAGATTGGTATTTCTATGGTAATCAGGGGGAGCTAGGAAAACAGGTGGCAGAAGGAATGCAATGTAACAGGTACCATCCCAATCTGGAGGTAGACGTATGTATGCGGTATGACCACAAACAAAGTAAGAATGACTAATAGCTTTAAAGGACGATTTTCCATGATCACTGAATTCGACCACAGTAGTGCATTTACTATGACCTAAGTGTACTGAACCTTTCTTCTTGATACATAATTCACCAGTGACTGGCAATACTGACATAATGGGTAGAACTTGCGTGTCTTCGGATTCAACAGTAAGAATCATGAGGCTAATTGTGTAATTACCTAATCCATATACTTCATTTTCTAGATCAGTTCCTATTCTAGTGGGGAGTCCCTCCTTATCAGGGTAACAGACGTCGAGCAGGACTAAGTTCAAGTTTCCCCAAACCCAGCCCCCATCGAAAACAGCAATATCAGGATCTAAGGAATTAATTATTTTAAACCATGCTCCGCAAGAGCCATTGTGAGTGAATGGGTACGGAAAGAGGGGCAGAGCTCCCTTGTAGTTCTGGTAGGGAGGGAGTCGGCCACATATCCAGCAATTTGTAGCATTGTTAGTTTGATGAGAATGGTGTAACATACTAATGAATGTGTTGTTGCGCAGCGCAAGTCTGTAGGAAAGCTCGTGTGGAGGTAACTCACTAAAAGTGTGTTCAGCAGATACATTATAGACAGATTGTTCACGCTTGAAAATAGGGTAGTAGACAGATAAAAGGATGCTCGCAACGATAATTAAGATACTTAGAATAAACATGATTAATAGTGTCACTATACAGTGACTACGAAGTGATTTACAATATGTACGTTTCTTGGCTTCTCTCTCTCTCTCTCTATCTCGATCTAGGGGATACATGTCAGAAACGATTTAACCGATTTACCTAGGGGAGGACTTAAACAATTAAACTGTCTGACTTGCTAGATCGGAGTTTCATGCGGTAATTTTCTTGAGGAGTTTTTTCTCGTTCAGATTCTGTAAAGTCTTTTGGCTTAGCAAAGTCTTTGGTGGGGGTGGACGAGTCTCGATCAGGTTTCAGTCCAAAAAATTTCTTCACATGACTCGTGTGAACCCACCCCTTTCTTCCTTCGATTTTCACGGCCGTCCTCGTGGTGAGAAGAACGGTCTTCGGGGACTTCCAGCGGGGCTCCAGCGGACTCTTTCTGTCGAAGTTGCGAACTAGCACAATGTCGCCAGGACGGACGTCGTGTGGCTTTACATCAGTGTTGTCAGGGAAGGCTGCGGCAACCTGTGAACGACATGATTGGAGTGCAGACATCAAGGAGGCAAGGTAATCTGTCAACATATTACAATCAACATCAGTAATCTTTTTCGGAATGGGCGTCCCCCACATGTTCGGTGGTCTGCCAAAGACCACCTCGTACGGGGATAGCCCTGATCTCGAATGGGCGACCATTCTCATGTAGAATAGTGCCACTGGCAGGGCGACTATCCAGTCGACCCCTTTCTCCTGACATATCTTAGCAAGGCGGATCTTTAGTGTCTGGTTATGCCTTTCTACAAGGCCTGTGGCTTCGGGATGTCGGACACAATGGAACTTCCACTGATATCCCAATAATAAAGAAACTTCTTTCATTAAGGCAGATGAGAATGGCTGACCGTTATCTGAGTACACGACACGAGGCAAGCCGTATCGTGGGAAGAATTCACGAACCAGCTGCTTGGCAGTGGTCGGAGCAGTGTAATCTGGGACTGGGTATGCTTCGGTCCAGCGGGACAGAGCACAGACAACTACGAGAACATATTTAAATCCTCGACAACGGTCCATCTGGATATAATCCATCTGGAGGACTTCAAAAGGGTGATCGGGAGGATGAAATCCACCTTGCTCTACAGGGACGCTTTTACCTGGATTGAACTGACAACAGATCATGCAAGTACGCACTTTCTGTTTCGCTGCTGCTCGTAAGTGTTTATTGTTCCAGAGATTTTGTAAACTGTCTAACATCGCTTTCTCTCCTAGATGTGCAGGACTATGTGCTGTATTTATCATGACTTGAACCATAGAGTCAGGGAGAAACCATGTAGATTTTCCCTTCGTCATCCAACCTTGATCTGTCTGGATCCCTCCTAGTTCAATCCATTTCTTTATTTCTTCTGGAGTAGCGTGTGTCTGAATGTCGATAACATCTAGTGTGGGATCCCTGACTGTCATGCAATTTGTCGGATCTGTTGTCTTTGTCGTATCAGTTGTCTGAGTGTGAGTCAGTGCTGTATGTTTTGCTGTCTGGTCTGCCAGGTCGTTACCCTGGGAAACAGAATCTGTGACTTTAGTATGTGCTTTACACTTCATGACGGATATGGCTGAAGGCAGATGTATTGCTTCTAACAGTGCTTGAATGAGGGGGCCGTGTTGAATCTTGGCACCATGAGAGGTCAGAAAACCTCGTTCTTGCCACAGCATGCCGAAGTCGTGTACAACTCCGAACGCATAACGGGAATCAGTGTATATGTTGACATTTCTGTTCTTGGCTAGAATACAGGCTCGGGTCAGAGCGATGAGCTCTGCCGCTTGAGCAGACAGTGTATCAATACGATGTGTGTCTTTAACTTCAGTTTCAGTGGTCACTGCATACGCGGCCACTAATTCTCCTGTACTCGTTCTCATACATGAACCATCCACATAAAGTGTCAGGTCTGGATTTGTCAATGGAACATCTGTTAAGTCTCGTCGGGGCTTTGTTACTGCATTAATGATCTCTATGCAATCATGCGGAGCTGGATCTGTCATAACTGTAGGTAACAGTGTTGCTGGGTTCAAGATACTGCAGCGTCTGATTTCTATGTGTGGCTGGAATAGTGTCAATTCGTAACCTGTCAGTCGTGCTATAGTCAAGTGTTGAGTTTGGGTTCTGTTTAACAGAACCTCTACAGAGTGTGGGACTTGTACTGTTAACTGATGGCCTAAAACAATTGAATCGCTCTGTCTGATTGCTAACGCTGTTGCTGCTACTGACTTTAAGCACGCAGGGAGTGCCTGGGCTACTGAATCCAATGTACTTGAAAAATAAGCACAAGGCTTATGTGAACCTGCCTGATCTTGAGTGAGGACAGACAATGCTGTGCCATCACGTTCTGTAACAAAAAGTGTAAACGGTTTGCTGTAACATGGTGTCGCTAAAACTGGTGCTTGGCATAATGCTTTCTTTAATTCCTCAAAGGCTTGTGTGTGTTCCTGAGTCCAAGGGAGGACAGTCGAAGTCGCTGCCTCCTGTGTCGTTAACTGGATGAGTGGTTTAGCTAGAAATGCATATTGAGGAATCCATTGTCTGCAGTATGAGGTGAGGCCTATGAAGGCCCGCACTTCCTTTTGTGTCTGTGGTCGTGGCATATTTACAATTAACTGAATGCGATCGGGAGTGAGCTGTCTCCCCACTTTGGACAGCAAGTGACCCAAGTATACAACTTGCTGAACACAGAATTGTAGCTTCGAAGGAGACACCTTGTGTCCCTTGTCGGCCAGGAAATGTAAAACTGTCAATGATGCTTGTTCACATTCGGGCTCACTTCGTGCGGTGATCAGTAGATCATCGACGTATTGCAGTAAAGCAGTGTTAACTGGCATTTGAATACAATCTAATTGTCTTTTCAGTGCTTGACTATAGATGCTGGGGCTTTCTGTGAATCCTTGAGGTGCGCGGGAAAATTTGAAACTTCGTCCATTTAAACTGAATCCGAAGAGATATTGGCTCTCCGGATCAATAGGTACACTGAAGAAAGCGTTCTTGAGATCTATTACAGTAAAGAACGTTGCTTCTGAATCAATGGCAGTCAATAGGGAAGAGATATCGGGGACCACAGGGTACTGTGGTACAATGCATTTGTTCAGTTCTCGAAGATCAATCACCAGCCGATATACTGGCGGTGCATTGGGGTCTGTTCGTTTAAGAATTGGAATGATGGGTGAATTACAGATATTGGAGTCGGTCTCTACGACCACTCCCTGGGCAATGAGCTCTTCAATGATTTTCAGTAAAGCCACTACAGCATCGGGTGGTAACTTGTATTGTCTGATTCTGGGTAGAACAACTCCTGTCTTGAGTGTAACACGGTATGGAGTGATATGCATACAACCTACGTCAGCTGGGCCTTTTGCCCATAGGTGATTTGGTACATTTTTCAATCTGACATCAAAATCTCGTAAAACATAATGACCCTTGAAATCCCGTAGAAAGAGTCCAACTCCCTCCGGGGAACAGCATATTATAGCTCCTAGAGCCTTCAGTGTTTTAATTCCTAACAGATTTTCTGGACATGAGTTCGTAAGTAACAAATCTGTAACTCGTGATAATGGGCCCACAGCCAATGGTACTGGTTCCGATACCTCATTTACAATAGGCTGTCCTGAAAAACCAAGGGAAACATTCTGCGAGCCTGAGAGGGGTGCCCCTGGGACTTCATTATGACTGATAGTGGTGCGGCTTGCCCCTGTGTCAATTAGAAACTTTCTGTCTTTTCCCAATACGTGACTGTGTACATAAGGACCTTCTTGATCTACAGGAATTTCAATAAGAGGCAAACCACCTTCCCTCTCTAGGCTGTTTCATGTATATCGGGGGTAATCTGGATATGCAGATTGGGCGTACTGGTACATCTGTTGTGAAACCTGTTGAGTCGCGGCAATGGGCTGTGGCTGTGGTACTGCTACTGTCTGTGCTGTATGAGATGGAGCATGCATAGGCTGTGTATTCTGCATTGGCTGTACATTTTGTGAGGTCTGTTGCTGAACCTGATCTTGTCTAGGCGGATGCGGTCTTTCTTTAGTTTTACCTGTCGAGATGTTATGTTTCAGGACTGGGCATTCATGTACATAATGACCTGGCTGTTTACAGTAATTACATGTCCCCTT
The DNA here is from genome assembly GCF_964263255.1 of Lissotriton vulgaris. Classification (NCBI taxonomy): domain Eukaryota; kingdom Metazoa; phylum Chordata; class Amphibia; order Caudata; family Salamandridae; genus Lissotriton; species Lissotriton vulgaris. The sequence continues at coordinate 761,181,083 of NC_141697.1, read as the reverse complement.
AACGGGAGCTGTAGTATGACTTGTCTGGGTCCCACCTTTTCTCTGACCGTCGGCTGGGACCGTCTGAGCTACTAACATTTTCATCTTAGTGTCTTTCATACGTTTCTGTTCCTGATCTTGTTCTTCTCTAATTCGGTTCTGATGATATTGTAACATTTGTAACATCTGGGATGGCGTATTTGCCTGCCAAGTACTTTCAACCTTGTACACTCTATTTTTAACTAATGGTAGGGAATTCTCGACTAATTTTGATACGAAAAGGTGTGGATATGACTCGCTACTTGGTTGTAGGCCACTATTTATAATGAAACATTTCTCGAATCTTGAATAGAAGTCACTAGTATCTTCATCATGTTTCTGTTTACAGGACGAGATGGCGTCCCAATCTTCCTTTCTAGTTGTCAATAATCTTGGCAAAACCTGTACTATTAAACCGGGTAATGCTTTAGTCTTGTCCCCAAGGCCTACTCCGGGGATTCGTTTGCTTTCTTCGTCTTCTATTTCTGCCCATGCTATCTTTGTGTCCCCCACCTCCCATTCTTTTTCCTTTAATTTCTCGTAAATGCCCGTGGGCAACAGTACCTTCAACATTTTCATAATATCATCATACGTGTAATCCCCCATTAACAACATGTCTTTAAGCTCTCTGTGAAAACCTGCAGGGTCTTTATCGTGACACGGAACTAATTTCTTCATTTCTAACAGTTCTAACTTAGTCAGTGGCGTGTGAACATACACACGTTTCAAGACGTGATCCGTACCCATAACTGGGTGTACTTCTCGTAAGGGGTTCTGACTTTCAATGCCACTCAGGCATTGCATGTGATACGTTTTCCTTTCTGGAGCGGGAACATATTCGGAACTTATGAAGGTGTTATATTTATGTCGTTGTTCTAGAATTATTTGTATTAACTTGGTACTGAAACCTCTCCATCTATCCATGAGTAGTGCTTCTAATGTTTCGTGTAAGGGACCTGGATCGGAATGGTGGTTTCTGTACTTGATGAGGAGGTGCTGAATCATGTATACACCTGCTATTTTCTGCTCGTCTGGGGAGAGGTTCAAGAATGTCTGCGCTAATGTATCATCATGATATATGTCTGGATTTTCGGCCCATAACACGGCTGACCGGGCTAGTTCTTGTTCATCCATAGTATTTAGTACATGGTACCCCATTCGGTCTCGAAGCCTTTTATCAGTTTCCTGGAACTGATGTTCAGAAGAATTCGGGTTTGTTAAAGCAGAGAGAAAAACTCTCTTGTTTTCCGGACGGATGCCTTTCCTAAGGTAGTTTCCCTTACCTACATACGCTATAGTATCTGTAGTCCTTCCTGGTTCTGCAAGTTCTTCTTCCTCCTCGGAGGAAGCTTTGTCATTCCCTTTCTGGTGTGCCGTTATCACTGCCCTTCTAATTTTCTGGTACATACTGGCTATGCAAGCCCCCCTGTCATGTTTTCCTTCGGCTATATTTTGACCCCACTTGGTTAGTGCATCTAATTCACTCTGATCTGTTTCAGGCCGATCTCGTTCTCTTATTAGACAATTTATGAAAAATCGTAATATCTGTGCTTGAATGTCAACTTTCTGTTTATCCATGGCATCCTTGATACTGTCAGGGTCTTTCCCTGTCTGAACAAACTCATATATTCTATCGAGGCGCTCCTTCATTCCTACATAGCATAACAAGATATCAGTAGCAGATCTTAACCGTAGTGATGCCAATATCATTAGATCGTTTTTTCCGGGTACTGGATCATATCTGCAAACGGAAATGTTTTCTTTAAATGCGTCAAGTCGGGGTGACTGGAACGTGAGAGGACTCTGCGTGTCCCTAAAATTGAATCTGCGTGTTAATGGCGGGGTCCGAAGACCCGCAGTCGCACCTCCTGAAGCGGATGCTTGGGCATTATCTCCCTGCGGAGTCTGGATCTGAACTTGAATTTGTCGTTTAGTAGGATCAGGTAGGACTTGTTTCGGTAGGTCAATCTTGGGTGCGGGAAGTGGCGGAGCTGGCGGAACAGGGGAGGTCTGTCGCGGTACCGGCGGAACATGATCTGGAGGCGTAGTGCCACCCCCGTCCCTGTCAGTGGGCAGGGCGCGAACAGGCAAATTGGTGTAAGCTGGTGCTACATCCTCTAGATAAGAATTTAGGAACATGTCTTTAGTAGTCTTATGCATTACTTTAGTTGGAACTAATGGTGGCGGTAAGTTTTTCGGTATTTCTGATAGGGCCTCAGGTGTGCCCTCGGCTGCAAGATACATACCGTTTACAAGATTGTTTCGGGCACGGTCTATTTGTTCTGTTTTTACTCGGATCCCTTCAATAACTAACTCGTTTTCTTGGGCCTTTTCTGATTCTTTAAGTCTGTCTTCTCTACGGAGTGCTTTCTCAGTACGCTTATGTGATTCCTTACGCCAAAATTCTATGGCGTCTTTCTGGGATTGTATAGCTTTCTTTTTCCATAATGCTTCTTCTACCTTCATGATGCACTCGGCATCCCATGTTCCGGTAACAGGCCATCTGTGTCTTTCATCTAGGTGCTTGGTGTAATCGGCCCATAAATCTAGATATAATATGGCATCTATGCCATGTTTGTGGTACATAAAGTTACCTGGAGTGTCCCTAGGGGGGATAGGAATTTCTTCCTCCAGTATCCCTTTCCTAGTTCCTATCTGCTTTAACTTGTTGAAAAACGGCATTTTGCTTACTTATTACTGAATACTCAACCCTTACTACTTAATACTGGTTACAGCTACCTTATACAAGAAACACAAAAATGCACATTAAACGGTCACATTCATACCACGACATTAATCACATAAGAGACATTTAGGACATAGATGACTACCCCCCTATACTGGATGTACTGCTCAACAGTACAGATACACTGGTGTAACAGTGCAGAAATTCGGAATACTAGATATACTGCTAAACAGTACAGATACACTGCCTAAAAACAGTGCAGACCGGACTTGCGTACCCAAACCCGTCTAGATACGACCCAGCAATGGTACTCACCGGGAAGCACGGAAACAGAAGGCCTCGGAAAACTCGACTGGACTCGACGCGGTACTTCGGAAAACTTCGGAAAACTTCGGAAAACTTCGGAAAACCTGGTGGGCCTCTTGACACCTCGGACCTTGCTTCTTTCGGCTAGGCTCTGGTCGGGATCCTCCGCACTCCTCACCGCCTCGTCTGGGCACTGATCGCAGTCTTCGTCACCTCCGTGGGCCAGAGGGAGATGCAGGAAATCCTGCCAGTACGCGTAGGTTCCGTCTAACTGATGGCAGGGGACAGAGCTTGCAATGCGCCAACCGGCGCGTGAGGTGGGGGAGGGGTCCCTGTTCGGGCGCCAAAATGACGTAAATAATTAATTTACTCTCTTAATTTCTATGCAGGTAAGTACTCAATCAATAATAACTCAGATCGGATGAAAAAAGACAGAGTCCGTGGTGTTAGAGTTTCTAAGGGTTTTATTCCTCATAAAGGAATGGTCGTGACCAAGATATCGGATTCTGAACACCACAGGGGTGTCAGAAGGGATAGATGAGCGCGCTAACATTTTATTGACAATACATAGCTTATATACTTAATTCACATCATAAGTAATAATGCAAGAGGCGTAACAGCTGAGAGAAGTCAAGATAACAGTATACACGTGGTACTAGTACGTAATCAAGAGGCGTGAACTAGGCGTGAACTGGAGGTGTGTACTAGAAACGTCACTGATAGGTGACGCAAGTGGGTGGCACCAAGGGGTGGTGCTAACAGAATTGTTGCAATGTCAGCAGAAATCGGAAGCTTGAATGCGCGCGCAGCTGCATGACGTGTGATTGACGGGGTGCAGGGGACTTGACATTTACACTGACGGAAAGAGACAGAAGTCTGGCATGTCAGATCAACTTGTACTTTTATCACATCTGATATCTGGTGTTTAGGAACCATACTATCTGGGCGGAAAGGTCTCTAGGGCAGAAGCTATTCTATGCTAACTGTGGATGCGTGTATAAGCGCCTAAGTGTCTACATGAGAAGCGTGGGGGCACGGGGCCTTCCATGGAAGCATGGTAACAGAGGCTATGAATTACTTGCATTGAGACAGGTCGGCCCTTTGGCTCTGCAGCTGGAGAGGATGTTTACTGAAGCTAGTAGGCAGGAATGTATTCTCGAGGAGCGGAACAGATAACTCGAAGGTTATAGTCAGTCTTGGCAGAAAGCAGGCTGAGCTGAGCGCGAGGGGCCGCGCTGAAAGTAAGTCAGAGTTCACGGGTACAGAGGTAGCCTGGGCAGAGGCTGTCAGAGTCAGGAGCCAAAAGAGGCTCGATGGCAGGAATTCAGGGCCTACTCGGCCAGAGCAGGAATACATGTAAAGTGTACTACAAAAAGACGGTGGCATAGCATACTTAGGAACGGACTATATAATCCATTCAGGGTGGATCTGAAAGAGGACAAGTTAACGTTGGACGCAAATGTATTTGCGTCTTCATAGCTGGCACAGGAGGGAAGTTACATGCACTTTAAGCTGGTACATGGAGTCGGTGGGGTACGCGCTAGGGAACATAACATGACCGAAAATTTATATTTCCTCACATCTGCTGTTGTGGAGGTGGCTGCTGGTGACCGGGGGTGCCCGTTGGTGTGGTTGCTGGGGCCCCGGATCGCGTTTTGGAGCGGCATTTGGTGGCGGTGCCTGCCGGGCCTACTCGCCGCGTGGTGAGCCAGGACCTCAATTTTTGTCCCGCCCGCCGGCCGGCCCTGGGCGCTGGGCGGACAGCAGGCGGCTGTGCCCGTAGGCCTGAAGCTGAGTCGCCGGAAGTGAGGAGAGGGTGCACCCTGCCGCTGCTACATCCTGCGGAGTAGTGACCTAGCGAGACGACGGCGCGGATCCGGAGGTCGCCCTGTATCTACTTGTCTGCCGGTGACGAGGTGCTTGCGGAGTCGACGGCGTCCCGCCGGCTGGAGTGGGCGGACTGGCTGCGCCGCATCCGCGGGCTTGACTTTGGGCCCATGATTGGCAACTACTGCGCCTTGGCGGAGCGACGCTGCCCGGGTGCCTGCTTGTGACTTGGCGTGCTGGTGGCAGGTGGACGCCGCGCGGCCTGGTGTGATCCGGACGCCCCGGCCTGGGCCCGAGTGGTGGACATTCAAGCGGTGCGACCCCTTTACGGGTGTGTGTCGCCTTACTGCCTCTGCCGAAGCCATGACCAGAGGCGGGGGTGGCACGACTGCCACCAAGCAGGGGCCCATCGATAAGTTCACTGGCCCTGGAGGAGGTGCCGGGACAGCCGGAGGAGGCCAGAGTGCTGGACCGGACAACGCGGCGTTGATGGCGGCCATTACGCAGTCCCGCGACATGTTGGATGCAAAGATTGGCGCGGTTGGTGCCGATGTGATGCTGCTGCGTCAAGATCTCCGCAACGCGGTCGCCCGCATCACTGCAACAGAGACCAGTGGAAGGGGATGTTGGCGCCCTTAAGAAGAAAGTTGCGGACATGGAGAGGATTCAGAAGGGCCTGGCGCTTCGCGTGGAAGATGCAGAGGGGCGGGCGCGACGGAATAATCTGCGCTTTGTTGGCTTTCCGGAGGATTGTGAGAAAGGGCCCATGGATGCATTCCTGTCACGGTGGTTGGAGGGCTGGCTCCCCCCGAACACCCTGTCGCGCTGCTTTGTAGTGGAGCGCGCACACAGAGCCTTGACACAGAAACCGCCGGCTGGGGAGCGGCCTCGCCCGATCATCGCCAAGATCCTGAACTTTCACGACAGGGACGTCATACTCCGGGAAGCGCGGCTTAAAGACACCTTGCTATACGACAACCATAAGATCATGATCTTCCCGGACTATACCAAACTGGTCCAGCAGCAGCGACACTCATTCCTGGCTGCAAAGGCCAAGCTGCGTGGCCTAAAAATCCAGTATTCACTGCTCTACCCGGCCCGCCTCCGGGTGATCTTCAATTCCAAGACTCATTTCTTCGACTCGTCAGAGGCCGTCTTCAGGTGGACCGACGAGGCGGTCAGGCTCCGACCAAACGTCCAGCCGGGGTTGCACTCCGGGCCCTCGCGCAGCTCATCTCAAGACCGGAGCGACCCGCCCGGTAAAGGGAAACGTCATCGCAAGTCCCTCTCGCGACGGAGGTCCTTGTTCCGAGACCCGCTTTTGGGGGACACACAGCCCGACACGGATCAATCTGGCAGGGAATCCTGATCATCGTACGATATGAACGTCTACTGATTGCCTTTGATCTGTGGCTGTACATTGCGGCAGCCAGGACTTGGATGGTGGAGCGGACATTGACTGGTGCAGTATAGACTTATGTTTTGGCGAGTGCATGGGGCCCTCGAGGACTAGTACATATATGTGATGCCTTGCTTCTGGACCTGATGCCTGTGGGATGGGGGTTCGGGGCACGTTTTGTGGGCTGCCTCCTCCTTTTGGGGCTAGGGGGTGGTTCTGGGGGTGCGCCCTGTTGGTTAGTGGGGGGACTAGTTGGGATCCATTGGTATGGCTGGCTTTGGGCGCTATGTTTTGGGCCTGAAGTACAGTATGCTGCGAGCCCGCGACAGATACTTCACTGTTCTCTGAGGTATAGTGGTGGTGGGGGGGCGGGGGGGGGGGGCTGGGGTGTTTGGTTGTTTGGGGGTTGGGGCTGGTCGAGAGGGGTGGTGGGGGTCGGGGTTGTTTTATGTGGGGTGCACGTGATTCTTATGATATTTGCAACTGGGGTGTTGGGGACCTGGGTCGGGTTCTGGGGGTCGCAGAGACTAGCCCACCGCGACAATGGCTGATGCCCCACGACTGGTACCTCCTAGTACCTCTATGCGGGTCCTGAGCTGGAATGTTCGGGGGCTCCTGGACAAGATCAAACGGGGGGCGGTGCTTCGCTGGGCGAAAAGGGATCTGGCGGATGTGCTCCTCCTTCAGGAAACACACATGTTGGGTACTAAAGCATTGAGTCTGCAGCGGTTTGGCTTCCACCAGGTGTTTCATGCCAGGTTTACAAGGGGCTCGAGGGGGGTGGCCATTCTTGTCCACAGGCGGTTGTCTTATACTCATGAGCGTCACTGGCTCGATCCTCCGGGTCGGTTTGTATTTGTGCAGGGGAAGATTGGAGTGGAGCCGGTGGTGTTTGGTAGTGTGTATGCCCCTCCCCCGCTGCAGTGGACCCTAGCGGAGAAACTGTTTGCCTTGTGGACTGAGCTTCCCCATTCCCTGGCGGTGATTGGAGGCGACTGGAATGATGTGGTGGATATGAATTTGGACAGGCAGAGGGGGCAGGGGTCGCGGCTGTGGCCTCACCTACACGGTTGAATGCCATGATTGATGGACTGGGATGGGTGGATGTGTGGAGGCATCTGCATGCGGGGAAGCGGGAGTACACGTATGTTTCTGCAGCGCATGGCTCCCTCTCACGCTTGGATTGTGTGTTTGTGCCGGGGCCTTCCTTGACAGGGTGAAGGGGGCGGCGATCCGGCCTCGCGGGTTGTCCGATCACTCCCCTGTAGCGGTTGAGATTGATCTCTGTAAGGCACGCCAACCGTTCCGGTGGCGGATGTCCACGTGGCATCTACAGCGACCGGCTTACTCCCAACATATGCGCAGTGCGATTGCCGGCTATTGGCAGGACAACCTCACGGAGGGGGTGGATGCGGTAACGGTTTGGGAGGCTATGAAGCCCGCCTTGAGGAGTGTTGACATCGCCTGGTGCGCTTCTGCTCGCCGGACTCAGCAGGAAAGTATTGTTACAGCGGCCGAGCGGGTGGAGGTGCTGGAGACGCGATACGGGGAAGTGGCTGATGACAGAACGCTGCGGCTGCTTCTACAAGCACAGCAGTCTTATTCCTCGGTCTTGCTGGATGAGGCTCGCCAGGCGTGGCTGGCTACGCGTAGTAGGGTGTACCAGTGGGGAGACAAGTCCTGCACCATACTCCACAGGCTTTGTCAGCAGACTCTTCAACCGATCACCTTACCGGGGCTTATTGACGACGCAGGAGTGGTGATAACAGACCCTGCGATCCTCACGGCGAGCTTTGCGCGCTATTACGCGCAACAGTACGCCTCTCGGGAGAGCCTTTCCCCCGAAGGCATTGAGGGTTTCCTTGCTGAGGTCCCTCCTCATGCAGTCTCGGATGCAGTACGAGATGCCTTAGATCTCCCCCTGACGGCTGAGGAATTGGGCGACGCGCTGGGTCAACTTAATGTGGGTAAAGCACCAGGGCCGAGCGGGTTCCCCAGCGAATTCTATAGGAAATTCCACTTGCAACTCGGGCCACATTACAGGCGGGCGTTGGAACTGGCGCGGGAGCGTGGCAGCCTGCCCCCGGACTGGCGTCAAGCCGAAATTGTGGTCTTCCAAAAGCCGGGCAGACCCCCTGACCGTCACGAGTCCTATCGTCCCATATCCCTCATCAATTTTGAAGCCAAGCTCCTGGCCAAAGCGCTCGCGAACCGCCTACTTCCGCATATATCTGACCTTGTCCACCCGGATCAGGCGGGCTTTATGCCGCACCGGGCGACGAGACACAACATTCGGCGTGCGCAGGCCGCGATAGACGCAGTGGGGGCAACCGGGGATCAGGCAGCGCTGTTGCTTGCTGACATTGATAGTGCGTTTGATTCGGTTAGCTGGACCTATCTCTTTGCCCTTCTGCCGCTACTCAATCTGGGGCCGGTGTTCATCTCCTATGTGAAATTGCTTTATACGGATATAACTGCCTCTGTGCGTGTCTCTGGGGCGATTTACGAGCGGTTTCCCGTTACCAGGGGCACTCGTCAGGGGTGTCCCCTCTCCCCATACCTTTTCGCGCTGGCCCTGGAGCCTCTGGCCACCCGAGTGCGCCGGGATGCACTTTATCGGGGCTTTGTATGGGGGGCAGACCACTCGGATCGCATAGCCTTGTATGCGGATGACGTTCTTTTCTTTATGACTGATTTGCATCGTACGGGCCCTCGCGTACTTGAGTTGATGCAGGAGTTTGGTCAAGCGTCGGGGCTTTTTCTCAATCCACGCAAATCGACCCTGTGGGTGTTGGGGGGTGAATCGGTGACATGCCCGTGGGCCGCGACCCTTCAGGTGGCGGTCGATGGCATGAAATATTTGGGCGTCTTCCTCTCGGCCTCGGCTACGGTGGCGTGGGATCGGAACGTGCAGCCAGTGTGGGATAGAGTTCAGATGGACGTCAAGACTTGGACGCGCATGCCCCTCAATATCTATGGTCGATCGGCCATATTCAAGATGGTAGCCCTGCCACGGCTTCTCTATCAACTGCAGAATCATCCATATAGAATAGACCAGCAGTGGTTCCGACGTGTCAACTCAGTGCTGGGCCGATTTTTGTGGGCCGGGGTGCCTCCAGGGTGGCACTGCATACATGCTTTCTCTCTACATACTGCGGCGGCTTGGCGTCCACGGATCTTCTGTCCTATTACCAGGCCTCCCACCTCCTAGTGCTCAACGAGTGGTGGTATGGAGACCGTAGCGATCCGGCTTATGCTTTGGAACACTCTCTGATGGGGGGTGCCACTCTCCACACCTTACTATACTCGGCCAGACGGAGGAGGACGCTGCCGAGGGTCACCCAGGTAGTCTTCGCGATCTGGCGGCAAGCTTTGCACCGTATGGGTTGGTGGGGCAAACTGACCGCCGAGACTCCGTTATGGCATAATGGTCTGCTTCCGGCGCTGGCGTCCCTGTCCGGATTTGGCGGCTGGGATGCGATCGGGATTTCGTCCCTCGGTCATGTCCTCACTGGAGCTACTCTTAAGTCCTTTCAGGACCTTAGCTCTGAATTTAATATGCCTAAGTCCCAATTCTTCCGGTACCCCCAGTTCCGCCATGCCCTCGGCCCTAGCCTGGTGGGCTTAGATCAACTCCCCGACTTTAGTCCCATTGAAGCGAAACTCTTTATGGGGGACCTGGGCGACAAGAAGGTCTCTCAGATATACCGCTCCCTGGTTACGCACTGCTCTCCTTCCCTCTTAACGTTGAAGGCCTCCTGGGAGAATGATGTTGGCCCCTTGGATGAGGATGACTGGCGTGAGGCCCTTGAATCCCCCCGTGGGGCTGCTATAGCCGTCCGTCTTAGATTTGTTATTATTATTATTATTATTATAGCGGCTTTTGTAACGCGCTCTGCTACTAAATAGTATAGTATCCTGGCGCGGAGAAAAAAGAAGGGGACAGATCACAGTAAATGCAAAAGAGGGACAGCCATTAGGCATTGGTGTTAAAGAGGTAGGTTTTTAGGCCTTTCCTGAATGCCATGATGGAAGGGGCTGTTCTCAGTTGCAGAGGCAGGGCATTCCAAGCTCTCGCTGCTCTAACAGAAATGGATTGTCCACCAAGCCTGCTATATTTGAACTTTGGTACAGTCATTTGATGAAGATTGCTTGATCTGAGAGGGCGGTTGGGGGCATAAAGAGAGAATCTTTTTCTCAAATAGGTTGGGCCTGTTAGGTGGAGTGCTCGGTATGCTAACACAAGGATCTTGAATAAGATCCTTTGAGCCACTGGAAGCCAGTGAAGGTCTCGGAGTGGTTGGCGGACGCTAGATCTTCTGGGGATGTTGTTCAATTCAAATACCTTCACAGGGCATATTATACTAGAGAACAACTGTGGCGGGCGGGCCTTATAGCTGCTCCGGAGTGCCTGCGGTGTGGTACTGAAAGGGGGACGCTCTTCCATACAGTGTGGTCTTGTGGGAGATTGACCAGATTCTGGGCTGGGGTCTGGGACTACCAGTCGGAAGTGTTGGGGTGGGACCATCCCCGTACCCCTAGATTGGGCCTCCTTCATGTCCTGGAAAACGTTGGGGGCAACATCTACAAGCGACATCTTTTGCTATTGGGGCTAGTGGTGGCCAAGCGAGATCTGGCTCAGGCCTGGAAAATTGAACGTGCCCCCCCACTCGGCGCATGGAAGGCGGGATTGGACTTTCTCATGGGGCTGGAACTGCCTGTCTTTGAAGCCAGGGGGTGTCCCCGAAAGCATTACAAAATTTGGAAACGGTGGGCGGACTACAGGGGGCTTACTCTTGACCCCCCGATTGACATTGATGATGTGCTGCCTCCTGATGTGGACCCTGTACCTTAGGTTGTTGGACGACGCCTCCATTGCTTTCCATCTAATGTTGCTACTCTGTGAACACGTGCACTGGGCTAGGGTGGGATAAGGGGTGGGTAGTTGGGGAAGGGTGTTGAAGGGTATTTTTGGGGATGTGTGGGACAGGGGTGGGATGGGGTTTGTTTCCTAAAAATCTGGGTTCACTGTCATGCCATTACCTGCGTACTGTTGACAGTCTCCTCCTGACTGTGGAGAGCTATATTGATACTTGCTTGAACTCTCAATAAATACGGTTTTGAAAAAAAAAAAGGAGGAAGGCTAACTTAAAAGGCCCATACATATTTTCTAATTGTACAGAGAAAATGGGGAAACGTGCATGTGTGGGCAACAAACCTGTAGCAGCCCTGCCCAAAAGTAGTTCTAAACCCACCTCAATAGATAGGATGCTGGAGAAAGCGCTGGGGGCAGTGGCAACAGAAATAGAGTGGACCGAGAGACGTCTTTCTATCACCCCTGATTTAGAAATCTCAAGGTTGGCCACTACACCCATATTAGAGTCTAGGGCTCGAGCCTCGAAGCACTCACATGTTTTATCTACAGCGATAGAGGGGGTACCCTTAAGTCACCCAAGGCTATGACTAAAAAACAGCCAGTTAGAAATGCAAAAGTTAAATCCAAGTCGATAACTAAACAGCCAGTTAGTCGGAAAAAAGAACCCCAGCCCATCCAAGACAGAGATGTTAGCGATCCTATCTGAATAGAGGACCCAGCAGACTCCATAAATGAACAGCGGGGGTGGGTTACAACTCTAGTGTCCAACCTCCATGTCCAAATGAGAATTATAGTTAAAAAAGAGATCAGTTTTTTAACAGAGAAATTAGATGGGCTAGCTCTAAACCTGAAGGAATGGATAAAATCCAGGGAGCTTACCAGGGATAATATTAGTTCCAATAACATGCCATGTCATCAGGATGAGAGGGTAAACCCTGTGGTAATCTACAACTCGAAATCAAATGAGAAAGCATCCTCAGGGAACTCTAGCAGTACTCAATCAGTAAGGGAGCAGGCGGGAATTAGATATTCTACCGAGCCAGGCCTTGCAGTAAACACTAATTCATCTCGGTCAAAAAACAAAGAGGCTGTACAGAAAAATACCAGCCCGGAGGCACAAGCACCCTTTCCGACACTGGAATGTAACAAATGGACCTATGTCCCTCCTACTGTAAATTTACCTCCTGCATCAACCCCTTATGTAACGATCCTTGCCGGGGTTCCTGTCTTAAGAAAAGACCTAATGGAATCACATCGAGAACTGATGAATAAAACAGTACACTGGTTAGTGAATAACACCAACTTCGGTTATGAAGATTTATCTGAGATTCTCACAACAAGAAGGGTGGGATGGATAGGAGGACGCAATAAGAGTATTCAAGGTGATTGCATAATAATTAATTTTAGACATTTTTATATAACCCAGAGAGTTTTTAACTCAGAGTCTAGCAGAACCAGGGGTGGAATTCAACTGCTTCCCCTGGGTTTTTTTTACCCACCAAATAGGCCAAAACGGTACGACCATATACAAGGGGTGGGGTGGCGACTACCCACTAACAATTCTATCAACTGTGAATCATCTAATCAAAGCTCACATTGGTTTAACCATATAGATTTTAATATCCCTATCGCAAACAGATTCAGTACCCTAGAAGGAGTAGACTGACTAAAAGAACCATCCCCACTTAATGAAGAGGGTGCATGTGATGTATCTTTAAAAAAGGACAGTGAGGGAAAAGGGGCAGATCTCCGTATAGAGGAGGGTGTAACTTCTGGATGCATGAGCAGCTCCAGCAGTAGTAGTAATACACAATCAGTAAGTGAGTTTGCCCAGCAAGGAAACCCCAAACCTTTAACAACTATAGGGCCAAAGGGGGTGAGGATAGAGGACAACAACAAGTATCAGTGAAGCTCGCCCTTAAAGAACACCACATGCAATAGAAAGACATCGCGGGTTTTGTCATGGAACATAGCGGGCATAAGTAATAAACTGAATGACCCAGATGAGGTACTTTTTATTAGTCAATTTGAGGTCTGTATGTTCCAAGAAACCTGGGCTAGAGGTGAGATAATATTTTCTGGATATGCATCTTTTAGTATTCCTGCAACAACTGGGGGCCTGGGGAGACCGTCAGGGGGTCTCATTATATGGATAGGGGTGCATCTTGGATGTTCGGCTGTACAAATTGATACAAACTCCTTAGATATTTTATGTGTCCAACTGCGTTCCCTACCAAGTCACCTGTTGTCTTAATTAATTTATACTCCAGACCAACCTCCCGAGGGAAAGAATCTAATACGTTAGATGATTTGTCTACATTTTTATGCTCTATTGAACCAAATCAAATGGTGATAATTGGCGGGGATCGAAACTGCCATTTTGAGCCACTGGAATGTTTGCTTTTAGAAGATTCATATGATGAGGATAAATCCCTGGAAATCCCTGAGACTAGATGTCCCACAATTAAAAAATTGATCCCCTTGGTGATACAGTTGAACTGTTTGGCCCTAAAACATTCCTTATGAGCGTGTAACGGAAAGTCAGTCTCCGATACGTCAAATGGTTACATGTTCTTTAGTAAGGATCGGGGATTTTTATTCGATTATATCCTAATAAACTGTAACTTTTGGAATATTTTAAAATAATAACTCGATTAGATAGTGACCACCATGCCTTATCATTAGATTTAAAACCTTTGAATCCGGCCAATGTGTCCCCCACAACTTCAACTGACCTGAGGTTGTCTATCTAGAACTGTAGGAGGAAAGTTTGTGGACAGACTTCCTTCAATCACAGGATAGAATGAGTAGTCTTTATCATGCGCTTATTCCTGTGTTTGAAGAGATGACTGTCATGAATTGTTACCCTAGAGATGCTGGTGTCCTGGAAGCGATGGAGACCAACTATGCTAAGCTAAGAGAAGCCGCACTGACCTATTTTTTTCCTAATAAAACCATGAGACCCTCTAGGCCACCTTCACACCCATGGTACAACAGTTCCTGTCGTAAGGCCAAAAGGACACTAATAGCCTCGATTAAAGTCAACAACCGCCTGCTGATTAAAAACTCAAGGAAGGCTTATAAATTAGCAGTCAGAGAAGCCAAACAAAGGTGGGAAAGGGAAACCTGGGATTCTTTGAAAATAGCTCTCGGTGAGAGAGATATGAGGATGTTCTGGGGTATTGTAAATACAGGCTCATCTACCCCGAAAGAGGCAGTTGAACCGAACCTGGATGAAGAGGTGTGGCGGGAGCATTTCGAATCCCTCTATGCGTAAGAAAAAAGATCTGAGAGAGACCCTTCTGTCAGTTGTCAGGTGGGAGAAGTCTCTCTTGAATGCACTGGGACATGTAATCCCTACCATGATAATGACCCATTTATTAGTATAAGTGCAAGGAAAATCGAGACCGCACTGCAAAAATAGCACCGGGTAAAGCCCCAGGTATGGACAAGATCCCAGGGGACCTATATAGGAGTGAGGCATCTATATGGACTCCGTATTTCTGCGCCCTCTTTAATGCCATACTGGCAGTCATGAAGATACCTCTAGTTGGTTGGAAGCAAAGATTATTCCCATCTTCAAAAAAGGTTCCCCACTCCTTCCAACCAACTATAGACCAATTAGCTTAATAGACATACCCCAAAAAATCCCATGGGGATCCAAAGGGTTTTAGATAGATTTGAACTTTTCTGTAAGGACAGTGGCCTAGAAATAAACTTACAGAAAACCAAATTTATGGCGTTCAACAGTCCCAAAAGTACACGCCCAAACCCTGCTCTAAATGGTAAACCCTTGGAGAGAGTTACATCATTTATCTACTTAGGCATCACCATAACTGACAACATGGATTGGGGGCCCATATTAATAATTCAACACTTAAATTAGCCCAGTCTATAGCCCCTTCGGTGCTCATGACGAGCTCAGATCGTCATGAGGCACAGTTCTTGTGTGCTCATGATGAGCTGAGCTTGTCATGACCACACCCGTTTCTATTGTGGTCCAGCACAGGGGAAGAATATCTCGAGCAGCCAAGGTGATAGGGGGAATCATGAAGGTATTTAGTAGGTCTGATAAGAGAGCAGTTAGCCCGGTATTAGAAATATATAAGATACAAGCACGAGGTGGAGCAATATATGGTGCCGAGTTATGGGGCCATTCTATATCTGAGACTTTGGTAAAGGTGGAAAACCAATACCTTAGACAACTTCTCAGGTTACCTATAAGTACCCCGCTGGTCCCGCTGCATCTGGATGCGGGAGTGGTGGCACTCTCAGACTTGTTAGGTCTGAAACCGCTAATGTATTGGTGGCGTCTGTGGACCAACCCTGAACTCATAGCGTACAGAGAGGAACTAAGGGAAGTTATGTTGCTACCGGGCGCCGCAAAAATCCCCTGGTTTGTTTATATTAAACTTACCTTATTCAATATGGGGTTGGGTGACTGGTGGTCCAAACCTGCCCGAGCCTGCTACGAAATGTCGAGGAAAGAGCTGACGATTCGATTTGAGGATTTTAGATTGACTCAACTCAGCTCCAGCCCCAAAACTGGCAATCTAACTTCTACTTTCTTAGAAATAAAAGAGAAACCTTGTTTTGAGGCAGTTCTAGATCTTATCACTCCTGTGGAGGCAAGAAAGCTTGTCCTACAATTTAGGTATGGGGTCTTACCGCTCCACTGTTTTACAGCTAAATGGAGAAATTAAACCATGATCACTGCCCCGCATGTGATTTTCCTGAGGAAACGGTGTTACACGTTTTCTTTTCTTGTCCTGGCTACCGAAAAGCCAGGAAACGGTGGCTAGCCCAGATCTGTAGGAATATAGGTAGCAGACATTATCTGGTTGCCTTTTGGATACTGATGTCAGATCTCAGTATTCCGATCGTTTTCTCAGTAGCAGGATTTTTGTTCTCCATGTGGAACACTAGAAGGGCTCTTCTGAAACTTGCCAGGGAGGTAGATGATCCCCTAGGGAATAATGTTATTTTATAAACTGTATATGCAGTCGTGACTAAGGGTTGTGTCATTAGCTCATGGAATGGTGTTGTTTTAAGAGTTTTTTAACCCAGAATATTTATTTATTTATTGCACTATGCACTAAGCACTTTTTGAAATCTATTGTGCAATCACCTTCTGATAAAAAAAATAAGATAATTCATCATGCTTCTATGTAGCAGAGGGGACAGCTTCTATTTCTAATAATCTGTGTCTGTTCCTATGAAATGTTTTTATAACCACGCTTTTCTTCTGTATATCTTACTTTATGTTTTAGGTATGTGTGCTTTCAAGGCCGTTCTGGCCGAAATAAAGTTTTTCGAACTGAAAACTGAATACTTCCAGTTGTTACCACTTGAAAATAATATAAATGTTCTTATTATATTTAGTATGTACATTCATCTAATTCAAGTGATTATGGTATCCTCCTATGTATGTTGATGAGCATTTCGATGCATCACCTTCCTCAGGACACATTCATATAAACATATATAAACTTGAGTGGGGAAAGAAAAGGAGGGCTTCCTAAAAAAAGGAAAATACAAACTAAAATCCATAAAGCACCGCAAGACGTGGAAAAGTAATATTTACCTGAGCCCCAGTAGATGCTGGTATTAGGGAAAAGTGTTGTGACAGCGTAGAGAGACAATAATTAAACAACAAAAAAAAGAGTTTAACCTGCAGCTCGCCGCTCTTCTGCTCCTCTGGCTCTACTGCTAGTGCTGGGGCTCTCGGACTCCTCTACGACCAAACCAGATGCTGCTCTCATGCTCGTCATACTATCACTCAGCATGAGAGAAGGTACGAGATTGGCCTGAGGGGGCTAGTTTTGCGCTCCCATGGGGACTGGGAGCCTGTTCCTGCTGTTCTCCACACAGCAACGCAGATCGTGTTGGAGAGATCTCAATGCGCATGTCAGTTTGGCTGTCCTTAGACAGCAGGTCAAACTGATATGTGCACTTGCAGCAGTGCTCCTCCATACTTGCTGCATTGCTGTTGTCAGGATGGCCCTACCTCCAAGACTTGACTCTGTGAAAAAAATAATTGAATAAACTGTTTTATTATCATTTTATTTTCCAAGTTTGCCTCTGCTGGCAGTGGGGCTACACTCCTCCTCCATACCGAAGGAGCTGCTGTGCGCTACCCTTAAAATACACAGTGAACTACCATCAAGAGAGCACATTACATATGCAGAAAAACCTTGTTCAGCGCCAGCCATGTGCCCGTCACCCTGCTACCATGAAAAATTATACCTGGCATGCAGATCTCATCAATTTCTTATCAACTGTATGCCATCTTTTAGTATACTGGTGATTCATTCAAATACCACCCTCCTTAACATACAACCTTACCTTAGTCCCCATATATTGGGTGTGACCCCTTCTCCAGCATCGGAGATAAAAAATCTTAGGGGTTTGGCTGGATCCGACCCTTAGTTTCATCTGCCACACTAAGAAGGTGGCGGCTACCTGCTACGGCATTACCAGAGGTCTAAGACCTATCCTGAAATTTTTCGACTCACCCACCAGGCAGCTAGTGGTCCAAGCGTCAGTGTTGTCCCGGCTGGATTATGCTAGCTCGCTTTTGATGGGGATTAATCAGTCGGAACTCATCCGGCTGCAGCAAGTTCAAAACGCTGCAGCCAGAGTGGCGATTGGTCTGCCAAGGCAGTGTTCTGTTTCAAACGCGCTGCGCTCTCTCCACTGGCTTCCTATGAACCAGAGGATTAAATTCAAGGTATTATGCCTTGCTTTCAAAATCCTCAAGGGTTCATCTCCCCAAATACTGGAGAATTTGCTGAGGCCATATGTACCCTCACGAACCCTCAGATCCCTGGGCCAAAACCTAGCAGCTGTTCCGCGCTTCAGGCTGAGCAGAGTCGGTGGTCGCTCTTTTCGGGTGTTAGCGGCGAAGTTGTGGAACTCTCTCCCCCCTCACACCCGGGCCCTTGAAGACCTCTTGCTGTTCAGACGCGCCATCAAGACTATTTTATTTGTGTAGTTTATTTTAATTTGCTTCTTTGTTGCTCCATTTTTCTGGCCTTTTAACAGAGTTGTGTTTTGGGTACCTTGCAAAGCGCCGGGACTCCCCTTTGCTGGGGCAGCTGAGCGCGGTATAAGTGCAGATAACATAACATAACATAACATAAATATTTTCTAGAGAATAACATCAGGGCAACAAATAAGCAGGGCATGACAATCTTTCCACCGAATTTCCACAATGAGGTAGTAGAATATGGGATCAAAAAAACCCTCTCTCAGATTTCTATGAAAGAAATACCTTCATGTTCCTAAACACCTTGTAAGGGATATCGTTCAATCTCATCAGGGCCCATACTCTATTTATCTCAAGGATTTCTAAGATGCCGGCATCCAAAGTCTTCCCGTCACTTTCATATGCAGCTTAAACTTCATCCGCTAAATGCCCATAGCTGCTAAGTTTTCTAGGTCCATGCGTGGTGTGCTGCTAAAGTCCAGGATTTTACCTTTGAATTCTGAGATTTGTAGTAGTCCTGTTATTAGGGTGACCAGAATTTTATAGCCTAAAACCGGGACATTTCACAAAAATAGAAGGATTACAATGTTACTTCAAGCGATGAGAGCACTCCTCAGCAGAGAATTACAGAACAGGCAGTAAGAACATACATAAAATGCAAATGTTAAGCTCAGTAGCTTGCCTGTTAATTAAATTGCTTTCTTGAAACAACTGCTAACTATCACTGCTTTGTAAAACATAAAAAACACCTCCCACCGTTTTTAGTCAACCCTCTCTAAAAACTGGGACGTGAGCTAAATTTCTTGAAATTTGCTGGGACAGCTGGTTAAAAACATAGACTGTCCTGGCAAAACAGGGACGCCTTGTCACCCAACCTGTTATGTTATGTAATGGAATAACAAAAGACTACAAGTCCCAGAATTCAAAGAAGAAAACCTGGACCGGAGCAAACATCATGCATAGATCTGGGTAACTTTGTGGAGCTGGTAACACCCGTGTATTTTGACCATCTGATAAGTAAACCTTAATGAGGAAACACATAAAAAGGTCAGTTAAGAATACCATAGATGTCTAAATCGTTTCAGGATGATTATTAGAGCAGAGTAAAATTAGATCAGTAAAATTGAAAGAATGATCGCCATGCCGCGATCATCCTTTCAATTTTACACATAATATTTTTCACCAATAAGTTCTTGGCTTTTCGGAAATAGCAAAACGTAAACAGGTTGCCGAGATTTTTTTTCCTAACGGTGGCTACCAAAAAAACGAATTAAAGTAAGTTAAAACAAGCTAATTTTTATATTGACATTATTCAGCACCATATTTGCCTGTTCTAAAAATGGCCGCTACGGGGGCCAGCCTATTACACTTATACGTTTATGTCTGTGCAAAAAAGTCAATGTGCGAGAAGGGTGATTGCTAGGCTTTTTATCCAGCAGTAGACAAGTACGATTGGTGGAGATGCCGTTTAATTGTACGTATTTTAGGCGGCCATTTTGTAAAGGAGTCATCTTAGTAAATTGTATCTCTTTTTACACGATCACCAACAAATATAAAGAGCATTAAGAAAACAAAAACCTATAATAAGAAATATAAATCATTAAAATGTATTATTCAATAGCTATTGACGTGTCGTAATCGGAGAAAGGTAGATCTCAATCACTGTTTACATTTGATATTTAGCTATGCTATACAAACGGCATCCTTTCTTAATCGAGAAAACATATTTTAAAAAACCACATTGGAATACACTGACTTGCTTTCTTTCCTTGATCTTTTTCAATTCAAACAGTCAGTGTAATGGATCGTTTATCTCGCTGCCTGCTGAGGCTGAAACTCCGTCTTAAGATGGCTGGTACTTTGCAGCTCGTGGCAGGTCACTTTTCTAGTGATTTGTAAACACGTTTGACAGTAGCGGCTCTTGAGCCGCAGCCGAGGCTCCAGGCCTTGATCAGGCCCGGGCGAAGATGCCCAAATACTGCAAGGCTGCCCATTGTTACAACTGCGCTGGACAACTTTCTGCGGACAACCGCAAGCTCAGCTTTTACAAGTGAGAGCTACGTGGAAGTGAGGAGGGGAAAGTAAAGCAATAACCACGGTTGGGGCACTTTTGCAAAGGGAGGGGGCATTTACAGCACAGGTTGTACGCTTTAAGGGGGAAAGAACGGGAAGTTCAAAAGACCGGTAGCGGGATTTCCAAGCTCGGGCAATGAGTGAATGTCATTTGAAATCGGTAGTCGTTGTTGGCTGCTGCTCTCAGTAGACCAGTCTTTGCTTTGACGGGCAAATAGACACCCTGATATTGGGAGAGAGGATCATTTTCAGCTGCCAGAGCAGAGGTGAGATCACTCAAAATGTGGCTTTCAAATAGGGGCAGGATATTTTCTTTGTATTCTCGTGACCCTTCATTTAAAATTAGATTATTAAATCAGTCAATCAATAAAACTCACGAGTGGATGAACTGTTATGTCCGATCAATAATGGAGAGGAGTAGAACTCTGCGAGCTGATTGTGTAGCTGTGGCCTCCTTACTCTGGGTCCTGTCTCTTAGTGGGTCACTGTCAGGCCAAAGATGTCTGATTAAAAGGCTGGGTTAGCTAGTGCCCTTGTTCCTCATCCTTGTTATAGTCATGATAGGTGAATATTTCTCAACCTGAGAAGTGACCGCTAGTAAGGATTTTTTTTTAATTGGCTACACCTCCTCAGTTGATTAATGTGGCCACCCTGTTCTTTCGTGTACCCCAGATTGATGTACTTAAGTTACACACTAGTGTTTTTAATAATCATCCTTGCTTTTTATGGGCTGGCTTGACAGCGCAGCCAGACAATTATGTGAACATCACTAGAGAGGGGAGCCCGGAGTACATGTTTTGATTAGGAAGAAGCTGTATGCTTTCACAAAAAAGTGTTTCCCTTTCGCTGCTGTGATCATTTTGTTTATTTTTCAGCTATCTAAGCTTGAATTTTCAGGGGCACATACATGCCATTGGAATTCTGATAGTGTCTTAGATAACCTAGATAATGCATGTTGTTTTTTTCGATGGAAGCAGTACAGATGGGAGGAGGGCAGTCATTAACCTATATGGATTTTTTGGTCTGGCTTGCCAGTGCAACTATCACCTGATATTTTAACCTACACCAATATTATTCTACAGTTCTTTGCTTTCACACAGATACATATTGATCCACATGCTATTTACATGTAAAGCTTCATATTACCATACAACATTCCTTTAAAATCAGGCCTATTTGCATTGCCAATGCCTATTCCGCAAGCTGACCATGTTCTATCCTTTCTCTATATTTTGGGGGATGTGGAGGCTGCAGTACTGCTCCATTGATGCTGTGCCATGGTGGTGTGCTGCCTTAAGGTGACATGCGTTGTGTAACAGTCATTCTTCCAGAATGATTCATGAATCTATTGTCTGACCATGAATTCTGTCCAGATTCAGTGGTCATCGGACTTTCTGTCAGAATTCTCTTGGAGAAATCTCATCCCAGGTCCCCTACGACAAGAAACTAGCACTTTCCTGAGGGTGACCACATAACCACTTATGTAGGAACAGCAGTGGATACCAGAAGCAGAGAAGCCATGTCCGTAGCCTTAGCCCTCAATTCCTTCTGCCATCCTGCCTCTTGCTGTTTTTTCCCCTAAGTGAACACCGACAGGGTAGTGGATCTTATCACTCTTTCAGGGACCCTTCACATATCCACATTAAGAAAGGCATTTAGAACTCCTGGAGCCTGTCCCTTCCAGTGGTAGCGCAATTCTTTCCTTCTGTGAAGGATTCCCTTTCAGCCTTTGTCCACGTCTGTCACGATCTACTTTCCTGACCATTTGGTGCTAGGAGTGGCCTAAGGTTATACCCTGGAATTCTCCCACATTCTCCTGGATTTGGGTCCTTGCTGATTCATTGGGTTGGCGACCCAAGGAGGTGTCTCATTTCCCAGCAGGGTATTGCTGGGCTGCTGAAGAAGCAGGCTATCAACCCTGTTCACTAAGAAGAATAGGAGTTGGGTGTAGTTCTTCTGGTGCCCTAGCCAGGAGGGTGTTTTTGGACTCATCGTAGATTTGAAGAAAGTCAGGCGACATCTCACGACTGTCACCTTTTGGATGGAGTCAGTTCAGAAGATGAATCCTATTTTGGAACCTGGAGAATGCCTAGCCTCGATCCACCTATAAGTTGCTTAAATCGACTTTCTGATTCTGCCTCTTTACCAGGTATGTTGATCTGTGATTATCTTGAGACAGTAGCAGTTGAAAGACATTTTTTGAGTCTACATCTGCTTTGAATGTGTTCACAGTAGTGTTGACTCTTCTGTAGGGGAGGGCGATTCTAGAGTACTCCATATATTTGGTTTATTGGCTGACTCATGCTCCCTCTCTTTAAATGACTCAGCCACACAAATCTCTAGTCTGTTTTCACCTCTGTTCCTTTGTATGGGAAATGATTGCCCAGAAATCTAACCTCTCGCGTGCAAGCGAGGAACATTTATCAGAGACCTATGAGACCTGTATGCATGCATCCTTCCTCATTCTGTATAGTGAAGATTAAGTCTTGTTTGAAGGGGCTTGTAAGTTACATAACTGTTTGGGTTTTGCTAGCATAATGCTGTGCTCTCGGTGTGCATGGCATTTTCATACTTGTAGTGACTTGTCCCAGGTTGCATCCAAAGCCCCTAGAGTTTTGGTCTTGTTGGAATTCGGATTCTGTTTATTATGGCCTGTCCGTTCCAGTCGCAGGTTCACTGGATTGTTCCTTCCAGTGGTGGTTCATTATAGGCAATTTTGCAGAGCATTTGGACTTGGGACAGCCACAAACAATGAGCTTAATTGATAGATGCCAGTAGCAGGGCCTGGTGATCTGCATTGGACTTCTAGAATGCCTAAGGGTTGTGCTCTCCTACTAAGTCCTCTGCATCGTCCATTTCTAAGGAGCTGTGCACAGTGTGAATGATGTACACTTTCTCTGTCGTGGTCAGAGGGGGGTACCTTCTGGCATTGGTAGACAACACAGTTACCAAGTCAATCATAGGATCTGGTGTTCTCTCTGTCAGCTGGTTAATGATCACCTTGCTTGGGCTGAGTCCAGTCTGCATTTGACTAAAGTCTTATATTTACTGGGGTAGAGAATTTACAAGCTGATGTGCAGATGCATCTGTTTTCTGTTTGTGAGAACTTTTCACTTCTTTATGTGATCTTCCAGTAGATTAAGACTCGAATGAGCCTGCTGAGGCTGATCCTCCTTGCAAGCCTGCACACTTTTCTGCTCTGTGGTTTGCACTGATTTATTATCTTGCGCTGATCAGGCCCAAGTTGACTTTGTGTCAGTGCTCCTCTCCCTTCTGTTGCCTTCTCTTTAGCTCTGGTCAGTTACAAATGACAGCGTGAAACCTGAACGCATAAGACTATTGAAACTGAGTGCGTCCCTGGAAGTAGCAAAGGCCCAACAATCCACATGTCCTACACCTCTTATTTCTTCCCCCACTTTCATGCAATGCATTTTCGAAATTCTCATTTTTCTGAGGAATGGATGTCAGTTGAGTTTGGCTTCCTACTCTCCAAGGGCGAATTTGTCACCATTCGGGATCTCTATGGGCCCTGTTTTTGGCCTTCGTTTCTGCTTATTTCTTCAGACTGATCTGAAACTTGTATTAAACATTTGATGCCTTTTTGGGATTTCTTTTTGTTTCTTTGGGGTCTTACAGCTAGCCCCTTGGATCCTCTGCAGGATGTTTCCTTGAAATTGTTTAATATCAAAGTCGTGTTACTGGTTTGCATAATTTTGGCTAGGCATTCGGAGGGACTTTGGTTTCTGCTGCTCATCAAACCCTGCCTCCCTGTGAGTCTAGTTATGCTTTCTTCTGCCTTCTGGCCAAAGGTTCTTTTGCTGTTTTATCTGTCCGAGGTTGTTGTCTTTCTGACTCTGCATGATGAGGTTAGCGACCTAGCTGAGTCCAGTTTCCATTGTTTGGGCTTTGGTCATGCGGGGCATAATTAACTATCACCCAATGATCATGTCCATATTTCTGAGTTCTTGTTTGTCGCTTTTGATCATCATGGATGTATGCGTTAGAAACTGACAATCTCCATTCTTGGTGATTCTGTGTGGTATTCAGTCTCACTGACCTATTAGTAGGCTACACGTCTTCGCTTTGGCATTCAGTACGAGGACACATATTCAGGTGAGGGTGGACTCTCTCTTGAGAGAATGCAATGGAGTCACATGGTGGATATCTGCAAGTACGTCATTTAGGCTTCTCCCAACCTCTTTATTTCTTAATCAATTCCAACGTCTCCTTCGCTTTGGCCATGCTTGGTGTGCCAGCTCTCCTTGATTTGAAACATCCTGTGTTGTTATGCTTGTCTTTCTAGTTTTTTTGTTCTCTCTTGTGTATTGTATATTTTCGTTTGGGGAAACAATATAATCAAGACATCGTTTAAGAAAAAAATTAATAAAACTGTAACCATCTATCCATCTTAAACGATAAAGCTATCCTCACCAAAAGAAAACACGCAAGGGCGATAATTGACGGATATAAAAAGAAGGAAATCCAACAATACCTGGTAACACCATGGACGGAAAAAAACAAACAGGTGCTCCTTAAAGCCAGATTTGGAACAATGCCAGGCCTGTGTCACCTTCCCCCCTGTGGGAGAGACCAGAAACTCAAAGGAAATGCAGACTGTGTAATAATGGTGAGGAGGATATGCTTCATCTTCTCTGTATTTGCCCTGCGCTTCTACAGGAGAGAAAATCATTATTAAAGTTTCCCTTCAAAGTACGTGGCATAAGGACATGTAGGCAGGCCTTTATTAATTGCATGAACTCGAATGACATTATTTTAAATGCTATTTTTGTAAAGTTTTTAATGATAGTCAAAAGGAAACTAGATGTCATATCTATTTTAAATATTTAATCACCTACACACCTGATGCAATGACATTTTAAGTGTTTTTATTCGTGAACACAGTTTTTAGTCTTTGTTTGAGATGTGTAATATTGTAAGATTTTAAATAATCATCACAATAAACTATTTACTATATTTTCGTTTATTTATAATCTTTCAGAGCGCACCCTGTGCTTGAGACATGTTTACCTGTAGGGAATGTGACTAGGGAAAGGCACAAGCAGGTAATACATAGATCCTTACTAGTAATTTTCATTACACAGAATCCTGAATTATGTCCTATAAGTTTCTCATCCTTCCCACCCTTCCTTGAGGGCTGGTTCCTGGTTGGTTGTTTTTGGTACTTGTTATTTCAGGACGTGCACTTAGAAGGCAAAACCCATGTGGAAGAATATACTCCAGACTTCAGATAAATAAAGGAGGAACATTTATTGCAAGCCACGTAGCTGTTGGATATCTGACCACAATACCAATGATATATCTTAAACTCAAGTGTAAACATTCTTACACTAGTAACAACATGATCAACAACATGAGTTTAGAAGTAGATCAGTTATCACACGACAGGCAACACAAGACCATACTAAGATAACCGGGAAAACAAAAGAGAAGTTGAACAACAACGCACATACTGGAAAAATGCAGACACATTCCAAGACTCATCTCCTTGTCATTAACAATAAGACACACTGCAAAGCTAAAGGAAAAACTGAGGACAAGAGGAGGAGAATAATCTACACACAAAAAATATAGAACTACCGTAAATCGAACTAAAATAGCAATACTATGAACCAAAAGAAAATTGGTTCTGAAAATACATCTTACATATGCCTGCAGCATAATAATAGAAGAACAGTAACATTTTGTGCTTAGTACTTCAAATGTCTTGGATGACAACAATTGTGGGATTTTTTTTCTCTGAACACCCCAACTTGAGGCTTATCACCATACTCGGGACCTGATTTTATGTTTGGCGGACAGCGCACTATCACATGCATAATGGATGTCCAGTCCTCTTATTATAAGTGCATTATATCACAATGCACTTGTAATAAGGTGGATTGGATATCCCTCACGTTTGTGACGAAGCATGTGTCCTCCAAACTCAAACCATCCTTGATGTCAGTGTTCCATTGAATATCTTTGTTATTTCACACATCCTGCGGAAACGCAACTCCTTTCACAGATCGTCCTCATCGTTATTTCCTAATGCATTTTTATTATAATTCCTGAAATACCAATTGCCATTAGCAAAAGATAATCAGCAAAAACAGAAATTGCATTCCTCTCAGAAGTGATAGCTTTGTTGACTTTGACCACTCTGTTGTGACTCTATCTGTGTCCATCTTCAATTTTTTCTGTAGACTTGTCCTTGGTAATTAAACAGCGCAGAGAATGTTGAACTGACCTAGCACACCCTCTTTGGATACCTCAGTTTACCCAATCCCCTACTTTCAAGTTGAGCTAATTCATGCTATACTTGCATGTTACAAACGGGGGTCTCTAGTTGGCAATCGTTAGCACCTTTGTCCAAATAGGGACCCTTGCTTCTAGTCAGGTAAAGGGGGATACACTTCTAAAATAACCCCTGCTCACCCCCTTGGTAGCTTGGCACGAGCAGACAGGCTTATCTCAGAGGCACATTTGTGAACACATACAGTAACACAGTGAAAACACTACAAATGGACACCACACCAGTTTGGAAAAATAATTATTCTTTATCTCAACAAGACCCAATGGCAAAAATCCACAATACAGTTTCAAAAATAGGCTCTTCAATGGTAGAAATAGTTCAGGTCAATTCAAGTTGTAAATACAACACTTTTCCAACAAAGTACCTTAGATGTGTCACGCAAAACAAACAAAAGGGTTGCAAGGAAGGCGATGCGTCAGTTCCCTGCTTCGGGGGAGGCAGCGTACCTGTTCCTTATTGCAGCGCAGGGGAGGCGATGTGTCTGTTTCTTACCAGAGAGGAGGGGATGCGTCTGTTTCTTATTGCGTTCCGGTTACGATGCAACAAGATGGCGCCTCGATGCGTGGCGACGTTCTGGTGCGATGTGAGAATCCAGACGATGCGTGAATGTATGCAGCTGCACGGCAGGTGCTGTGATGATTTTCTTGGTGATGCGTCAGGACTCCGTGTGGATGCAGATTATTTTTCTCCGGGGCTCGGCAATGCATCGGGGAAAAGGTGCGGATGCGGCACGCGTCTTCTCCGTGACTCAGCGATGTGGCGGGAATCAGTGCGGATGCAACACGCTTCTTCCTCGTTGGGTCGATCTTCCAGCTCCCAACAACAAACAGTCTCTAAAGGTCCTAAAGAGCAGCTGGCACCTCTTTGCAGGCCGGAATTCGCAGCATGGGAATTCAGGGGAGCTGGGGGTGAGGTCTTTGTGACCCTGAGACTTAAGACAGGAGGCAAGCTCAATTTCAAGCCCTTGTAGATCTTCCTCAAGATGAAAAAGCAAAACAGCAAAGTCCTTTTTCTCCTTTCCTTGGCAACAAGTAACCACTGCAGGCCAACCCCAAACAGCAAACATCACGGGGCAGTAATCTTCCTTCAGCTTCTCCGGTTCTTCTACTTGGCAAAGGTTCCTCTTGATTTCCCAGAAGTGATCTAAAGTTCTGGGGTCTGGGTCCCCCTTTTTATACATACAAATTCTTTATCTCTGAAGGCAGAGAGTGTCTGTACCCAGCCAAAACCAGTTCTATTCTCACTGGTGCAACTTCCTGGCAGGAGGTGGAGACAGCATTGTTGAAAGAAGACCTGGCCCAGGCAGGTGAAAGGAAATCTACTCCCCCCTACTCTAAATTCAACCCAGGTCCCATTCAGCCCAGCCCTGACTCTTCAGACTGCTCAAGCCGTAGCCCTCTCCCAGCTCCTGTCACTCACAAGCCAGGCATGCAATACACAAAGCTAGCTGAGGCATACTGGATGGTTAGGCAAGAAAATACCTACTTTCTAAAAATTGTATTTTCAAACACAGAATGTTAAAATCACCCATACTGAACAATGCATTTTAACATTCTGAGTTCAGGCATACTAAATTTTTCTATCTTGTTCCCTGGGTCAGTTATCTTTATAGGATGTTATAATCAAACTGCCCATTCTGGCCTATGGGAACAGACAGCCTTGCAATAGTGAAAAACGAAATTGGCAGTATTTCACTATCAGTACATGCCACACACATCAGGGCATGTCCTACCTTTCACATATAATACACTCTGCTTACAGTGGTACCTGAGGCCTACTTTAGGGGTGACTAACATGCAGAAAAGGGAAGGTTTAGGGACTTGCAAGTCTGTACACTTGCCAAGGGAACATGGCAGTCCCAGACGGTACACAGGCTCTGCAATGACAGGCCTGAGCCACATTTTACAAGCTGCTTCTAAGGGTGGCACAATCCGTGCTGCAAGCCCACCAGCAGCATTTGATTTACAGGCTTGGGTACACACGGTGCACTGTACTAGGGACTGACCAGTAAAAAAAAAAAATAATAATGGAATCACTAATTGTTAGAACTGGCTATTTCTGGTAGGCTAAGGCTGACGCCAAAGACAGGCAGAAACCACCATTCTAGTCAGGGCAAGGAAGTCACACGCCAAGATAACCCCTGCTCACCCCCTTGGTAGCTTGGCACAAGCAGTAAGGCTAAACTCGGAGGCAATGTGTAAAGCATTTGCGCCAGCGCACAACAGCAACAACATACTAGGCACACCACAAAAGAGACTCCACACAAGGTTATTATAAAAATAACTTTTTTACTGTAAAAACACATCAGATAAAATCACACATATGCATGGTGCCAACTGGCACGGGCAATATTCACAGGGATTATGTACACAAGACAGGGCCACATGGGCGCCTGTTAGAATCAGATATAGTACTTCTAGATAAAATGTAGAATATAAAGTCACTTCTAGAATAAAGAATAAATGTAACATAAAATAATAATCACAGATAACAACCAGTAACCACTGGTAACAGGAACCAGGACCTTACTAGGACCACCTGTACTAAGAAAGAAGAACCACCTAAGTATCACACAGCATTTAGGGGTCTAAGAAAGAATACATTACTCATGATGCAATAAACCTACATTCAGAGGAGTAGAAAAGACAACCACCTAAGTATCACTCAGCGTTTAGGGGTCTAGGAAAAGAACACATTACCCATGATGCAATCACCTACATTCAGAGGAGTAATAAAGAGAAACACATGATGCCTAAAGCATTCAGAGGTGTTAAGAATAAAGCACATGATGCAATTAAATACATTCAGGGGTGCAGCGCAAGAAGACACATGATGACTAAACATTCAGAGGTGCAGCGCATGGAAAGAAAGACACATAATGCATAAACCTACACATTCAGAGGTGCATAATAAATCAATAGCGCAAAAACTCACATTAGCAATAACTATG
This sequence comes from Lissotriton vulgaris, assembly GCF_964263255.1. Lineage (NCBI taxonomy): Eukaryota > Metazoa > Chordata > Amphibia > Caudata > Salamandridae > Lissotriton > Lissotriton vulgaris. The sequence goes on along the minus strand of NC_141697.1, from coordinate 761,151,647 downwards.
AAAAAGCATAGAAATCACATTGCGCCAACACTACATAAGCCACTACCTGTGGCAGTCCCTAGGCCAACTGGCCTTGTGGGGCTAAGATGCCCTGAGTCCAAAGTCAGGGTGCGCTGCCATGCAGCGCCAGCTTCAAAAGTACAAAAACCTAAACGTGGCAGCCGCCCACAAAGTGCTGGGCAGCTGGGATCAAAAAGCTGTGGCAGGGCTCTCAGTAGCCCCTAGAACAAATCTGCGCCACCTGAGCCACACAGGCTCTAAAACAAGTAGGGCCCATGGAGCCCTCAGGCTCTGCAACCAATGGCCCCCTCGAGCCTCGCTGGGCTCGTAGATTCAAATGCCCCCTTGGAGCCTCCGTGGCTCTAGACAAAGGGATGCCCCCCTAAGAGCCTCTCATGGCATTGTGACAACGTTGGGGCGACCCGCTGCCAACCGGGGCCGCCCTGACTCTGTGCCTCGAAGCGGCACCAACATGCAGCAAGGTGGGCCCTCAAGAGCCCTTCGCGGCTCTGTATTCACGGTGGGGCGACCCGCTGCCATTCGGGGTCACCCTTACTCGGTGCCTCGACCGGCACCGCACGAAGCTTCATAACATGCCCCCAGAGCCTCTCAGCTTCAAATCACGTTGGGGCGGCCCACTACCATCCGGGGCCGCCCAATCTCCAGGCCCACAGCTGGTGCCTCGCATCGGCACCACAACAGCCTCGCGGAGCCCCCCCCAGCCGCTTGCACTCACTGGCTGCCATCGGCGGGGGCTCCTCTCTGCAGGCGCGGCGCAGGACTTCTCGGGGGGTTCCCTCCCGGACATGGGAGCCCCGTAGCACCACTCCTGCTTCCTTTTCTCTCGCCGGTCTTCTCTCCGCGGCGGGGGCAGGCACCGACAATGTGCCTCGCGCCCCCTCCGCTACCGCTCCGCTCCTCCAGGGCTCCCTCAGCAATGGGAGCCCTGCACCGGCGCCACCTTCTCCTGGGCGCCTTCTTCCTGCGGCGTCCTCTCTTCTCTCCCCCTGCGGGGCGGGACTTCCGGCCGGCCGTGCTGCAATTGGCCGGCCGGCCGAGCACTTCCGGGTCACCGCGGGCAGCGCGGCGGCCCGATTCAGGCAGGCAGGCGGGCAGGCATTAAAAATATCGGCGTGGGCAGCCGAAGTTTGAATAAAATTAAAAATAAGCGAGGTGGGCACTCGCAAAGTAAATAAAGCGCTCCCAGCGCTAAATGACGATCCACAGCGCTCCCAGGAGCAGGAATAAAGCGCTCTTAAGCGCTAAAAGAAATTTAAAGCGCTCCCTGCGCTAAGAAGGACAAATCCAGCGCTCCCAAGCGCTACAGCACAGAAAAAGCACTTCCAGGTGCTTAGGGGGGCAGAAAGTCCAGCAAAGTCCCCCTCTCAGCCCAGGCAAGGCAGAGGGGTCCCCCCAGAAGTCCTCCAGGCATCCAGGGGCTGGGCAGCGCCCGCCCGTGGTAGATTCAAGTCAGAAACAAGAACATTTTGGAAGGGGACACAGCCCCTTTTTATACAGTGAAAAGTCTTTGAAGTCTCAGTGTGAGAACCAGCTGGACTGGTTTAGAGGGAAGTCCCTTCAGTATCAGGGACAGAGGTGACAGTCGCCCAGCGGGAGGTGGAGCCAGCTTTGTAGTTAGGCAGGCACAGCCCTTCACTATCAGGTGCCATCTCCTCCCACTTCCCTGGCAGCAGATGCTGCCTTTCATCCATGGGCTGACTTCAGACAACCTCCTGGGCTCTCTAGCCCCTGTCATCCTCAAACCAGACAGTCAATCCACAAGCAGGCCCAGGCACTCTGGGCCAGGCTCACCAGCCAATCACACGTCAGCACCAACTTACACAAATATGCCAACTTCCAAAAGTAGTACTTCTAGACTAGACACAGTCATGCCGCATACATCATTTTGCAGCATTCATTCTCACAAGTTCATACATACCAAACTCGCCCCTGCACTCCCCACACATCAGGAACTACCATGGGCGTACATATTCCCCATTAATTCCTATGGGAGGGCAGGTCACTCACCACTCATTCAGAGAGCTCAAGCACTTTACACTGTACCACAGTGAAAAAGTGCGCAGAGGCCTAAAATCACCAACACCAGGTTCCATAAACAGGCTAGGAAAAAGCAAAAAGTCTAGGGGTGAACCTGCCCAACGGGCCGGGTCCAGCACTAATCCATACAACAATTTACAATAGGGAGCACTTGCACTTTGGCACTGAACAGCAGTGGCAAAGTGCCCAGAGCATCTATACCAGCAAAAACAGACGAGGCAACAGCAAAAAAGTGGAAGGGAGACTCATGCAATGGTGCCAAGTCTAACAATGCAATATTATCATTTTTTCAGTTTGTTGCTCATTATAATCCACCCTCCTGGTGGCCAACCCATGCATATGGTGCGTAAATTTGATTTTTCATACTTGTCCATCTAGTGAGGTTTAATATCAAAGAGAGGAGCCCAATTGAAAGTATCTCTATAGGGCTAACACTCTGTAGGGAAATGAGGAGTTCTAAATCTTTATTATTATTATTAGCTAAATAAGTTTGTACTCATTCAGTAAAAATATATTCACTTTTTCCAAAAGGCCATTGCTGATAGGAGTGTAAACAGATGTACATTTATGACTTGTACCAAATATCTTGAGGAAATAGTTTTACAGGAAGGAAATTGAACTCTATTGTTTGTAATCCTTGAGAAATTCTACTACCAGTTATGTTGTGGGATCTCTAACAAATTTCCATTTAACATATTTTGATCACAATCAAGTACTTCAGATTAGGCTTAAGATAATGAAATGGGCTAACAAAATCCATACCTACTTGCTCCCACGATCTTTAAGTAAACTGAACTGGAAACAAGGGGACTTTACAACCCTTCGAACTTTGATCAGCACAATGACAGTCCTTATATTTCTTAATATAATTTGTATTTTTGTCATCCATTTATTGAGATCAATATTCTGATCTGACACATTTCTTTGTGTCAGTTTTTCCTAAAGGACCCTTTTTCCTATATGACCTTAATGGAAAACTTCAGAAATAATTTTCCTAACCATTTTGGCGCGAAGAAACTCATCACTTTTACGATGATATATCCCTCAACTCATTTCTAACTTCCCAGAACACCTTAAGTACATCAATTACATTATTTTCTGTAGGCTATCTTTTTGAATAAATTCATAAAGTTGGTTAATGCAACATCAGATTGCATACTTGTTAATCATTCATCTTCAGAATTTTCTTCAGAAAGAGAACCCAAGTCATCACTTACAGAAGCCACAACACATTCTTTGGAGCTCGAACTATAACCTATTCAGACATTACCAGTGAGCATTCTGGACAAACTACCAGCTCTGCAGTTACCTTTGCCAGATATATGCTCAATAAAATAAATTAAATTCACATTGTTTTGAAGAGCATTCTAACTAACCTTGACGAGGCTCTTCCATTACCCTATAAGCCAAAGGTAGGTATTAAAATGCTCGACATCCCACATGCAAATCAGGGTCTCACTCTCAACAGTGGAGTATTTACTTTCCGAAGTAAAGATTTCTCGAGAAGCAATGGAATTAGCAGTTTGGTTTTTATATTTGAATTTCTGGAAGAGGGCACAGCACCTAACCCTACACGCTTGGCACCAACAGTGGTTACACATTCAGAATTCTCATCATAAGGCCTAAAAGCTTGGACATTGAGTATTTTATCTTTCAAGAATGCTAAAACTATAGTCATTTGTTACTTCTAATGAAATTTAGATTTTTTATTTAGATACATTTTCAAGAATAGTGCACAATATTTACATAAGCCACAAAAATTGAGGTTAACTGAACTGTACCTTTTTGGAATCGGTACTTCACTAATTGGTTTAATAAGGGGATTCTTGGGTGTTATACTATAAATACAGTGTCTTACGTTTTCAACCTTTTTACAAAAAAAATTGAACTTTACAAACTTAAGTGTGACGCTTCATTCTTTTAAATTTCTTAGTACCATTCCCAACCTCTTCTTATTATACATTTTTGGAAAGACAATCCAGACACCAGATGAGTGTCTTGAAATGCTATTAGCCCTTTAACTTTCCAGATCAATTGCTCATAATTTTCTGAAGTACAAAAATGGCAGATGCCTAGCCAATAGAAATGCACAAGTAGCATAAGGCACTATTAGGAGTGAGAAAAGTGGTAACATATTTACATTTAGGGGTTGTGTCATATGATATACCTCACCTGAATTTAAGAAAATATTTGTCACCTTGCATTTTGGCAAATAATTCTTGAATTTTAGAAAATGAGGGACAATCAACCAAAATGTATTTGTTTGAGTAATCTAACGTGTAAGAAATTGGATTACTGGTTGACAGGAGTGAAACCCTACTCAAGCAGAAACCACAGTTCTTGTCGGGGTGAAGTCACAAGCAAACCCTAAATTAACCTATGCTCAACCCTGTGGTAGCTTGGCACAGAGAAGTCAAGCTTAATTTAGAGATAGTTTGTAACGTATTTTACAACACTTCAAACAGTATTAAGCTCAATACAAGAACAATCCCACACCAGAATAAGATACTAGAGTATAGTTTAATAGATAAAACAAGACCAGAATGACAAAAATTCAATCAGTCGAACCAGAGATATGCATTTTTAGAGAGTTAAGTGAAAATAGTGCCAAGAAGCACAAAGCACCAACTGTGTCCATCTGGTTACACCGGACCAGAGCACTGTCTCAAGTTCAGGCTGACAGCAATGGAGCATGGGCTGTTCTACAGGGACCCATTTAGCCCCGCTGTACAAGAGCACCTTAAATCCTGGTTGTGGAGCGTTGCATGGTCTTGTGTCGAGGATGCGTCATGCAGTAGAGGTGATGCCAGGCCTGTGTCGCTCACCATAGTTCCAGGGAGCTGCGATGCGACTACCTGCATCGACGACGAGGGGTCTTGCAATGCAAAATCCTGCACCATCGTCAAGAGAGCAGTAAGCCAGTGGCTTGCGATGCGATGGCCTGCATCGGGGATCTGTCGCACAGTGGCGGTTCTGATGAGGCTTGAGAGGGTGATGCAAAGTCCTTGCACTGGAAAAGTCCACACAGCGTAGGTGATGTCGGTTCTGCTCAGGGTTGTGCTGCACAGCAGCGGAGATGCGTAGTTTCTCCTGGGTTCACAGATGGGCTGGCAGAGCACCTCCAGACCCATTTCCAAGTGTCTAGGACTAGGGTGGCACCCCTGCACTGGCTCCTAACTTACTACAGGGGGTATGCAATCCTTTGTATGAAGGAAGGACTCAGCCTATTCAGGTTTAAGTAGGGCTCTGCCCAGCTCCACACTCCCATCCGGCCAGTTATGGCCCATCCAGGCACACCTAAGCTCTCTCTTGTGTGTCTCTGTCTAGGAATAATACACAAAGACCAATTGCCAAAGACACCTTGCCATGTGAATCAGACACAGGCCGCAAGAACTAAATGGCTAAGGCAGGAATGCTCCAACTTTCTAAAAGTGGCTTTTTCGAAATTGTATTTCGAAATCCGACTTTATCATCAAAGAGGATTTTCCATTACAATTCTAAAGGCACCAAACATGAACTGTTTACTTGTTCCCATTCGAAAGATATCCGTATTAAATGTAATAATGTAACTCCAATGTTACCCAATGTAAGAGGTTGGCCTTGCTATTGTGAAAAACGAAAGTAAGTATTTTTCATTAAAAGGGTGTACAACTCAAATGTGCATGTCCCACTTTTTAAATACATTGCACCCTGCCCTGTGGGCTGTTTGGGGCCTACCCTAGGGGTGATTTATATGTATTAGAAAGGTTTAGTCCTGGCAAAAGGTTTATTTTTGCGGGTGAAATTGAGAGTTTGAACCAGCACACAGAGGCTGCAATGGCGGACCTGAGGCAAGTTCGCAAGGCTACTTAAGTGGGTGGCACAACAAGGGCTGCAGAACCACTAGAAGCATTTAATTTACAGGCCCTGGGTACATGTAATACCACTTGGAATTTATTAGTAAATTAAATATGGGTATGAGCCAATGTTACCATGTTTTAAGGAATGAGCAAAAGCACTTAGCATTGGTTAGCAGTGATAAAGTGCAAAAAGTCCTATGGTCAACAAAAACCATATAAGAAAAACATGGATGTGTAAGATAAAGAATTTGGGGGAAGACAGGCCTGAGGCTGACGGGCCTAACATAAGGTCTGCACATAATCTCCATTTCCCTGCCTGTTACAAACTAGGACTATAGGCGAAACCCCAATTTTGAGGCACTAATAATTCGATTAGCTTTCTTTGCACCTATGTTTCGGCATGTCTGATTGCTCTTGCCTAACACTTTGCGATACGTTTCTAAACTTGCATTAGACCTGAATGACAACATTTTTCAGTTTAATCTCATGGAAAAACCAATGATCTTGCCAAGATCATCTTTTTTTTTTTTTCATTTCAAAGTATTTTATTCGATGTTTTTTTTATTTTTTATACAAACAAATACAATAGCATTCTGTCACGGGGTTAGCCAAAAATAGTCCGTATACAATGGTTACATGTACTTTACGGTAAGATATTTGTATTCGCTACCCCTCTTACATTGACTTGCCGGGAAATTAGGCAAAGAAAGAAACAGAAAAGAGAGAGGTGAGAGGATATGAGAGAGGTTCTATGGTTCTGAGTCTGGTAGGGGTTTTAGTCATGTGGCCATGCTGACACCCCACTAGATGGCCTATGTCGGGAGAGGTGGTCGAAATGGGTAGTCCAACAAACCTCCCCGATGTCCCATCGGCCCTTTGTGTTAACCTCTGATTTGCTCCGTCCCCCCTCGGGGGAGGAGAGGAGGGAGCTAGCTTGTCTTCAAGGGGGTTCGTAAGCGTCTAAGTACGCATTTAGTGACTTCCACATCTCCCTGGTTTTTTAGAGCCCTGGGAAGTAATAGATGAGATGTGCTTGGTCCCCCTTTTCCTTGTTACAATTCCAACACAGGTCATCATCTCTGAGTCCTAGTGAGAATAATCGGGCGGGGGCCCAGAAGGCTTTGTGGAGTAGCCAGAATTTAGTTTGTGCTAGCACTGGGGTGATTTTATTACATGAGGCAGAGGACCATAATGGTGCCAGTTCTTGCTCATTCAGTGGGGTATTGTGTTGTTTTATCCAGTAGTTAGTTGTTTTGTCATTAATTTTGTTGGTGTTTGGCCGTAGTAGTTTGTAGAGGTGTGATACCTGGTGACCTAGTCTGTTGATCCTTGCTAAATACTGTAAGATTGATGGTTGGGTTTGTGATAGTTTGGCTTTGGATAGAGCAGTTTTGATTTTTAGGAAGGTGTAGAACTCGATGTCTGATAGGTTATGTTTAGTTGTCAGTACAGCAAATGTGGTAGGGTACCCCCCCTTACTCTAGCTGGTCTGGGTGGGAGATGCCTTTCTCTATCCATGCATTGAGGACGAGGGATTTCCCCTTATGCTGTGCTCCATTTTCTTGTCTATTTTTAAAATGGCAATTTTTGTGATCTTAAAAATGAAGCTGGAGGCATGAGGGTGTTTGTTAGCTGTTAACAGCGCTAATAGGGTTAGATTGCACAGTATGGCTCTCTCAACATGCAGCCATACCGGTGTGTAGCCCTGAGGGGGTGCTATCCAGTATGCCCCTTGTTTTGCCAGAAATGCAGTTTGGAAGGTTCTAAAGTCTGCTAGGTTTACTCCTCCCATTTTGTTCCCCAGTCTTAGTTTTTTGATACTTTTCCGTGCCTTCTTCTCCCGCCAAAGGAATTTAGTAATCATGTAGCCTACTTTACGGTGGAAGTCATCTGTGAGCAGGAGTGGAAGCATGCTAATCGGGTAGTTGATCATTGGGGTGATCATTTTGATAGTTTCGATCCTACCCCACCAATTTATAAATTTCGGAGACCATGCCTTCAGGAGTTTCTATTTTTTCAAGCAGTAGCTTCTCATTGTGGGCTAGTGTGCTCAAATGGTCGTTGCCAAAGTGTATGGCTAGATATTTGACAAACACTGCTTGCCAGGTCAGACCTGATCTCCCTAGGATGTCCCTAGTGCAGTGGATGTTCAGGGGTTTACATTCTGACGCGTCCCTGTTGACCTTGTATCCTGAGTGCCCTGAGTATATCTCTATAGTGTCTATTAGGGCCTCAATCGAGGTCTTTGGTTGTTCCGTTACTATTAGGATGTCGTCTGCGTATGATGCCAGTTTAATTTCAACATCATTGATGTTGAGCCCTTTTATTTTCGTGTTTAGCTTGATGTCCCTAATTACGGGTTCTAATGCCAACAGAAGGAGTGAGGGGGACAGTGGGTAGCCCTGTCTAGTTCCGTGTTGTAGTGTGAGTGGTTCAGAGAGTGACCCATTAATGACAATGTGTGCACTCGGGTCCCCGTACAGCGCCATCACCTTCCGAATGTAATCTTCCACTAAGTTGAAGGATTTCATGCACTGTTCCAGGAAGGACCATGATACCCTGTTGAAGGCCTTCCCTGCATCCAGGATGATAGCTACCGCTGCTTCTGTTTTCTTTGCTGTCTGTTCTAGCATGTGGCAGAGAAGTCTGGTGTTGTCGTTAGACATACGTGTTCTCAGGAAGCCTCCTTGGGAGTTACTTATTAGGTTGGGTAGGACGGAATTAAGTCTGGTTGCTAGAATTTTGGCATATATTTTGCAGTCCACATTAATTCTTGATATGTGCCTGTAGTTCTTGGCCTGCAACTGATCCTCACCTTCCTTTGGTATTTCTATTCTGTTTGCTTCAGCCATGGATTGTGAAACCAACCCATTTTCTGCACAGTGATTGAACACCGTCTTCATGGTTGTTTTTAGCTGCTCTAGGAAGGACTTGTAAAAGGTGGCTGTGTATCCATCCGGCCCGGGGCTTTGTTAATCTCTATAGACTTGACCGCCATTTCAATATCTGCGGTGCTAATTTCTTGCCGTAGACTCTGTGAATTGGCACTGGATAGCCGTGGGAGGCCACTTCTATTAAGGTATTGCTGAAATGCCTCCAGATCTAGGATCTGATCGTTTTTATAGAGCTCCTGATAAAACTCTTGAAAGGTCCTGAGGATGTCTTTGTGTTTTGTGTGGGTTTTGTTGTGTGGGTCTGTGATTGACGAGATGGTGAATTGGTTGCGTTTGTGTTTCAGGTAGGAGTCTAGTAGTTTTCCGGCTTTGTTTGCTTCGCAGAGGTTAATGGCCTTGTATTTGTTGAACCACAGGCCGGCTCTCTCACTCAGGATCTTATTGTATTGGTACTTTTTTTTAGTTAGGTCCGATAGGAGTTTGGTATCTTGAGAGGCCCTAGCTTGACTCGTTTGTAGGCTTTTGATGTCTTGCTCGAGTTGAGTCAGTTGTGAGTTTGTGTCTTTATTTAGCTTGCCCTTAATTTCGATTATTGTCCTCCTGATTGTAGCTTTTAGTGCATCCCATAGGGTGGAGGCGCTAGTCCCTGGTAAATCGTTGTGCCTGAGGTATTCCGTTATTGCCTCCTTAATTTTTCCCTTGTTCTCGGGCGAGGCTAAGACGTCACTGTTAAAACGCCCCTTCGAGGAATGTCTACGTTGTGGCAATCGCTCAGTTTTAGGCTTATGCAAGAGTGGTCTGACACTAACCTGGGCGCTATGTCAGAATGTTCTATTAGGTGAGTGTGTTGGCCTGTGATTAGTATGTAATCTATCCTGCTGTATCAGTTGTGCGGGTTAGAGTAGAATGTGAAGTCCCTTGTAGCTGGGTGTTGGAGCCGCCATGGGTCCTTGAGGTTGAATTTGGAGCATATGTTCTTTAATGTAGTGTGTGCGCTTGTGGGTTGGTACTGGCATGGTGATTGTCTATCCAGTATGTGGTCTAGAGGCATGTTAAAGTCCCCCGACACCACCATGAGGTCATTCTGTGGGAGGGTATCAAGCTTCTGTGACACCCCTTCCAGAAGGTGGAGTTGTCTGTGTTTGGACCGTATATGTTTGCTACATTTATACTCTCTTCTCCCCTTCTCAGGTGTGTTAGCAGAAGTCTGCCAGCCTCGTCTTGGGATTGGGATTCTATTGTTGGGTTGGAGCTTTTAGATACCAGTGTAAATACCCCTTGTTTCTTCCCCTCGGCTGGTGAGCATCCCATTTGAGAGAACCAGTTACCTTTCACTAGTCTGATATCCCCCAGGGATAGTTTTGTTTCTTATAGAAGGACCACGTCACCCTTAGTCTTAGCTAGATAGTCGAGTATCTTCTTATGTTTAATTGGGTGGTTGAGCCCTTTGACATTGAGGAATACTATTTTTCGGTCAGCTGCCAGGTTGAAATTGCTGGTGTGGGTCATTATCTCGGGCAAGTCATGTCTGGCGAACCTAATCTGCGTCCCCAACTCTGTAGTGTTAGAGTGCCTTCTCCCCTCCCTCCCAACCGAATCCTCTCTTGTCGTTCTATTAGTGTCTGTTTTACGTTAGTCTCAGAGTTAGGTCTCGCTCTTATGGCCATAACAGGTGTCTGGCTGAACCCTCTCATTAAAGGATGTATGAGTAAAGAGGGGGAAATAGAAAGGAAGACAGAGAAAAAAGAAAGCAAATAGTCAGGAGCCTCTCACCCCCACCCCACCCTCCCTCCCCTCACAGAAACATCGTATGCTGAGCGTGCAATGACCGGGTCGCCGTCCCATCTCTCTGGGAGCTGTTTGGGTGATAGCTCTGTGTGTCTATGATCCCAAGAGTCTACATTTGCTGGTTCATATTAAGTCTGCGTTACTGATCCCCCTGCCCCATTATACATCACACTTGAAGTCTAATGTGTCCAAATAGAACAAGCATTGGAAATGCAATAGGTCTCGCATTAGGAAAGTGTGAGCGATTGGTATTGTAAATGACACTTTTTTTTATTTATGTGTTGGTTTTGAAAATATCAAATTTAATAGCTTCGTCAGTTACAATGTCAATAGTTTGAACTTTCGCAAATGTGACACCTATAGCATTTGTAATGCAATGTGTGTTGTATTTACGTGACTTACATGTATTGATATTACAAATAACAATGGCTTTTAATTTTGTAAATAATTAATACTTAAATTAAAAAAATTGTAATTTATAATGGCAATAGCTTAAACGTTTGTCAATAAATTTTGTGAAGATTATGTTCACTGTATTTTATTGTGACGAAAATCCAAGAAGATTGCATTTGCACCTACACACACACAGAGCCACACTCACACACACATAGATGTGGTGGTGGTGGATCTGGGGGATATGGTGGTGGTGGATGTGGTGGTGGTGGTGATGGTGGATGTGGTGGTGGTGGATGTGGTGGTGGTGGATGTGGTGGTGGTGGATGTGGTGGAGGTGGTGGTGGATGTGGTGGATGTGGTGGAGGTGGTGATGGATGTGGTGGTGGTGGATGTGGTGGTGGTGGTGGATGTGGTGGTGGTAGTGATGGTGGTGGATGAGGTGGTGGATGTGGTGGTGGTGGTGGATGTGGTGGAAGTGGTGGTGGATGTGGTGGTGGTGGATGTGGTGGTGGATGAAAAGTTGGCGCATAATTTGTTTCATTCACAATGTACCATATAATTTGCTTTTCAAAGCCACATAATAGCGCTGTCGGATAATTCGGCCCGGAGTTGCAGCATTTTGTCAGTCTCCTCCCCACCCTGCGGGTCATCAATGACATCGTTCAGTACCGGGATCTGGCCGAAAACAACTGACAGTGATTGAGGGGAGACGGGGGGCGGCATGTGGCCAATTTGTTCAAAAGAGAAGAAAGGGTAAGCTAGAGCAGTGCAGGGTGCGCACAGTATACGTGCTGGAGAGAGACTCAGTGCTCAAGGTGCTGGTCGGGGTGAGGGGGGCTGGAGATGTGGTGACAGAGGGGAAGGGTGGGTGAAGGAGCACGAGCTAGTGCTGGAGAGAGTGGCTGGAGGGGGAATAGAGGTGTTGGAGATGTGGAAGAGAGAAAAAACAGCAAGCTACTCCTGGATGGCGGGCGTGGGAGGGGGGTGGTGCTGGAGGATGGGGGGAGGTAATCGAAGAACAGGGCGAGAGAAAAAAAATCAAAGTAAGTGCAAAAAAATTGAGAGGAGAAAATACCATTACCGGAGAAAGGAAAGGCTACAGTCTGAACCCGTGCTCAAGGGGGGTGGGGAGGGGGTCAGTGGTGAAGGGGAAAGGGAGATTGGAGTTGGTGCCGGGGAGGGTGAAAGATAGGCGGGAGCAAGGATCCATGCATACTGAAATATAGGTGGCATGAACGAAGAAAAAAATTAACAACAATCTATCTTTTATTAAATTAAGCTGCTCGGAATGTTAAACCCTATTATCCACTACCACAAAGGCTGTACCGCTCCCTCCAGCTCCTGAGAAACATTTGAACACCAAAGATCCAGCATGCAGGCCAGCCACGCCCTTTACCCACCACAAGAGCAAAGCGAACTAGTACAATTGCACAACTCCACAGCTTCAGAAGTGGGAGAGCGGAGAGAACAGGAGCAGCTTTTTCGGAATTTACCTCGTGTTTTTATTTGTCCATTGTAGTTGCTTTTTGCGGCAAGAGCTACTTAATTTAAAAACAAACATTCCAATTATAGAAATATAAATGCCCCTTTTGGTTGCAACGCTAGCATTGCGACATAAGTATAGTTTTTGGTAGAGATTTAAAAGTATGTACGCAGCGATGAAAAAGTTCCACATAAAGCAGGGCGGTATCACAGAGCACACGAGCGCTTGTCAGCATTTCCTGCAAAATCACAGCCGGCCGTGAAAAAAATGCAGCGCTCCTGCTCCACCCAACGCATGTTCCACTTTTAAGCCCCTGTAGTGAAATTTCAAACATGCAGTCGATTGAATTAAATCCCCACCTTCAATGAAGGAGAAATGCGAGTCGGGGGGGGGGGGTGGGGGGAGGAGAAATGCGACACGGTGGGCAGGGGAGGGGGCGGAGCGGGTAAAAAAAAAAACAAGATGGAGGGAAGGCAGAGAAGGGGAGGGGGAGGAGAAATGCGACACGGCGGGCAGGGGAGGGGGCGGAGCGGGGAGAGGGTGTGAAAGCAGCAGGGGCCTGGAGTGCGGCTGAGGGAAGGGGCGGAGCGGGGAGAGGGTGTGAAAGCAGCTGGGGCCTGGAGTGCGGCTGAGGGAACTGAAGAAATGCGACAAGGCAGGCAGGGGAGGGGGCGGAGCGGGGGTGTGGGAGGAGTGCGCCTGAGGGAAAATACATGCAACGCAGGCGGCTGGGGGCATGTGCACGCGCTTTTAAGCTCAATGCGCATGCGCATTGAGCTTGAATTTCACGGGCACTGCAAGGAAACGCCACGATTCCTTTCAAGTTGGTTAAAGTCTGTTTAAGCCCCCATAGTCTCACAAGCTCGATGCGCATGCGCATCGACTGGCGAGACCTAAAAAGGATATGGTAATTGTCTTTGTTACAGTGCGTGGCCTCCGATATAAGGGTCTGATCTGCTCCTCTCCAGTACTTCACAGTGTTTTTGGTGGAGGCCATGTCGAGCTGGCTTATGGATGCCTCCACTGGGTAGGTGTGGTTGGTACAGTGGTGTCCGGGTGTGGGCCCTTGATCCCGGTTTGATACGCCATCATATTGCCAAATAATTTGAGAAATTCTGCTGTTAAGCTTGGAAACATATGAAATGGGAATCGCTGTACCAGGTTTCAGAGTCAAGTCTATATTTCCTAACATTTTTTGACCTTCCTAAGCATTATACACTTTTTCTTAAATGTTCCCATCTTTAAACTGAATCTGCAAAACAAAGAATTCAATGAGATCAATCTCATTATTCAGAACAAGCGCCTCTTCTTTGGCCCCAGTCATCAAGCTCTGCATCTGTCCAATTTTGGACAAAAAAGCATTAGAAAATGAGATCCAGAGTTTGCTAAAACATGCATGGAAACTTTATCAAATTAAATTTCACAGACTGGTGGAATGTAGGATTCATCATCCACTCCAACAAACGTCTTATTAACTCATTGAGCTGGATCTGCAATAAGTGAAACACAGAGCACCAAATGCCTTTTCTTTCACCTGCAATGGATTTAGAAATGTCCAGTTTTTCTGCATTTGTAGACTTGTTTGCTAAATGGTGGACAATTTCTTAATATTGCAGAGTTAGCACTTAACCCACAATGGTAGCATTTCCTGCTGTCATTCAAAGAAGAACATTTTCCTTTGCCTCTATCTTCTGTTTTTTTCCCATGTTTATTTATCTTAGACAGCACATACTTCAAAGGAGAGTTATTTTCCGAAATACCTTTAACTGACAGTAACGTGAATTCTACGCTCTCGACTATATCAATAGTTTCCTGTAATGTTGGATTTCTGTGTCTCAATAACTGTTTTAAATTAATTTGTTTTAACAAAGAGCTACAATCTTGTTTCTGACCTATATCCAGTGTATCATCAAATTCACACACGGGTGCAAAAATTCTTAACAAAGCCACATATGATTCCATAGGTTCAATAGGTGATTACAGTGTTACATAGCCTCCACGTACCTGCCCGTAATCTTCTGCATCAGTACCTCTCGGAGGTAATAGTGGTGGAAGGGATTCCAATTTCTGTTTAGCTTTTCTGTGTAGCAGATTTGTTTAATATGTGTTTTTGTTCATTATCAAAAGATTTAACATCAGGGCAATTGAAGTGAAACAATACAGTCAGGAATAAAAGAGAGCTTCTTTAATACAAGACCAAATCAAATTCTGCCTTTTGTCTTGATGCAAGAAGGGACCATACGGACTTGAGTTGTTGCATCATACTAAGCGTTTGTGACACTGGTCAGAGGGACTGTGTAGGAGTTTCTTACCAGGCACACTCCAGTTTCCTTTCAGTGTGCTGCTGCCTTCAGGCACCGATCTGCAGGCATCAAGTACCAGGGCAATGGCTTGGTTTCCAAGAAATACCGCACCACACTTCACTTGACTGAATATGGTGAAGGTGCAGTGGTGCAGGAGAGATGGCACATTACTTTCAGGCGAGCTCTATTGGGAGCTAGCAACATACAACCATAGCCAAAATTGTATAACCATATATTCCAGACTTCAGAAGAATAATTGGGTAACGTACACTGCGAGCCATGCAGCTGAGCAAAGTCTGTCCAAAACGAGTCTTTTAAAATCCCATATTCAAATGTAAATGTTCTAACGCAAGTGGAACCCCACTATCTATGATTCAAGGCCTTGGCCGAATACTTTTTAAGCAACAGGCACGCTCTAATGGGTCACAGTAGAATAGCAGGGAAAACAATAGATCTGGGGAAGAACTAAGCACAAATTGAAAAAATGCGGATACTTTCCAACAGTCTGTTAAAGGGGAAGCCTTCGGATTTGGGGGTAGCACCAGTATTAAAAAGATTATATATTTTTCCAGAGCTTGTTAGGTGCCTGTTCTCAGATTGGGAATGCTTCACATATGAGGTACATGACGAGGACAATTATTTTTCTGTGTAATGGAGTTTGCCACTAAGTAATCTAGATATTGCCCTCTCTGTAGTCCTTTCTACTCTTCCTTGTGTTGATTTGTTAAAAAAAAGTAAACAACATCCTTCTCATTTTAGTCCCCACCCAGTCAAATGCAACAAGGGTAAATGATCAAATACGAAGTGTATTTTTCTAGCACTTTGGACATTTTAGGTACAATAAATGCTGAAGGAGGACGGTAAACAATTTTAGAGCTGTAAGGACAAACCCAACTTCATAGATTGCCTGACTTGGGAACTTGTAACCTGACAGCAGGCTAACTCAGTTGGACTCCTTTGACCTTGTCAGGATCATAAATATTATAAACTCAGTGATATTAGCATTTGGAGCACTTTAATTCCATGTATTTAACTTTGTACAAAATCCAACAGAGATGCATTTTCTATTTTATCTAATGTGCTTTATACCGATTTTATATATAATTCTTTTTTCTGGTGTTTTTGTGATTAAATCACATGGAGATTGCCTAACTTGTTTCTAGAACTATGCATTCTATAGTTCCCTCTTGATATATGTTGAGATGTGCACAATTATCCAATTTAATGATAAATAAACATGCAGAATGCACTCTTGCATGTGGAGACCGGAGGAAGTGACTCCATGGAAATGACTGTACGAGCTTTCTCAGGTGACCAGTTTGTGTGATCTGAGTAAATCATTATTACAGTGTCACAGAGACTCATTTTAAATTGCTGCCAAACTTGCTAGTAGCTACAAGCGATTTAAGTAGGATAGTGTGCAATAGAAAAAAAAAAGTTGTATTTGATTTAAAAAGCTTATAATTTCCCCTGGTTGTTCAGTTTTGTTCTTGATGACCGTGGGTGAGACCTACAGAAATGGGTCGCGTGCGTTCTTTCATCCCTTTTTAGGTTTCGCTGAGCAAGCGCATGCGCTGCTGGGCGAGACAGTTAGTGTGTGGGTTTTCAAAGTACTACCACACGCTTCTTTTGGCAGGCATAGAGCGTGCGAATACGCGCACAATGACGAGCAGAGGTGCCGTATGGCTTTCCTCTCTTGTCATGGTACGCGCACACCACTCGCCAGCCTGCTTTTGCCATTGCGCGCATTCCTCGCGACACCTAGTCTAGTCTAGTCTGGATACTTGTATTGCGCAACATATCACATCCCAAGGGAGTCTCATGGCGCATGCGGATGATCCTGGGGTAGGAGAATGAGCCAGAGGATGGAACTAGCAGAAGAGCCAGGTTTTCAGTTTTTTGCGGAAGGTCATATGTTCAGTTGTTGTGAGTAGGCTAAAGGGAAGTTCGTTCCATAGGGATGGTGCCCTGAAAGAAAAGGCACAACCACCATTTCTGGCCGTTTGAACTCTGAGCGGCGTAAGCTGTGATTTAGTACTTGATCTCAGCTGTCGACCAGGCAAGTACCATGTCAATTTCTGGGTCCAGTATTTTGGTCCTCGACCGTACATGTGTTTATGAACCAGACACATGGTCTTGAAGATAGTTCTTTTGTTAACAGGGAGCCAGTGTAGTGTTTTCAGGCATGGCAATGAGGGGGATCGTCTGGGTAGGCCTAGAATCAGACGGGCGGACGTGTTTTGTACGACCTGCAGTTTCCTGGTATGGCACTCGTTAATGGCGAGAAGCAGTGAATTGCCATAATCAAGCCTGTTTACGATGAGGCCCTGGACCAAAATTCTGCGTGCTTCGGTTGGTATCCATTTAAAGACCTTGCGTAGACTCCGCATAATTCCGAAACAGGTGCCCACCGTATGATTCACTTGGTCTCTCCGGAACCCTAAATTGCGGAATGATTCCTTTGGAACGGGACACTCCCCTAATTCCGAAGGCCACCAATCTTGGGTCCAGTGTTCATTTGCTCGCCCAAATAGCATGACTTCAGATTTGGCGCCATGCAGCTGGAGATGATTGTGGCCCATCCAATTTTTTACCTCTACCATGCACATTTTAAAACGCCTTTTAGTGTTGTTTACGTCAGGGCCGAGTGTGATCAGTATTTGCGTATCATCCGCGTAGAATAATACGTCGAACCCAAATGCTCTGATCACGTTGGCCAGGGGAGCCATATAAACATTAAAAAGTGAGGGGCTCAAAATGGAGCCCTGAGGCACACCTCTTGTGACGGGCCGGGTGCTGGCCAGAGTGTTTTCTACCTGTAGTGTGGTTGTTCGGTTAGTCAGGTAGCTGATGAACCATTTAAAAACCTGCCCTCTGACACCACACTCCCACAGTCTTCTGATCAAGATCTGGTGGGAGATGGTGTCAAAGGCAGCCGACAAATCTAAAAGGACAAGAATAGAGGATTTACGTTTATCCAGAGCAAGCCTAATGTTGTCGACAACTTCGATCAGTGCTGTTTCCGTGCTGTGGGCAGCACGGAACCCTGACTGTGAAGGATCGAGTAAGTTGTTTGTCTCCAGGTAGTTTACCAGTTGTTCGTTTACAAATGCTTCCAACACTTTCCCTGAGTATGGCAGCAAGGAGATAGGGCGATAGTTTAGAAAAGCATTTGCATCGACGCCAGGTTTTTTTAGTATGGGTTTGACTCTTGCTGCCTTCCAAATTTTTGGGAACTCTGCTTCTTTCAGGGATTTGTTTAAAAAGGCAGAAAGAGGGTCTACTAGTGCTGGGGCAAGGATGGCAAATAATTTGGAGGTTAGTTGGTCACTGGGGGAGCCTGCTTTGATTTTCCATCCTACTCGCATAGTTTTTTCATTGTCCAACAGATCAAAAGTGGCCCATCTCGGGGAAGAGTCATTTGTATATACAGATTCTTTAGCGTATAGGTCCTGTTGTAAATATTGGGGGGGTGTATTTTCCAGTTCAAAAGATTTGCATATGTTTATGATTTTATCATCTAAGAATTTAGAGAGGTCTTCCGTCCATTCTTCAGTTTTTGGTGTTGACTGTGGGCTTTTATAGGAGGTGAATTCCTTTAAAATGTGGTGAAGCTCCTTAGACGAGTTCTCAGCTTTGGTTATTCGTTCAGCTAGGTGTGTTCTTTTTGCTGTTTTTATTTCCCTCATATATTTAGTGTGCAGGGTTTGATAGGTTTTACGATCGTTTGGATTTTTTGTTTTCCGCCAGATTTTCTCGGCATTTCTTGTTGAGGTTTTAAGGTTTTTTAGTTGGTCAGTGAACCAGGGAGAGTTTTTTTCCCTGCATTGGACCATTCGCAGAGGGGCGATTTTATCCAGTGCTTTACCGACGGCGGATTCCAAATGCATAGCTGCAAGATTAACATTTTCCTTCGGGTCAGTTTGATCTGCCACAAAATTCTCAGAGAAGGCGGCTAAAGTGATCTTTTTCGTATTTCTACAAGATTTTTTATTTTTATTTCTTGTCATTTCTGGTCTATAGCTATTTATGGCGAATTTCACCAGATAGTGGTCGGTCCACAATAGTGGAATAGGGTTGGCTGTCGAGACATTAGGAGAGTTGGTAAATAGGAGATCAAGCGTATGGCCAGCTTGATGGGTGGGGCCTGTGATCTTTTGAGTCAGGTTGAGTGTGTTCATGGAAGAGATACATTTTTCTGTGTCAGTATTTGACGGGTCGTCGGCGTGATAGTTAAAATCACCCAATAATAGGAAGTGGTCTGCTGTCAATACATTAGGGGCTATAGTTTCCAGTAAGATGTTGGCAAAGTCTCCTTTATTCCCTGGGGGTCGATATAGCAAGGCTCCTTTCCATGTATCTTCTGTTCCCAGGTTATTCACTCTGAAAACTATAATTTCAGAATCGTTTGTCACGAGGCATTAATGCTCTCCTTGGCTGCTATCAGTACTCCTCCTCCCCTTCCCCCTGTTCTGTCAAACCTGACTATAGAGTATTGCTGGGGAAAGGCTATGTGGAGGTCAGGAATGGCGTGCTCGTGTAGCCATGTCTCAGATATAAAGCACAAATCTGGCTTTTCGAGGTCAAGAAGGCTCCATATCTCCAAAGCTTGTCTTGGAATGGATCTAGCATTGAAGTATATGGCCGTATATTTTGTAGCGTGGGGCTGGTGGGAATAGTCTGAGCATCATCTGTTTTAGTGCAGGTCTTTACTAATGGGTCTAGTATGACAGCACAGAAGGCCTTCCGAAGATCTGTTGATAGTGTTTCTGATGCCAGAACGTGAGAACGGTTTAATGATAAAAGTTCATTTCGTGTATACCTGATATAAGGAGGGGTTTTAGCGGCCAGTTTTCTGAAGGTGACTGGGTAAAGTGCGAAAACCGGCCGGAGCTGACGATAGTGGTATGGCAGCTGGCAGCGTTCTTGCGCGGACAGGCGCAGACGGGCATGCCTTTGGCGCGCCTTTGGCGCGCCGCTGCGCGCGTCCGCGCCTTCCTGGAGATTAAATAGGGAAGGGGGCCGGATACGCTAGAGCGCTAAACTGTCTCCTCCGTTTTAGAAACCGGAAGTGAGTCTGCTGCCTGTGTGACCCTCCGCAACAAACGGCATACGCCGCGGCGGACCAGGGTCTGGGCAGGTGAGAGGCACTAGTGAATCAGTGACAATTAATACAGTTTTAAAAATTAGTTTCCCTCAATTATTACGGCGCAAAATTCAATGACCTGGGGAATATTAAAAATTAAACATGAAGTGCTGAGGTCTGAATTGGACATCCACGGTAGCATCTAAAACAGTTTTACCACTCGTGCTTTGTTCCAACAAGCGACTCACCCTCTTAGTCAGGGTGCCGCTGCAGACAAGTACCGGGAGACGGAGAGGGTGAGGAGCAGCGACAGAGAACGGAGCCCCAAATGACGTGCGCCCAAAATAAGTGGCACTTAAACAAGGGATCAACAGATGAAAGAAACATCGGCCCGGGCCCGCGGGGGAGAGATGAAAAGGGGAGCCGAAAAGCCCGAATATGTGCTTAACCCCTAACCGAAACTGAAACCGGGCATGACTACATAACAAAGATGCGCTGCCATTTTAGAACTTAAAACCACGACCAGCAAGAGGAGCTGCGTCAGCTGCAACACACCGACGGTGAGAGGCGACAGCCGCATAAAATGATCCGCATGGCGCCTAAGAGCCTCCAGACCTCTGCCAGAAGCGGCACTCCCAGGGACGATCACACGAGAACCCGGGGGATGTAGAGAGACAGGAGTGGGGCGGGGAAAAAGCCCAGTGACACTAAGAACCAAAACGAAACTGGAAGCAGAACAACAGAGCGCCGCCATTTTAGACCTGCGATCAGACAAAACAGCGCACGGAGAGGGGAGAGGGCACTAGAACAGCACGCAGACTGCGCAGGCCCTCAGTTCCCTAGTACCAGAAGCACCACCTACATTGCCCCATTACCCCAAGTCTGCAGCAGCCCCCCCAATTCTGGGCCAGTAGAGAGGGCCAGTGTGGAGCGACCCTCGGGGCACACACACCCCTGACTGACTGAAGGGTTTGTAAAGCGCCCGAATGCTGCGGCGTCTTGGCGCTGTAGTACAGAAAATCAGGCAAGCGCAAATTAGGGGAGGGAAAAAAGCCAGGTTTTTAAAGCCTTCCTGAAACTTGGTTTCGACTTTTGAGAACTAAGTGTGGGGGGCAGCGAGTTCCACAATTTTGCGGCTTGGTAGGAGAACGATTTCGATAACCCCACCCAACCCCGCCCCCCCCTCCCCCCTCCCCCCTCCCTCCCATCGGGCTCTCCTAATTCTGGGCTGACAAACTAGGTCATAGTTGGCTGACCTCAGAGCTCGCGAAGGTACATAGCGAGACAAGAGTTTGGCAAGGTCATCAGGTCCCTTCCCATATAGGGACCTGTGAACCAGGCAGAGTGCCTTAAACTGTACTCTGCGCCTGACTGGGACCCAATGTAGCTCCCGTATGGCTTTAGACTTAGGGTGGCGCTTTGGAAGATTCAACAAAACCCTGACATTCTGAATTGCCTGCAGTTTGGTTAGTTGTTTTTTTCCAGATCCCAGATAAAGTGAGTTACAGTAGTTCACACAGGACATTACAAGGGCTCCCATCACCATTTTTTTTAACGTGGGCGGAATATAAGGTAGGATTTTCCTGAGCACCTTGATATTGTAAAAACACGCAGATGTCACCTGGTTAATTTGTGCCATGCAGGAGAGATCTTTATCCAGCAGGAAACCAAGATTCCTGACCTTGTGTTCTGGGCTAGGACAGGACCCTGCCTCTGGAGGCCATCAAAGATCACTCCAAACGGATGGTTTGTGACCGAGCTCTATAACCTCGGTCTTATCCGTGTTTAGTTTAAGATAGTTGTGGCTCATCCAATTTTTTACCTCTGAGGCATTTCCTGAAACATTCCGCTGTAGCTTCAACTGATTGGGAAATCGACACTACAATTTGTGTGTCGTCAGCATAGGACACTAAACGCAGGCCATAAGATCTAATCAAGGCCGCTAGAGGTGTAACATATAAGTTGAACAACGTGGGTGAGAGCGCCGAGCCTTGAGGAACCCTTCCCGGAAGGGAGAATTCATCAGATTGCAGGCTATTCCAGTGCACTTGTTAGATTCGGGTGCTTAGAAAAGATGTTTTCAAGGCCAAAGCAGGGCCCGAGAAACCTAAAGTAGTTAGCCTATTTAAGAGGACGGAGTGGTTCACAGTGTCGAAGGCCGCTGTGAGGTCTAATAAAATCAGGGCCGTTCGACCACCCTCATCCATGGTCTTGCGTAGTTCTTCCGTTGCCATGATGAGAGCGAATTCAGTTGAATGAGAGGGTCTAAAACTGTGCTGTGATGGATCTAGCAGCTCATTCTCGTCCACATATCTCATTATTTCCTGATTCATGGCCTTTTCCAAAATTTTGGCAGGCAAAGGCAAACAAGATATAGGACGGTAGAGCTTAAATTCAGAGGGATCAAGAGTGTCCTTTTTAAGAATAGGCCGGATACAAGTTTTTTTCCAGCTGTTCGGAAATTCCCCTATATTGATAATCTTATTTAACAGAGGTGTTAACACAGCTGCAGTGATATCATGAACCATATGCAGTACGAAGGGGGGACAAGGGTCTAAGGGGGATCCAGATTTCATCTGTGTGAGTAACTCACCGACTTGCTTCTCCTCCAACGAAGGGAAGTTAGAGTAGCCGGAGGCTGTTCCAATAGAATTATCAATATTTGTGGTAGTTGAATTTACTACTATGGTGCTGAGATCATCATACACTGTCTGAACTTTCAGTTGGAAAAAGGTGGCAATACCACTCACAAAGTTCTGATCAGGGCTAAAGATCACATCCCGAGGACTCTTTGCTAGGTGGGTGACCGTTTTAAACAATTCCCTAGGAGTATTAGAAGTCTAAAATCTTCTTAGTGAAGTAGGTTGATTTAGCATGAACGATTGCTAACTTCTACTCCTGCAGAGCTTTAGTGTATTCTAATTTGCTTTCCTGGCTGTAGTTTGAACGCCAGATCCGCTCCAGTCACCGACATTTAATTTTAATTGCTTTCACCTCTGTAGAATACCAGTGTGCAGTGGCGAAGCGTCTTCTAGGCTTTTTTGTTTCTAGTGGGGCCAGCTCATCAGCTGCATTGCTGATCCAGTTATAAAATTTGGTAGCTAGAGTTTCACTATTGCCAGCTTCGAGATTCGGCGGATTTCTAGCAAGTGTTTTGGATAATAGGTTAGGTTCCAGCTTTTTCCAAGGGCGAATCTTTTCAGGGAGCGTCAGATTTCTGCAGTGATTTACAGGGTTATTCAGCTGCAGATTGAAGAAGATAGCGCTGTGGTCAGACCAGATATCAGGAGAATCGAGGCAATTTTAATATGAGAATTATTAGTGAAGATTCCATCGAGGGTGTGTCCTGCTACATGCGTGGGCGTCGAGATTAACTGACTCATACCAAAACTAAGAAAATTATCAAGTAGTGTGGCTGAGTCCGAGTCGTTATTTGCCTCAAGGTGGTAATTGAAATCACCCAGAATAGTGTATGTGGCTGAATCAGAGGTGGTTTCTAAGAACGTGTGTAATGCTCTGCTGAAAGAAGCTCTAGGACCAGGGGGGCGGTACACAAGCAGTCCTGAGACTCCCTCCGCAAACCAAAGCAGCGGGCCGTGAAAAAAACAAAAACAGTTCCACACAGCAGCCCTGCAGCCACATTCGAATGAAAGAAACTACGCCACGGACTCTCCTGGACTTCTTTACTTTTTCTTTTGTCCTGGCCGCCATTTCGCTGCTGCTCTCGGCCGCTTTACTCTGGACCCTGACCCGCCATCTTGCCCATTCCCTCGTCCTTCAACCATTTTCCCTCATTTCCCCCTTGACGATCCTCAAATGTTTCTTCCCTATTCTGATTTGTCTTTTCTCCATACCCGTGTATCCCTCCCACCCTCCCTTGGTCCTGTGACTGCATCCCTCCTCCGACACCACCTAATGGAACTCTGCTTTTCTGTATATAGAGATCACTCTAATCACTAGTATATGCAGTCGACCTTTGTACTCTCTACCATTCCTATGTGACTCCTAGAGTATATCCATTTGTATCCCTTTCCTATGTATATAGAGATAACTCTAATCACTAGTCTATGCAGTAGACCGTTGTACTCTCTACCATTCCTATGTGACTCTTAGAGTATATCCCTTCGTATCCCTTCCCTATGTATATAGAGATAACTCTAATCACTAGTATATGCAGTAGACCCTTGTACTCTCTACCATTCCTAATTGACTCTTAGAGTATATCCAATTGTATCTCTTCCTTGTGTGACTTTACATCTTGTACATTTGCAATTTTTTCTGTTTGTATCTTTTATGTAACACATGTAATCCTTAGTCCTTCTGTTTTGCAACTGGTTCTTATGTAAAGCGCTCTGACACCTTCGGGTAAAGTTTGCGCTATATAAAATCGCATTAAATGAAAATCAAATAAACCCTTTCCTTGGTCTCCCAAGCGCCTCGCTTCACCTCTCCCCCACCACAGAGCGTGTCCCCGCGATCACTTTCACTTGATCGTGATCACTTTTGCTTTTATGACCATGCAGGCACGTTACTTTCCACAGCCGCACGGCTTGTTTTTAAAGTTATCTTGAGAACTCAGTCCTGTGTTGGGCAACATGCTGTGTGGTTGTGCTGAATTTCTGTTTAAAGCTTTAGATCTCATCAGTTTTGCTATCCCTCCACTGATCGATGTTTTCACTTTTTCAATTCCCTCAGTTCTCTTAGTACCATCCACCTAATGCATTGTTGGTTGTGTTTTTTTTTTGTCCCATTTAGCGTAGTCTTACCTATGTGTGTTAAGCAGCGTCCAGTGGCGTGAGCAGGGTTCAATAGCGGCTCCCGGCTCATCACACCATTATCTGCTGCTGAAACCGCTAGGCAGATCTACCACCTATCATAATATCCAGGCAAGAATGGTCAATCCCTAAAAACAGACAAAACCTTTGAAAGTGGGCTCCAGTCAAGATCATGTCGCTCACTCTCTTCGCTGTTTCTCCCCTAGTTTCTATGTCTGGTGACACGTTCCATCAAGTTCACCAACCGAGATATCAAAGGACCACAGAAACTTCAGTGGGTCCATAATATCAAACCCTGACATTCTTTAGGAAAACACCAGCTATACTAAACCTAACACTCATAGCGGCCAAGGTTTCAGATTGCTATGTGTGACATTTTAATAATTTTAGAGTAATTATGAGTGACATTTCAATGACTATGAGTGACACTGTCTCGTGAGCATAATTAAGCAATGAAGAGGAGGGAAACAATAATATCAGAAATTGCACACATTTGAGGAACGAGAAACTAAGTTAACTGCTGCAAAACGTAAGAAATATAAACAACTTCCATTCATCAGACTCTAGCTAAAATTATAGAAATTAGATAAAGCAGCTTGGAAGTGGTTGAGAATGTCATTATAATCAGCTGAGTGACTCAGTCTCACTCAACAGCCACCAGTGACCTGAGCTATAACGAAACTGAAAAACAAAGCAGAGACGTACTGTGTGAGTGACAGGGGCATAGGCAAACTCAGAATAAGTCTAGAATGGAGTGCATTTGCTAGTAGGTGTCTAGGTAGGCACGTGATTGAGATGAGCCACACTTCACACATAGAACTGGGTACGCTCTCAGGTATGTTTGTCCTGTCTGTTTTTATTAGTTTAAATGGTTAAAGTTTTCTGTAGTTTAAAATACCCTAATAAATCGAAAGTAATCAATGGCATTTATTTGAACGTCGTGAATAAACACGGCGCAGTTTGTTCTATTTAATAAGAAGCTAGTGGGGTTTGATGTGCTGTGCTAGCTGCCCTGACCCAGGCAGACTGAGTGTTTCTGAATAAGTGAAAGATCCGCCGTGGCCTTCATGTGCTGCGTCTTATCCCTTTTCCTCTACTTGTGAGGAAGAGTGACGCTCTGAACAAACAGGGAGGCCCAATGAGGGAGTGGGTGGGGGGCTCCTTTACCAAGCAATAAAAAAACCTTTCCAGTCGCTTCAGAGCCCCGCGACCTCTCCCAAGGCTTCGCCGAGGAGAGATAACCGAGGTACGGTGGAAGGGAGCTGCACGTGGGGGCTCAGCCAGCATCTCAATTTCGCGCACACAGGCTCTCTCCTACTGACCACGACCAGTCGTACTTATGGCAATAGCAAAATGTCACTAACCTCACAGAAGAAGGGCCCTCCACCTCCACCTCCAGTCTGTCCAGGCGGCCCCGGTGTCACTGACTTCACTCCGCGACGATCGGCTACAGTAAGATATTTCATGATGCCCGAGCAGATTAAAGCCGGCGGACGGTGCCGTAATTATAGACAGCACTACCTCTAAAGACGATGACATGCTAAGCCGCCTGCAAACTATCCAGCCGCATCGAGCGCCCAAATTAAACTGCGCGCGCTTCTGCAGTGACGTCTCACCGTGATGACATCAGCCTGCCAGTAAGAGCCGAGCCGGGGCAGTTACATTCAACCAGGATACATTGTACTAAAGTTGTGTTAGCTCAGCTGAATCCCAAGCCTGCTGGAGCTGCCAGAGACTCTGTTTTAATCAGGCTTGACAGTCAGGCTTGACAGTGACAACCTCAAGTACTGATAATGCACTTAGCTTTTAAATACGCTTATTTGCGTGACAATCCTTTAACATGCGGTAATGCGGAAATGTAACTAAAAATGCGTTAGTGTCACACCGGATGTGTGACACTTGGCAGGGCTGAACACTCCTCTACCGTTAGGATGTAATCTACCCTCGCCCTCACCGCTCCTTACCACTGTATCCTAGGCTTTTTCTGGCTCTTCCTCTTCAGTTTCTTCCGGTTCACATTGTAGTTAAACTTTCTTCTGCAATTCTTTCCCTTAGCTTTCGGCATGCTGTGAGTGGGGACAAAAATGGAAATCTGTATAAGCCGCTCACTCCTAACTGCAGCCGCAATAGACACGAGGGACGAGATCTCGAGTACGCACGCTTCAGCTGAGGGTGCGTACGTAAAACGAGTTACCCTTTGACCCCAGCTTGGGCCCCCGCAAGGAATACTAGGTAATGTATTTCTTTAACAGCTTGTGTAGCTGTGCCAAGTTGAACTCAGCCACTGCTCTGATGTACAACCAAGCATTGGCGGTGGGCACAGGGAAGCAGTGTTTGTGCAGAACACATCCACGTATTCAAGGTGCAGCACGCGCCAGGCAGCGGGGCTCAGTGGAACGCTAGCTGACTCAGCGGGAATGCATTTTGTTTTTTTTGCTCTTATTTAACGACCTCTCACGGTGTGCACGTTTCCCTGGTGCCCCATAACACCCCCAAACAAGTTTTCTTAAGAAAATGAACGGAGTAAATATTAATTAATTTCTGCATCTTGCCATTCACTAATACATTGCACTGAAAATGGGTCTGGCACCCGACCAGAGCTGTCACGGGAGCTAGGAAGAACCTACACAGCTGATCTACAAACGAGTCTGCTTGGACACTTCCAAATCTACAGAACCGTAATTTAGTAATTTAGACCCGAAGAGAGATACGGTGAGTATTCAGCGATTCAAGAGCAGTTCAAAAACTTGCATCCTCCAAACGGATTCAAGTATATAATCAAAGCACGTGCACAGTCACTGTAAATAAATTCGAATTAATTTTATTTATTCGAGAATGGCTTTTCACCACATAAAGATTAGTACATAGTAATTGAACAATGAAGCATAATGGAGAATACATTAATATTATCATACTTCTCACTCATGTGCTCAGAGGCGGCTGGTGGACTTCAAAAGTGATGAGGTTAAAGAATATGCCCTTGATCCAAGGTAGTGAGTAAGCCCCATGTACTTGAGAGCGATTCAGGAGGTCTTTCTTCTAGAAATAAACCTGAGACAATGATTGCATTTAATTGCATCGTTTGTACATAAGTCAGCCCAGAACCAGGGTGTTCTTAATGGATACTGAAGTTGTATATGGGATTTGCATATGTACCCTAGCTCTGATTTGAAGGAGATATTTGGTCTGCTCCTTCGCGACTGCGTGGCTCATGATAAATTTATGATGAAGGCCTTGAGAAATTGTACAGTGATTCTCTCCTTTATCTGTGGTGTGCATTTATATTTGCACGGCCCGTTGTGTGAATGCTGTCCTAAATAAAGACACACTAGCATCTATTGATTTTTAATACATATTACTTAATATTTACAATATGTGACTGTTCTCTGCATGTATTTGCTTTTATATCTATATTTCTGAACATTTTTAATGGATTATGTAAAATATGCTGTTTTTCAGACCGTTCACATTTCGGTATAAAAAGGAACTGCAGGAACAGTGGGACAAATAGCATCAAAAGTGTTTGAAACAAAATGTTTCTTTACTGCAACTCCGGGCAGCCATAAATCCCATAATTGTGATAATGATCATACATGCAAGACATTGGACACCGAGAGTGCAGACCCATGTACTAGAAGTGAGAGACACACTAAGTATGACGCAGAGTTTGGTTGTTTTCACAGGAGATCGCTGTGATGGAGCGGTAATTTCTTCTGGTAGTTTCTCAATGCAAAACCTTCATGCTACCTCTAATTTACCGCTCAAAAGGTGTTGGGCCCTTCACACCATGTATTACCTTCAGGAGACTTTAAATAAAGATGAACAGTCAAAAATGCAATTATTATTTTAAGCCAATAAAGAGAGTTGTTGAGTATTTAAAGGGTTTTATTTTCTAGTCAAAAGTTAATTTTTCTCTGACCCTTTATTAATTAGTAAAATATCAATCAGTTTACAGAATTTGGAAAACAGGAAAAATAGAATTAATACAGAACATATTACAGACTGCATATAAGCATTACATATAGGAATGTGGCGCAAAATGTCATTCAAAACTCTTAAAGAGTTTCTAAGAAAAATATAGTCTTGAAAGGTTAATCAAAAATCAAATAGTTTGCAAAAATCTCCTATTAAGAGAAATAAATGCATAAAGCAAATAAATCTTTTCAGACCTAATTAATTAGTCAAAGTATAACTGAAAGTTTAGCATCTAAATCTAAAAAAAACATTCTCTGTTGCTGTTCTTCTGCATCTGTCTGTGTCTAAAGAGCAAGCAGGGAGGGAGACAGCCCGCCCTTCACCAGACCTCAAAAGAATGTGGCCTCCAGTGCAAAAATATGACGTGGAAGCAAGAACCCTCCCCCTGACTCTCCTCGGACGCAAACCCGCCCTTCAGTCTCCCGGGACGTTTCTCGTACCTAACCCATAGAATGAAGCAAAGCCTAAGCCAAAATGAGCAAGAAGCCAGCTGAGCTAAGAAAGCCAGCCCCTCCTCCGGAGAGGTCAGAATTTATACACAAAATTTTGGCAGACTACACAAAATGTTTCAATTTCAGGAAAACCTGTATGTGATTGGTCAGTCATGATGGCATGAGTTCGCACAACCCGGACTCATTCTAAAAACTTGACTTTATCTGTTTTAACAAAAGAAGCATACATGAATAACTACATTTTATAAGTTTGCAACAATTGCTAGGGAAAATGTTTCTATAGTTCCTTCCTTCCTGCCACAGAGCAGTCATATGGATACTTTTAACTAACTGGTACATTGGCACAGTCACAAGAATGTACAGTTCAAGCTGTCCTTGACTTCTTCGTGGTTTGAGTCAAGCTGCCACAGTCTGCGCATGCTCTCTTCTCTTTCAAAGCAAGCCATAGCCTTGCTGGTTTCACAGGTAGCCATTTAATGGTAGGCCCCAAAATAAAACAAACACAAAGATAATATTAATTTCATGTAAATCAGCCCATTATGTTTCCCAACTTTATACTAATACCCCTTATAAATGTTTACCTAGCCAAGCTACTAGTGTAAAGCAGCTTTTCTATTATTTATGACAACATGCAAAATAAATATGCAATGTGCAACAAAGTAAAAGAGGTGTTATTAACTGAAAATATTTATCAAAATATGCAACAAGTCAAAGTCTTTTAAGACAGGAATAGTAAATTTAGACTGCAAGGGATGAGCTGGGAAGAGAGAAACATATTCTATTAATCTTCAAAGCTAAAAAGGTCACTTTTCTCTACATTGCAAAAACACATGTTAATTCTGCAAAAGAATTACAGATTGAATAGGCCTCACTTTCATGTTTTTTATGTGCCATGTTTTTAACTTGCACCAAAATGTGCGTGGCAATTTAAATGCAGTCTGTCTGAAGCACAAAAAATAAAACAATGCCTGACTGCAGATGAAATCTGCTCCATCAGCTGTGCCTCAGTTTAGAGGTTTACAGCTGCTCTTTCAGCCCGTGCAATGACTAGAAGTTCCTTACAAAGCCAAACACACTGAGCATAACTACGCAAATAACAAGCACTGCCATAGCCAATAGGTCTCGCCTTTGGGACCTTATAAGTGTTTAGCCAATACTTATAAGGCCCTAAAGGCGAGACCTATTAGCTATGCCAATGCTTGTTCTGAGGTGTCTAAGTTCTCCCTGAGCTTGTAGATTGAGAACCTGATGGCCACTGGTTTACACATGCCCTCAGTTTCGGAGGTACTCTGTGAGCACAGAAGGTATGAGGTATAATGCTTTTACAATGTGTTGGTATGACATTCCATGCTGGGGCGTAACACAGGCTCCCGCAGCGCGGGGCCCCCAAGCTCCAGGGGCCCCCCTCAGCACAGCACTCTGGCTGCAGAGCTCCTGATTGAGCCCGGAGGGGGCACCTCCATGTGCCTTGCAGTGAGACCCCTTCGAGGTTCGTTACGCCATTGATTCGTTGACCCAAATTTCACCATTGCGCATTCTTGTTGTACTATTCTTCAGCTGCAAACATGCCTGAGGGTGGCATTGGTTTAAAACTTAAGTATGCATATAATTTTGTATTGGCATAATTGTGTCTGTGGGATTTTGGTTGCATGTAATGTGCTATCGAGATCACATTGAATAATGCTGCAGAGGCGCAACTAGAGCCAAATTTCAAGGGGAGGGGGGGTTAATAAAAATTCCGGGGGGGGGGCTAATTCTTCCAGCAATAGGCAGAGTGGAGATGCAGGGGCTCTAAGAAGGGGTGAAAAAACAACAAAGACTCGTTAACAAGTAGATGGTCTTTAAAAGACCTGTGAAGTACTCTGATGCTGCGATCAGATGAATGCCAGACCAGCCAGCCTACAGCAGCTCAAAACTTGTCTGTGTGTGTGCCCTGGAAGATGTCTCAGCCCGGGCGTCACACACGACAAGGTGGGGGGGGGGGGGGGGGTGGAGTGGCTGAAGCCCTTTGAGCCCTATGGGCGTTGTGCGCCTGCCACAGGGGAGATGAGAGGAACCACATTTAGTCCGTGGTTTAGGGTGACCAAACGTCCTAAATTTCCCCGGACGGTCCAAGTTTTTGGAGAGTGTCCCAGTGTACCAACACTTTTCTCCAAATTTAAGAAATGTCCTGGTTTTTGGGTAGTGCCTGGGTTTTTTAAAGAAAAGTTCCTCTTTTTAAGGGAGGGTCAGGTGAACCTGCACGTTAATCACAGTGTTATGCAGGCTCACATTTCGACCGGCCCTCTTAATAACGGGGATGGAAGTTCACTTCTTTAATCTCTCCTGCTGTGCTGCTTCACCTCACTCAAGCAGCACAGCAGGATTTAATGAGGAGTGAATCACGGCTGCAGAGGCCATAGGGCACGGCCAGGCCCACCAGCAGCCGGACCCTGGAGCTCTTCGCAGAACGGGAGGTAATGTGAAAAGAACAACACAAAATGTATATAATGTTATATATATATTTGTATATAAGAAGCCCTGAGACCTAATTGGACATTTAGTCCTATTTCTAAGTCTATGCCCATTCCGGTATTTCATTCTGAAAATCTGGTCACCCTACCGTGGTACCATGATTTCACATGTTGGTTCACTGCACTGTCTATGGATGAGATTAGGAACGTGTCTTCCTCCTCGTCACTGTCACGAGAGTTGTCTTGGATGAGCACTGCAGCTAAATTAGTGCAAAATGATTCATTTGATCACACAGAGCATTCCTTACCATCCTCTTCATCATCTCCGTTCTGTGTCCGTCCTACTGCTTCGCCTTTCGTAGGTGGTAGAATGTCACGCAACTTTAACTGCTGCTGTTTGGAGGAACACAGTCATTGACTCGAGTGACATCGACGGTGGCACTAATAGACAGTCCTTGGTTTTATTATTACAGTCTTTGTTTTTTAAACTCTAGAACCTGTAAGCCCAGCCACATATACACGTTTTCAGATTTACACATGCAAACGGCTCCTTGAATGAGGCCCAATGAATCTTATTAAGAGCAAGTCGTTACCCTGTCAATTTAGCATGAATCTGGCCCTCTAGGGCATATGTTGGACATCACTACATTAGGTTTTCTTAACAGCACCGCATGACATTTATTAAAATTCATATTATTGTCTAAATATGAACTTGGACACATTTAGAAGCAATTGACTGTCGATGTTGTCAAAACTCAGTTAACTTTCTGGTGTGCATTATGTAAATTGTTGATCTATTTATGTATGTTTAAGGAGGAAGTGATGAAGACTCTTTTTTTCTGGTTCCATTGTTCTTCCCATTTGGAAGATTAGTTTCTGAATTTGTAATAGCTTTGGTACCTTTTGACGAAACAGAACATGTTTCCCACAGTTGAGTTGGAATCATCCACCTCCACTTAAACCTGCCGATTTTCGTGCATCCATCAACTAGGTGAAAATGTATAAAAGAGCCCAAAAAGTGGCAAACACTGTAATAACGACTGCTCCATCTGTATTAGTCCAGGTATATATTTATTTCAAGCAGGTACAGGTAAAAGGTATTGACACAAACAGATCCAACTGATAACTAACTCCCACTATTCTGGAATACATGAGATACCAGGTGATGTATCATAGAACATAGAACACTCACCTGTAGTCATGGTAATAATGATGCAGAGATGCCACATCTCCCTTCTTTATAAAACTTATAAGTCTAATAATATGAAACAATATACTAGGTGAGGTGAGCAAACAAATTAAGATATCTAGTTGAAACAAATTGGAATTACAGAACATCACAAAATGAGATAAAAATTGAATATTACAAATTGGATTACAGAACACACTCTATTCCCCTCTTAACACAAAAATGTCACATTACATAACTTCTGTATTTAATAGGCACTTTAGTTACTCTACCAGAGCTGGTTGTACTTGAAACATTTTGTGCATTTCTCCGTGAATAGTTGACCTCAACAGAGGAGTGTCCCAACAAAGAACCATAATATTAGAAGGTGATGAACAAGTTGTATTTGAAGGAACATTTACATTATCAGTACTGTTAGAACTAGAGTCCATAACATCATCCCACATCCACGAAAATGAAGGAACGACATATTTTGCATTTTTTGAATTCTTATACAAACTCATCCTATTAAATGCCAAATATTCCCACCACTGAGTTTGGCTGATCTAGAATATGGCAACACAACCTGTAAGGGAGAAGAATATTTACTCAACCCTTTTAACTTTGTTTGGTAACTTTACTTTAACCCAATCACCCTTTTTTATAGTAAAATCATTGGCATTATGCATTTTGTCAAACTGAATTTTCCCAGCATCATGCATTTTCCTCATATTTGATCTCACCAAAGCTGGAGACCATTTGCTATGTATTTTTTTAACACTCCACGCCACATTGTCTTTGCAGAAAGGTTCTCTACCCCTTAAGATTCTAAAGGGGCTATATCCAGTTCCAGTAGGTGTAATTCTGTAAGCCCATAATGTGGCTAAAAGTTCCTTTTCCCAATCTTTACCAACATGTACTTCAGCTTGGACACTACCCATGATAACCCTGTTGAACCTCTCAACACAACCATTACCAGATGGGTTATATATAGGAGTGCATTTTTTGCAAATACCATTCCTTTCAAGAAATTTTTCATATTTAACTGAAGAAAAATGAGGACCATTGTCACTCAAGATTTCTTTTGGTATTCCATCTCTAATAAATAAACTTTTTTAAAAATTGACAACATGCTTGGAATACTCTAAAAGGTGATGAACATCCCAGCTTGTCGCCATTGTAATAACGACTGCTCCATCGGTATTAGTCCAGGTATATATTTATTTCAAGCAGGTACAGGTAAAAGGTATTGACACAAACAGGTCCAACTGATAACTAAATCCCACTATTCTGGAATACTTGAGATACCAGGTGATGCATCATAGAAGATAGTACACTCACCTGTAGTCATGGTAATAATGATGCAGAGACGCCACAAACACAATGTTAATTCACCGAGGGAAAAAACCTGAAATGCAACAAACCTCTGCATAGATTTCAACCAAAGTTAGCTAAGATGAAGGGACATGGCCCATCCCCTGGTACCTTTGCCATTTGGTGCAAATTCGTCAAATGAGGTCAAATAATTTTATACGTAGCTTCTCTGAAAAAGCTTCGTTCAAGTTTTTGCTCTAAATAAGGTAACATTTGTTTATAAAATCCAGAACATAAATTCCCTAAAAAAATTAGTGACATTATGTTTGCAACGTATAAATAAATACATTTAAAGTGATGATATACATAATGATATAAACATCGTCGCATGTTTCTCGAAATTAGACCAGATTACCAGATATTACCAAATAGGAGTCCAACAGATAAATTACCACCTTATCAGCACATGCTGGTTTGATGCTCTGCAAGAGACAGAACTTTGGGATTTCCTTATCGACTAGAGTTTGTTGACTGGAATCTGCAGGTCTCTTGCCTACATAGTTGCCATGACCAATAAAGATTACATTTTAATATATGCAACAGCCTTCTCTGAATAGTGCAGCAGGCTATGAGCAGTGCTTCAACGTATCTCGAAGTGCGAGCTGACAAAGCCAAGAGCAAGTGTTAGTTTCTACAAGGCACGTTCAGGTTCTGTGTTTTTGTATTCTCCTGCTGAGGAGTAAGTGCAGATCAGATGAAGGTCCAGGACATCAACTCACCTTGCCTTCCCAGAATGCAGAACTGTGTGCAGGTTGCTAAGCACACCAACATAATGTCTAGAATTCTGCCTCTAAGCATTCTTAGCCATCTAGAAGTCCTCTGAGAACTGACCAGTCAAAGAATGGGATGGATATAGAGGAGTAGGAAACAAAGGGTGCACTCCTACAAGATGCTGCAGTGATGTACATTGACCTGGACAAATCAACTCAACTGTTCATAGGTGCCAGGGCATGGCTTCCCTAAAGGACAAGTCGAGGAATCCAGTAACTTGCAAATGAAAAACAAAGAACATCGCCATTAAGTGTGGATGCTAGAACTGCCAAGACGGCCACCTATATCTGTACAGCAACAAGTTCAAGACTGTGATGGATCACAAAACCTTTGTCATTCTTTCACACACGTCTTTTGCAGAATGAGAAGGGGACACTTCAATTCCAGGTGTACACCTTCAACATAAAATACTACTCATGAATGAATAACAATGAGGATTATATTCGCTTGTGCAGAACACACCTTGATCTGATAAGAGAGCAGGATCTCAAACCGCATTGAAGGACTTATGTTTTTTTATCGTGCAAGGGGTAAATGTTCCTGAAATCATTATCGTCGAGTTAAATACAAGAGGCCAGTATCAAGGACTAATGTCTCCAAGCTCTCATAAAGGTGGCACAGTACCACAGTTGGAAGCACTTCTTGAGGTGATACTCCGGTACAAGCATCTCCTGGAATCCTATGGGTAGCCAGCAAAAGGTAAAGTTGTAAGAGGTCGCTACATTGTTAAACACTCTGGCCTGATAGCCCTCATTATGTAGATAGCAAATCAATGTCACCAAGGAATAGTTCAAATCAAAGGAGGTGTGGTACCCAGGCATTGGCACTCCTTGTTGTGTATGCTTCTGAGTCACGCACGCTCTTTCTCGCGTGCTGTTTCTCTTGCGCGCTGTTTTCTCGCGCATTGTGTTTCTTTGAATAACATGTTGCTGTTTAAATGTGTTGCATTGCTTCATGGCACGATCTGTTATCGGGCCGTTTCACAGTTAAGAGATGTAGAGTCAGTTGCTGTATGCTGACCGATGTATTAGGATGTGTCACTAGGAGATGCTTCTTTTATCCACGAATAAACTACATCCTTTCAACTAAACCTTTGTGATCGTGACTCAACACTCCTGTCAAGGAAATAGTCTGTATACGTTGTTAGCATGATAAACTAAATCCCAACGCCAGATCCACAGGAACCCTCGGTTAAACTGAGCTTTGAGCTTTCTGTTCAAGTAGGTGACACCCAGAAGTTTCATTTGGAGGTAAATAAGGCTTTATTGTAATAACTATCGAGAGTCTGTGCTCCTCCACTCCTGCCTCAGCAACCACCACTCCAGAATGACCGGAGAACCTGGAACAAACTAGAGTTCCAAGGATGACCCGTCAACCTTGCGCGGCAGGCTACAGAGAAAGGAGAGGGAACCATCATGACACTTTCCAAGAAATTGGATGGATCACAGCTATTGTTGGCAACTGCCTTTAGCACACATCCCTTGGTAGAATTAATACGCATTATCTCCTTTGAAATAGTTTTAAAAGGTTCATAGCTGCTAATGAAATCCAAGAAGATTGTAGCAATAAAAGATGAGTCTTTTATTGATTAAAATCCAATTTATTGCAAGTATAAAACTCCACCCGATCACGAAGCGTCTGACCAGCGGCGAGCCAGTGGTGACTATGGCCAACCGCAGAACAGGCGTTCATGCGCGAGTGACAAGCATTCAATTATAAACATGTTTATACACGCGCAGCAGCGCGAACATACACCGCGCGGAACATCGCGCGGTGTATGACATAATCATTACACTACATCACCTTCCCCCTTACAACAACAAACAACCTGAAAATAAAATAAAATAAACATTCAAAATCTAACAAATTCATTATATCTCTCCGGTGCTCTAATAGGTCTGCCAAAGGAAGAAAGGGTTTGATCATTAGCAACATTTCGTGGATTAACAACATTCCTAGTACATTGTTGACTATTAGTTTGAATAGGCAGTGGTTCAGCATGAGCAGGTTCTTTTAAGACATTAGGCACACTCAACAAAAAGCTCCAATCTAAACCATCTGAATGATCTTTCCTATGTCTACCCCCAATGATCCCAGCCTGTTGATTCGTCACTTTTACTAACTGGCGCTTATTCCACCAACCCTTTTTTCCCAGAAATGCAGCTCCCTTGCTAACTTTCAAAACTTGAACTGGTGCAAAGAATTTCGAACGACCTTTGACTACTCTTCCTGGATTCTTAATTAACACCCAATCACCAGCAAAGATATCCACAACTTTACCATCCATCCCTCCATCAAAATGTAACTTCATTCGAGTTTGCTTGTCCTGAACAGACCTCCTAACCAAATTTAAATCTGCCACTTTCTTGATAGTATTCTGACTCAACCAAGAAGGGAACAAAAGAGAACGATTTTCCCTCTCTCTCAAAAGAGAAAATGGAGATACACCAGTAACAAAATGAGGGGACGTATTATAATGCCACACCTTTTGTTTGTCAAAATCCTCCACCTTGTAATTATGACACTGCGGTCTGAATGCCTTCTTTAATTACCTTATTCCCCCTCTCAACTAGACCATTGGAAGCTGGAGAATATAATGCCACTTTCAAATGTTTGATATCCAACTCCTTCAAAAACCTACACATTTTTTCTGAGACAAAATGTGTCCCATTGTCGGTGACAATTAATTTAGGGGTCCCTTCCAAATCAAAAATTCTTTTGAGACTAGATATAGTTGAATCCGAATCCGGCGATTTCACAAAATCAAAATACATCCACTTTGAAAAATAATCGACCAACAGAATCACATACTTATTCTCCTGCTCCAGGACAGAATACGGCCCTGAAAAATCAACACCCACTTTTTCCCAAGCCGAGTTTGGAAACTCAGTCGGGTGCAAAGGAACCTTTATAGTGCGCCAATGTTTGTCAGACATCAAACATTCGGGACAAGAATCAATCAAATTCCTGACCTGAATATCAATTAAGGGCCACCAATAATGTTGTTTAATACGCATAACCGTTTTCGTCACCCCTAAATGACCTTGGTGTGCCTTATTGATAATTGACTCACGCAGTCTGAAAGGTGGAACACATTTTTTGCCTCTACGAATTATACCATTCTCCACCGAAAGTTCCTCCGCAACTTGTGCAAAGCTACGCAAATCTCCACTCAAACCCCTAAGTTCTGGCCAACAATGAGTAGCATGGTCGATGACTTTCAAAAGTACATTGTCCACTGAGGCAGCTTCTTTCCAGTCACTCTCCGAAATAATATCACCCATCTCATTCACAGCATCCACTACAGTAACACACTCCACGTCTTCCACTAGAAAGTCTTCTTCATCATCCTTAGTCATAGCCATCCTGGATAAACAATCGGCACGAAAATTCTTGCCTCCCAGAATATGCTTAACCGTAAAATTAAACTCTTGCAACTTCGACACCAATCTCATAAGTCTTGCTGACATAGAAGCCGAGCTAGATTTATTAAAAATATAAACTAAAGGCTTGTGGTCAGTAACTAACTCAAATTTCCTTCCCCAAATATACATTTTAAATTTGTGAACCGCCAGCCACATGCTAGAGCCTCTCTCTCTATTGTACTGTATCTTTGTTCAAAATCCTTAAGCGCTCTAGAAGCGAACGCAACGGTTTGCTCCTGACCGTTAACTCTCTGAGTGAGAACAGCACCCAGGCCAGAAATGCTGGCGTCCACTGTAATAATAGAAACCGCATCCTCCCTAAAAGCGTGTATGGCTTTAGCTGAAACAATTATTTTTTTCACCTCACAAAAAATTCTGTTTAACTCGTCTGTCCAAACAAAACTGGAACCCTTCCGCAAGAGATATCTTAAAGGTTCAACCAATTGGGAATAAGATTGAACAACCCTAGCATAGTACTCAGCTAAGCTGAGGAAAGACCGTAAAGCGTCTTTATCAGTTGGAGGTTTCGCATCCTCAATAGCCCTGATAACTGAGAACTTGGGAGTGATACCCTAGTCAGAGACTGTATGACCCAAATAATCAATCTTGTTAACAGCAAATTTACATTTATCGCTGCGGACTGTCATATTTCTGGACATTAAAATTGAAAGCACATGTCTTAAAATCCTGTTATGCTCATCTAAGGATTTTGCAAAAATTAAAATATCATCAAGAAATGCTTACACCCCTGACATCCCTTGAAATAACAAATCCATGAGTTTCTGAAAAACGCTACCGGCCAAAGCCAACCCGAAGGGAAGTCGTGGAAATTTAAAGGCACCAAAAGGGGTGATAAAAGATGTAAGTTCTTGAGACTCTTTTGATAATGAAACTTGATGATACGCTGACCTCAGGTCGATCAGCGAGAACCATCTAGCGTCCCCTATGTTCGCCAGAAGCTCATGGATCCTAGGGAGTGGGTGACAGTCCACGATAATATTCTTATTCAGGGAGTGCAAATCTGCACACAGCCTAATATCCCCTGTCTTTTTGCGGGCAACCACGATCGGAGCCACCCATTGAGAGGAATTAATAGGCGCTACGATGCCCTGCTCACATAAATCATTCAGCATTTTCTTCAATTCCGATCTAACACTCAAGGGAACCGCCCGTACCTTATGTGCAACAGGCTGAGCCCCGGGGATCAACCTGATTTTATGTTCAAACCCTTTTACACTTCCAACCACTTCTTTAAAAACAGGTTTGGACTCAATGAGGATGTCTTGAACAGCTAAAACATTTGTATCATCACAATCCACTATGGAAACAGGTAAATCATTGTTCATGAACTTAAGCAATTCACCCACTTTAATAGGGTCATCATCCCCAGGAACCAGATGTAGACCCATCCGAGCAAGATCTTTCCACCCCACTATGTTCCTTCCTTTTTCAGCCACATAAATCTTAGTTACTGTTTCCCTCCCAAGGCATTGACCCAAAACCTGAAAAATAACCAATCATGTTGATATCCTTTTCACCAAATACCTTGGGGTTAACATCAGATTTTATCAGCTCAACTCTTCTATTCCATTTTTCATAGAACGTTGAGTCTCTTAGAATTGTGAATGGGGAACCTGAATCTGCCATATCCTGTAATAGAACACTATCCATGATTGCAGAACATAAAAGAGCCTTGATAGAGTCTACATCCCCATTACAATCCAAATTTACAACAATATTCTTGAAAGAATTTGAGCAAGAATCAACATCATACTCAATGAAGTTTACATTTGGAGGTTTCTTTGCAAACCTGCATACTCCTTGGAAATGACCAATCCGATTGCAAACAGTACAACGTTTCTTAAGTGCTGGACAGTTTGGAGCGTTGCCTATGTGGTCTTTAGAACCACATCTGTAACAAAATACAATCTGTTTCCTCTGAAAAGGTTTAGAACCAAACTGTGTTTTACCTTTAGGGTTGATCGCACAAACAGTTCCTTCCTGATCAGAATCAGAAAAGTCAACCACATTTACTCCTTGTTTGATTGGTCCCATCACAACCTTACTAGACAACGAAGCCCGCTCAATACTTAAAGCGAGATCAATTACCTCGTTTAAAGATGGATTTTTACACCCAAGAATCCTTTGTTTAATTTTTCTTGAAGCGCAATTGAACACAAATTGATCTCGTATGAACTTATCTGGTGAAGGTTCAAAGTCACATGTAATGGCTAGAACTCTAAGAGCAAAAATATACTCTTCCACTTTCTCCTCCTCCTTTTGTTTCCTTGCATAAAAATTGTGACGTTCCAGCATAATATTAGGTTCATCACAGAACTGCTTTTTAGGTCTAGCAATGGCTTCAATATAAACATTCCAAGGATTCTCTCCACTTTCATCTTGAGAAACAGGAGGAGCTATAGGGGTAATGCTTTTAAAAATTCTCTGAGCAGCCTGACCAAGACATCCAAAAAGAATCACAAACTTGCGTTGAGAAGAATATTCTGAAGCATCAATTGCAATCAAATGATTTTCGAATAAACCAAACCATTCAGTCCATATAATATATGGAGTTCCTGGTTTACTCAAAAATGGGGGTGGTTGAGTGATCTGATGCCATTGGTTCTTTCTTCAAGTAAATGGGTTGTGCACCGCTCCTGGATAGTTGTGTGCTACTTAAACTGTGCTCTGGGGTATCACCTCCCTTCAAGGTGTGTTCAGATACTCTACTGGTGGCACACCTGTTCCATCACATGTGTGTCACCCTAGGCACAAGTATCGAATGCTGGTTCCCAGCTCTGGTAAACAATATCGTTCATACTGTAGTTTGATTTCACTCGTAGTCTTTAATTCTTATTTTCAACAGTTCATTCACATTAGATTCCAATTAGGTCATGTTAGGCGTAGACATAAATCATTCCAATGCATTTCGGTGCAATTAACACCTTCATCAGGGAACGCCTGAAAATTAAACATGAACATATTTTGTAATCAGCAACTTCATCTCTATCTCAAAAATTCATAAAAACTCATATTAATGCAATGAATACAACTGAAATATCGTGTTATAAACCTCAGTATCTCTATTTATACGGCTGTTGTCAAAAAGTATTTGTTGGTGTATAACACTCGTAAAGGATTTTAACTCCCTGTTCTAACCGTTCGCTCGTGTGACATTACGCGCCTATTACTGCCCGCTTGGGCGTTCGCACGATACAGCGAGCGTCTTCTCTGCCGTTACGGGGTGTACCCCGACTTTGTCTCTCACCTTAATCTTAACAGGGTCAATCCCAGTTACGCGCAGCCCCTCCGCTCCGTGTAGCTGCAACGATGTCAGTTCAAACACGATTTCTGCGCATGCGCGGCTTAAAGGAGTTCCGGGTTTTAAAAAAAAAAATGCTCAAAAGTAACTTTGTGTTCCGAGGCAATACCCTTGGATACACAACATACGCTCATCGCGCTCCAATCTTACGGATCCTACGCTATCCACATTGTCGAATGTTGAGCTTTGACATACATAATACAATGAATATTATTAAAGCATAAACTGCAAGCTTTACAATGATCATCGCTCTTTATAGGTAACAAGTAAATTCCATTCTTTCGTTAAGCCCAATAGGCTTCAGGCTACTTAGATGGTAAATCCAATGATTTTCCCTCTGTAAGAGGATTTTCTTGTTCAGGGGTCCTTTTTAGGTCGAGCAGACCTACCCTCAATGCGTGAGCATTGAAGGTGTCTGCTTCAGACCTATTGTGGCCCGTTAGTGAGAATGCTGGGGAATGAGGACACCAATCTGTTACGAGCTCGCAGTTTTCCCCGCGGGAGCGCGCGTCTGACCCGCGCTTGCGCAGATCAACTCACAGCCCCTGCTCGCAAACAGCCAGCCCCCACCCCTCTGCATGCACGCATACACAGGCGCGCGTGCGCACACACACACACACACACACACAGGCGCGCGCATGCACACGCAGCCATACGACACACATACAGGCTCAATCACACACAGTCACCTATGCGCACACACAGTCACGCACGCGCGCACACACACACTCCCCCCCCTCCCCTCCCAGGCATACACACAGGCACGCACGCACTTCACTTCAGCCCTGGGCCCCACTCACCGACTGCGCTCTTCCGGCGGGCTCCTCACGGCGCGGCTCGTCTCCTCTTCTCAATCGGGCTCGCGGACCTCGGGAGGCGGGACTTCCGGTCGGCCGCGACCTGATTCGCCGGCCGGCCAAGAGCTTCCGGGTCGCCGCGGGAATATTATTCGCAGGAATGAAGGAATATACGAATGTTGAATACTACTATATAACGGCTGGTAGTAGGACATTGTTATTTTTACATGGAGCGTTGAGTTTGGATAGGGATCTTTCTATCAGCCACTTTAGTTAACATACAGTACTCTGCTCAAATACGAATGGTCGGAGGGTTTTTATCCGAAGCAGATAGCAAAAGTCTCCATGAGAATGGGATTCATTTGAATTAATAATACTAACATGGATATATTCAAGGTGGCATTCTTGTTCAAACATGTAGGTGGCTTAAAGAAAGTGCCTTTATAGACTTGTGGTCGTCAGTTTAGCAGAATAATGATTTACTTTAATATAGTTCGAGAGATGTTGGGATAGCTTTAAGGACACAGGATCTTAGAGAGGTTGAAGTGTAAACAGTTGCTGGGTAATGAATTTGCATTTTTTTATTTTTTTATTTTATACGAGCAGAGTGCCTCGCAAAACAAAAGTTGTAGAAGGTAAATTTGCCAGTAAAAGGATAGCGCACTCGGATTTCGAGTGTTTCGTACAATGGAGGCTTTGGTATATTCCATGGGGTTGGTATTGTATTGTCGTAATGAAGGGCTTCCGAGTTCAAGTTGAAAGATCATTCTGATGGGTAGCGGACAGAACAGGAAGCCCGGTACATTCATCAATGAAAGGGAAAGATGATTGGTCGAAATACAGCAACTGGACATACTTGCTGTAACTTTCGGTTTCGGGCGGGCATAGTATTTATGAAATGTGTGTATCGTAAAAATTAGTATGCAAGAGTCAGTGATATGGATAGCACACTCGGATTTCGTGTGGCTCATACATTCAGGGCGTCTGTTTTTTCAATACGGTTGACACTATAATTGCGTGAAGACAGGGTTCCCCGTGCTAAATTGCAGGATTATTCTACATGGATAGTAGACTGGAGAGGGAGCAGGGTGCACGCAATACTGAAAGGGAGAGATGATTGGTTATAGTGTAGCCAACCGGAAATGTTTGCTGTAATTTCCAGTTTTTGGCGGGCATAACGCTTATGGAACGGGTATCTTTGGCTAATAAGACGGTGGTTGGTTGAACCAGGATAGGAAACAGTTTGTTATATATGTTTTTTTACCCATAAACAGGTGAGAATGGGGTGCAACGTACAGAAGATAGACTATAGCGGTCTGGCTGAATAGGCAATAATTGTCTAACAAGGATATTTTTTTATTGTATTTATTTTACTATATACAGATGGTGCGATTAGTGAATTCGAAATGGTATGGGAATTTTGGACCTGGTTAATAGTTCTATGAGCACTCGAAAATCCAAAGAAATTAACTGTATATAGAGGTGAGTGCATTACAATATTGCGCATCAATATTCGCATGGTTGTGCGATAAGAACAAGGATCCCATGGCTCTCAGATTACATTTTCAAACGAACAACAATGGCGCAGGATTCATATCATGCTATTTCAACTCTGTGTGCGTGCCCTCTTCGTATGGAGCAGGGATGTGTTTGGATATTTCATCAAGGCCGGCGGTTGGCACTGTTCACGCACCACCAGTCGTTCTTGGGCTTCTCAGCTGACCGCAGCTTGGAGTATGTGGCATGGTAGTGCATTTCTGATTAGCCCCCAGGGATTCCGCAGGTAAGAGGAACAATGGATGACTGCGGAGTGGGAGGTGGAGATCTCGACGCAAGGAGGTCTCTGTGGCATTCAGCGCATGGTCTTTGCTTTCCCCTAACCCGTAATGCCTTGTGCTTTTATCCGGTGGATACCTGGTGACTGGACACCATCATAGCCAACGCTGATATGGTGAGGTCTGCTTCGCATGTGGATTTTTTAGGCAATGTTCTTCCTGACCCTGCACAGTGATTAACTTTCATAGACTTCATGGTGCATTCATAATGGAGACTATGTGATACCTGCAGCATAAGGATGTGTTTCAGCTCACATTTGTTTATACAATGAAAATCAATCTCGGGGGCCTAAAGTACAATGGTAAAACCTTGTTTGTTTGACTATTTTCTCGTAAGGCATTGAACTTTCCGACTGCCGGTTTCATCGTGCATGCTATGGTTTAGATGTCTATTTGAACTTACAATGTACATTTTCAAAGCCTATTGACTGCCGTTTGGGCCAGTTCAGGAGTTTGGATGTGAGGGAGAGGGGGCTTATGGGATATGTAGTCCTGTTGGTTGCTGCATGAAGGGGCAGCCTTAGAGCTCTTTGAAATACACACTATGAGGCAGAGTTTCACAGTCAGGCATACGCTTGACTGGGTGTGAGCTCTTTGTTGCCCAGTGCTGA
The DNA here is from genome assembly GCF_964263255.1 of Lissotriton vulgaris. Lineage (NCBI taxonomy): Eukaryota > Metazoa > Chordata > Amphibia > Caudata > Salamandridae > Lissotriton > Lissotriton vulgaris. The sequence continues at coordinate 761,106,842 of NC_141697.1, read as the reverse complement.
GAGGTAATTAACACAGCATTTAATAATCACGCTATCCCTCTCCATCATAAGTGATAATTACCGGCATGGCCTCTATTGGTCTCTATGTTCAATCCATGAGGTAGCTGCTTAAAGACACATATCTTTCATTTATCACTCTCACGCAGTATACCCAAGATTTTGAAGTGTTTTGTTATACATGTTTGCGCCATTTCATATTCATATGGGATTATTTTGGCAGGGGTTCTGATAGATTATGAAAGACACAATATAGATATAAATGTGTACTGTGCACATTATAGATATATCGTGGGGGTCCGATGTTACACTATGCAAGTTGAGGGGTTTATCATATTTACACTATGCACGCTGCATTTTGATTGATATATATTATCTTTTTTTCTTTATTATCGTTGTGTAATGTAAGCACTTCCTGTATAGCGCACTGCGACATAGCAGGTATACTGGCGGTGTGAGACGGGAGGCCTTTGACAAGGAAGTAAGTTAGCCTGATAATCTGGGATAGAGCCAGGTCTTTATTTTTCTTCTAAACTGCAACAGATCATTAATTCGCTGCAACTCCGAGGGTATGTTGTTCCAAAGCCTTGCTGCAGCAACACTGAAGACTTGTCCCCCCAGTTTAGCTCTTTTAATCGGGGGTACCTTCAACCAGTTGGCCAAAGATGACCGGACACAACAGGTAGGAGCATACCAGCTGAATTTTTTCTGCAACGGTAAGGGCCCCAATCCATGCAATGCCTTAAACACGACACAGAGGGACTTAAAATGAATCCTCTGCAAAACAGGGAGCCAGTGGTGCTCCGTTAGGGCCTTGGAGGCAGAAGACTGGCGAGGTCTCATCAAGTCCAGCTTAGCTGCCACATTCTGGATTCTTTGTAATCTCCCAATTAAATATTTTGGAGATTCCAATAGTAGTGCATTAAATAATCCAGTCTGCTCATGGTATCTATTTTATTTATATTCATCCACAAATATTTTTGTAGACCAAAGAGGAAGCTGCAGCTAAGTCTTTTGCACATTTATTTAAACATAAAATGGCTCTGTTGAATATAGACCCCACCTTCCTACACTTTTCACCACAGCCCTTCAATGCAATAGGTTTCACAGTGACGCAAATTTATGCAATTGACATTGTAAATTACAATGCCTTTTATTAATGTTTTTTAAAAAGAAAACAAAATAAAAGGCATTGTTATTTAGCAATGCCAAAAGCTCGAACTTTAATAATGCGAGACCTATTGCATTGCAAATGCTTGTTTTGGTACAATTTCCAATACACAAGCCCTCAATTGGCTGATGTTGTGTTTTTTATCCATAAAATGTGCGGCCACAGTAGATTTCAATTGTCCTGTTCTGATATTGCTTTTATGTTCATTCAAGCGGGTCTTCAGTTTCCGTTCAGTGTGGCCCACATAACCCTGTCCGCATGGGCATTTCAATAGGTATATGATATTGGTGGTGTCACATGTGGCATTGAGGTTTAAGGGAATTTTATGACCTTTCATCGGGTGAGTGATGCTGGCACCCTTCATTATGTTATGACAGTTTCCACAGTTCAAACATGGTACTGTTCCTCTAAATGTCTGTTTGCTTGTCCTCTCTTTTGGAGTATTTAATAGTTCACCTATATTTTTACCTCTGGTGAATGCGAATAGTGGTTCCTGTTGAAATATACCTTTGAAATCCGGTTCTAGTTGAACCATTTGCCAATTTTTTCGAATGATTTTTTTGAAGTTTGTGCTTACATTGGAATATTTGCTGACACACGTAATTCGTTGTTCGTTGGTTTTCGGTATCACTGTTAGCAACTTTGTCCTGGTCTTTCTTTCAGTTCTTCCCCTTGACTCTTTGATAATGTTGTGTGGATATCCTCGAGCTTCGAATCTTTCAGCCATAATGTCTAGTTGTTGTTGACAAATGTTCTCTCGGGAGACCAACCTTTTCACTCTAAGAAATTGAGATAGGGTAGATGTGTTTTCAATGATTGAGGATGGTGACTTTGATATTGCAATAAGTTATTCCTATCTGTAGGTTTGCGATATATGTTCGTGGTGAAGGTTGTTCCTGTTTTTGAAATCTCTACATCAAGAAATTGAATGACATCCTAACTCAAGTTCCAGGTGAATCCAATTCTGTCATTTGTGATGTCCAAAGTTTCTAGCTTTTGTTTTAATGATTCTTCTGTGCCTTTCCATATAAGAAAGATATAATCAATGAACCTCACAAACATGAGGAGGTTAGTGGCCCGTTCATCATCATGGTAATTGTGTTGGTCTTCAAATGCCGTCATAAATAGATTGGCATACGCCGGTGCGCGCAATTCCCCATCGAAGTACCATTTAGTTGGATAAACCATTTGTCTTTAGAGCAAAAGTAGCCATTGTAGAGTGTGAACTGCATTAGTTCCATTAGACAAATGGTTTATCCAACTAAATGGTACTTCGATGGGGAATTTGAAGACCAACACATTTACCATGATGATGAATGGGCCACTAACCTCCTCATGTTTGTGAGGTTCATTGATGATATCTTTCTTATATGCAAAGGCACAGAAGAATCATTAAAACAAAAGCTAGAAACTTTGGACACCAAAAATGACAGAATTGGATTCACCTGGAACTTGAGCAAGGATGTCATTCAATCTCTTGATGTAGAGATTTCAAAAACAGGAACAACCTTCACCACGAACATATATCGCAAACCTACAGATAGGAATAACTTATTGCAATATCAAAGTCACCATCCTCAATCATTGAAAACACATCTACCCTACTCTCAATTTCTTAGAGTGAAAAGGTTGGTCTCCGAAGAGAACATTTGTCAACAACAACTAGACATTATGGCTGAAAGATTCGAAGCTCGAGGATATCCACACAACTTTATCAAAGAGTCAAGAGGAAGAACTGAAAGAAAGACCAGGACAGAGTTGCTAACAGTGACACCGAAAACCAAGGAACAACGAATTACGTGTGTCAGCAAATATTCCAATGTAAGCACAAAGTTCAAAAAAATCATTCAAAAAAATTGGCTAATGGTTCAACTAGAACCGGATTTCAAAGGTATATTTCAACAGGAACCACTATTCCCATTCACCAGAGGTAAAAATGTAGGTGAACTATTAAGTACTCCAAAAGAGAGGACAAGCAAACAGACATTTAGAGGAACAGTACCATGTTTGAACTGTGGAAACTGTCATAACATAATGAAGGGTGCCAGCATCACTCACCCGATGAAAGGTCATAAAATTCCCTTAAACCTCAATGCCACATGTGACACCACCAATATCATATACCTATTGAAATGCCCATGCGGACAGGGTTATGTGGGCCACACTGAACGGAAACTGAAGACCCGCTTGAATGAACATAAAAGCAATATCAGAACAGGACGATTGAAATCTACTGTGGGCGTACATTTTATGGATAAAAAACACAACATCAGCCAATTGAGGGCTTGTGTATTGGAAATTGTACCAAAAAAAGAAGGACCCTTGAACAAGAAAATCCTCTGACAGAGGGAAAATCATTGGATTTACCATCTAAGTAGCCTGAAGCCTAATGGGCTTAACGAAAGAATGGAATTTACTTGTTACCTATAAAGAGCGATGATCATTGTAAAGCTTGCAGTTTATGCTTTAATAATATTCATTGTATTATGTATGTCAAAGCTCAACATTCGACAATGTGGATAGCGTAGGATCCGTAAGATTGGAGCGCGATGAGCGTATGTTGTGTATCCAAGGGTATTGCCTCGGAACACATAAAGTTACTTTTGAGCATTTTTTTTTTTTAAACCCCGGAACTCCTTTAAGCCGCGCATGCGCAGAAATCGTGTTTGAACTGACATCGTTGCAGCTACACGGAGCGGAGGGGCTGCGCGTAACTGGGATTGACCCTGTTAAGATTAAGGTGAGAGACAAAGTCGGGGCACACCCCGTAACGGCAGAGAAGACGCTCGCTGTATTGTGCGAACACCCAAGCGGGCAGTAATAGGCGCGTAATGTCACATGAACGAACGGTTAGAACAGGGAGTTAAAATCCTTTACGAGTGTTATACACGAACAAATGCTTTTTGACAACAGCCGTCTAAAGAGAGATACTGAGGTGTATAACACGATATTTCAGTTGTATTCATTGCATTAATATGAGTTTTTATGAATTTTTGAGATAGAGATGAAGTTGCTGATTACAAAATATGTTCATATGTTTAATTTTCAGGCGTTCCCTGATGAAGGTGTTAATTGCACCGAAATGCATTGGAATGATTTATGTCTACGCCTAACATGACCTAATTGGAATCTAATGTGAATGAACTGTTGAAAATAAGAATTAAAGACTACAAGTGAAATCAAACTACAGTATGAACGATATTGTTTACCAGAGCTGGGAACCAGCATTCGATACTTGTGCCTAGTGTGACACACCTGTGATGGAACAGGTGTGCAACCAGTAGAGTATCTGAACACACCTTGGAGGGAGGTGATACCCCAGAGCACAGTTTAAGTAGCACACAACTATCCAGGAGCGGTGCACAACCCATTTACTTGAAGTTAGTACCACGTTTACCCCCCACAGGGAAGTAGCACGCCCATCAGTAAAAATGCAGTACGAGGACATAACCCACTCAACGGACAAAAGGGCGGAAACCTTTGCATTCATGGCAGAGGCTAGTGAAAGAATCTACTCTTTAATCCAAATGGAAACTACCGAACATACATTTAGTCAAAATAAAGAACAACACATCAAACATCTACTCTAGCTCACAAGGAAAGAGATCAATCAGCGGCTCCACGATAGCACAATGGTTAAATATCATAAAGCCCAACGCATTCCTAGAGACCTCTGGATCGCTCTAAGACCTTCTCTTTGCAAAAACTCCAAACCCTTCACCGATCGTTGGTATGCAATTTTAAACAAATGCAGTTTAGACCTTATATTGTTGATAATAGAGGAACTATCTAAAATTCTTGAACTCAAACAAGAAATTGAAACTACCACAGAAGAACTCAAAAAAGGAGTTTCTGAAGATGAATTGAAAAAGATACTGGATGACATTAACAGCCAACTCCAACGTCATACGGAAGAGGTCAATAAGAGGAAATTAAGAAAACATAAGCGAGACACATTGGACTATAAACTTCAAGAGGTTTATACTTGGGCTGAAGTTTATGCAAAACGTCGTCAAACCAGACAATATACCTCACAGGCGGACACATCCTCAACTGATAGTGATAAACCAACTAACGACTCACGAAAAACAACCAAAACACCTAGACCACAGAACACAGAAGCACAACCCACACCTGAGGCTTTTTTAGGCGAAGGCCTAGAAGAAACAGTAGACCCCGGAGGGGACGCAGCAAAAACAAAAGAAAAAAATTCAGCCACAAACAAGGAATGTGACTTCAAAGAAGGACAAAAAGAAAAACCGTTAAACGATCTAGAGAATTAGGTCATAAACATTTCAGATCAACATTTGAGTACTATCCAAATACAAACACTACAACGAGGGCTGTCATTTGTACCTACAGCCCGTACTAACCAACTTGAACTTGAAGTGAGTCTTTTTAAACTCACACGGAAAATGAAATTAAGACATTTTTTTGAAAATGTGGTCACTAACCCAACACCGAAACAGGAAGACGAGTTGAAAGGACTAAAAACCAAGAGCACCTACATGCCACCCACGTCGCACAAAACCATTGATCTATTCGAGAACTTATGCAAACAAGAAATAAGCAAAATCAATACCAACAAGAAAAACAAATATCAGAATATGTCCAACAAGGAATTTGGAGTTATAGAAGGCATAGCTACCAATCAGAAAATAATGTGTCAAAAAGCTGATAAGGGAGGAGCGATGGTGATACTCAATACTGCATTCTACGAAAATACAGTCAAAGAACATTTAGAGGACCCGAACCTATACATGGAAATTCAAGCGAATCCCTCTGAAGAAATGAGAAAGACTCTACAAGACATCCTTAAGAAAGCAGTCACTAATAGAATCATCGCTGAGAAAGTAAGAAAGTATCTCACACAAGACAGCCCCAGGAGCCCATATATGTACATGGTAACAAAAGTACATAAAGACTTGTTTAAACCACCTTGTCGTCCAATAGTCTCCACAAAAATGAGCATTCATGAACCTGTAGGAAAATATATCGATAAACATCTACAACCATTGGTATCTAAGAGTTAGTCACATATAAAAGACACCACAGATTTTTTGATAAAACTACAACAAGTGGTGATACGTGACGATAGTATAATGGCAACAGTTGATGCAAAAAGCGTTGTACACCTCGATACCTCACAAAGAAGGCTTGGAAGCCATAGAAAATGCTTTGCTACAGAGTTCATACCCCCACGACTTACAAGTGTTCCTAATGGATCTAATGCAGTTCACACTCTACAATAGCTACTTTTGCTCTAAAGACAAATGGTTTATCCAACTAAATGGTACTTGATGGGGAATTGCGCCGCACCGGCGTATGCCAATCTATTTATGACGGCATTTGAAGACCAACACATTTACCATGATGATGAATGGGCCACTAACCTCCTCATGTTTGTGAGGTTCAAGGATGATATCTTTCTTATATGGAAAGGCACAGAAGAATCAGTAAAACAAAAGCTAGAAACTTTGGACACCGAAAATGACAGCATTGGATTCACCTGGAACTTGAGCAAGGATGTCATTCAATTTCTTGATGTAGAGATTTCAAAAACAGGAACAACCTTCACCACGAACATATATCGCAAACCTACAGATAGGAATAACTTATTGCAATATCAAAGTCACCATCCCCAATCATTGAAAACACATCTACCCTACTCTCAATTTCTTAGAGTGAAAAGATTGGTCTCCGAAGAGAACATTTGTCAACAACAACTAGACATTATGGCTGAAGGATTCGAAGCTCGAGGATATCCACACAACGTTATCAGAGAGTCAAGGGGAAGAACTGAAAGAAAGACCAGGACAGAGTTGCTAACAGTGACACCGAAAACCAAGGAACAACGAATTACGTGTGTCAGCAAATATTCCAATGTTAGCACAAACTTCAAAAAAATCATTCGAAAAAACTGGCAAATGGTTCAACTAGAATAGGATTTCAAAGGTATATTTCAACAGGAACCACTATTCGCATTCACCAGAGGTAAAAATATAGGTGAACTATTAAATACTCCAAAAGAGAGAACAAGCAAACAGACATTTAGAGGAACAGTACCATGTTTGAACTGCGGAAACTGTCATAACATAATGAAGGGTGCCAGCATCACTCACCCGATGAAAGGTCATAAAATTCCCTTAAACCTCAATGCCACATGTGACACCACCAATATCATATACCTATTGAAATGCCCATGCGGACAGGGTTATGTGGGCCACACTGAACGGAAACTGAAGACCCGCTTGAATGAACATAAAAGCAATATCAGAAAAGGACAATTGAAATCTACTGTGGCCGCACATTTTATGGATAAAAAACACAACATCAGCCAATTGAGGGCTTGTGTATTGGAAATTGTACCAAAAAAAGAAGGACCCTTGAACAAGAAAATCCTCTTACAGAGGGAAAATCATTTGATTTACCATCTAAGTAGCCTGAAGCCTATTGGGCTTAACGAAAGAATGGAATTTACTTGTTACCTATAAAGAGCGATGATTATTGTAAAGCTTGCAGTTCATGCTTTAATAATATTCATTGTATTATGTATGTCAAAGCTCAACATTCAACAATGTGGATAGCGTAGGATCCGTAAGATTGGAGCGCGATGAGCGTATGTTGTGTATCCAAGGGTATTGCCTCGGAACACATAAAGTTACTTTTGAGCATTTTTTTTAAAAAAAACCCAGAACTCCTTTAAGCTGCGCATGCGCAGAAATCGTGTTTGGACTGACATCGTTGCAGCTACACGGAGCGGAGGGGCTGCGCGTAACTGGGATTGACCCTGTTAAGATTAAGGTGAAAGACCAAGTCGGGGCACACCCCGTAACGGCAGAGAAGACGCTCGCTGTATCGTGCGAACGCCCAAGCGGGCAGTAATAGGCGCGTAATGTCACATGAACGAACGGTTAGAACAGGGAGTTAAAATCCTTTACGAGTGTTATACACCAACAAATGCTTTTTGACAACAGCCGTCTAAAGAGAGATACTGAGGTTTATAACACGATATTTCAGTTGTATTCATTGCATTAATATGAGTTTTTATGAATTTTTGAGATAGAGATGAAGTTGCTGATTACAAAATATGTTCATATGTTTAATTTTCAGGCGTTCCCTGATGAAGGTGTTAATTGCACCGAAATGCATTGGAATGATTTATGTCTACGCCTAACATGACCTAATTGGAATCTAATGTAAATGAACTGTTGAAAATAAGAATTAAAGACTACGAGTGAAATCAAACTACAGTATGAACGATATTGTTTACCAGAGCTGGGAACCAGCATTCGATACTTGTGCCTAGGGTGACCCACCTGTGATGGAACAGGTGTGCAACCAGTAGGCCATTAGTTCTTTGCCATACTTCCAAACAATGTAATCAATGAAATTATTTAAAAAAACATTTTTTTTCGATCACATAGGATTATGCTTTACCCTAAGATTTTAAAAGAATGTTACAAATAAAAGCAAAGTAGAACAATCAAAATGTGCATATAAATAAACACAACGTTTTGCGCATGTAAAATAGAATAAAATAAGTCTCTTTAATCACTCATAGAGAAGCGTGCGTATCGCTGTAGGAATACGCCTTAATAATCACCTTCTAAACAAGCGTGCGTATCGCTGTAGAAATATGCTTTTAGAATCACTATTGAACAAGCGTGCGTATCGCTGTAAAAATACACTTTTAAAATCACTTTTGAGCAAGCGTACGTATCGCTGTAGAAATACGCTCTTAAAGTCACTTTTGAGCAAGCGTGCGTATCGCTGAAGCAATTCGCTTTTAAAATTACTTTTGGACAAGTGTGCGTATCACTGTAGAAATACGCTTTTGAAATCGTTTTTGTATAAATGAGCGTATACGCTGTAACGCTATAACGCTATAACGAATAGTATAAAGACTGTCTTGAAATAAATAGTCACCTTTAGTGTCGCTGTAGTTATGTCTCAAATCACCAACCTTTCAAAATTCAATAAGCATGCACATCGCTGCAGAGACGTGCAGTAGTAGCAACACAGCCACCAATAATCGCTAGTGTTTAATCCAGCTGATTGACACCAACCAATAGGCAAGGATATTTCACAAGAACCAGAACGCCGTCCAGTCACATGCAGGCGAAATAATAATATAATCCAGACACTCCTCTTAAATCCAAAAAGCCAACAGGAAATTTGTGGCTTACCAATCAGGTCTCATGTTATAAAGCTTCCATAACGTAAGAATATAGGACGTACTTCCAACAACGCTGCTACCAGAATGAATTCCCCCCTCAGACTGTGAATTCAAAGATTTTGATCACGAAGTAAGTAGTCCAAATGTAACAAAATTCATCCGTGGGTACGGGTGGAGCTGTTTCCCCGATCCTCGCCAAATGTAGCAATAAAAGATGAGTCTTTTATTGATTAAAATCAAATTTATTGCAAGTATAAAACTCCACCCGATCACGAAGCGTCTGACCAGCGGCAAGCCAACGGTGACAATGGCCAATCACAGAACAGGCGTTCATGCGAGAGTGACAAGCATTCAATTATAAACATGTTTATACACGCGCAGCAGCGCGAACATACACCGCACGGAACATCACGCGGTGTATGACATAATCATTACACTACAAAGATCTAAATATCAACAATGAACCATCTTTTTAAGCAGATGTTTAACACTTAAGACCAGGAGATAAAATCTGATAGTTGCCAGCAAATAGGAAATGGTGGCGTTGTAAGTGTACTGGTGAAACAACAAGCAGACATGGAATAGATAATCTGAGTTGCTAAATAATCTCCCACTGAACAAATATAAGCACCAGTAAATAGATGAGCAAAGAGATACAAAACATATACATTAATACTGAACAGGTAGAATATTAGAAAACATCTGTTGAAAGTTTGTAAAGGGAATAACAAATAAAACCAGAGGTTGGGAATGTCATAGGAGGTCAGTTCCTTTAGACTTTAATCGTCAATATGGAAAGAAAGTGATTGAAATAACTTCATTCTGAGGACACAGACAGCAGGACTGGCAAAGAAGACTTGTTTTATATCTTGGAGAGCTGTTACAAAGTGGACGCCCACGTTGCTTGGTGGATAAGCAGTTGGGTCAGAGATTTCTCAATATATAATGAGTCTGAAAAGTAAATGCTGTTTTTTATACACCATTCCTACTGTCTCTGCTTGGTCTCTCTCTACAAAAATGGCAGTGGGAATGTAAGGGAAGGCATTAACTCAACAAAGAGAGGGTCAGCACACAAAGATGTTCTGGGCCATCAACCGTCTAGAATGGTGACAAGGTGCTTTTCCAAAATTGGAGCTGATGGTGTTCAGGGGTAGCCCGCTTTCTTTTTTTCAGGGTCTTCCCTTGCAAACACTGACACAAAGGAGTGAGGTTAGAGGGAAGCTGGAAATCTCATGACTTGGGCGCATGAGTAGTATAAAAATGATTTTTTTTGTCCCGTCTCTTCTATACTTTATAATGCCTGCCGCTTAGGATGCAGGACTCCACAATTACTTTTATAAAAAAAAAAATGGTTGTATTTGTCTGGAGTAACCGTTTCCCCAGAATCTCACAAATAGTGCTCTTAGAGCCAGTTGCTCAAGGGATCCTAGGGTTCCCAAATGTGAAAAGATATGTACAGGCGGCCCAGATATGTCCCGTATGAGACTGGAATCATATTGGCATCCCTGGAGGTGGTGGAAGGGTGGAATCTGGTTGAGAAGAGCTTCTCAGACTTCCCCCTCTGATGTTTGCTTTGGCTCCACCGAGTGTGTAGTAATCCAGGAGACAGTTGTGGTGGAGAAGAGAAGGTTTAATGCAGAGAAACAGCTTGTACATCCACAGTATGCAGGAGACAGGCTAACACTGCCCAACTCCCACATATAGAATACAGAACTTAAGATAGAACCATAACAATTCTTAAGAAACCATAACAACTCTTAAAGGGGCAATACTACAGAGTGCAAGAGGGTAGGATTTCATTTCTTCCTCCTCTCCTCCAAGGCAATTCTCCTGGAATACTGGTGTCTCTATCCTGATGACACTTTTCACTCATGACCCAGATTTTCTTCAGGGCCAAATGTACCTGGGTTTTAAAGCATGGGAGACAGAGTGCCCAAACACCCTAAGGGAGATGTTTTTTGAGGGGACTGTGATTACTTAGGAGGACCTGATGGAGAACTGGAACCTAGATCTGCATGATCACTATTGAATAATGCAGCTCCGACACCGGACGGCTTCTAGGTGGTGTCTTTACTGGTGGGACGGTAAAAACACCATTAGGGAAAAAGTTTGTTAACAACATTATACAAAAAGGCATCACCTGGCTCCAACGTTCCATATTGGATCTGTGCACGAAACCGAAACATACATACATCACGTAACGAGAGCAGGACATCAGGAGGGAGATTGAGGAGGAGTCATGTCAAAATCTGGCTCAGGTCAGTGAAGGCGTCTATCAGTGTGACTCATAAGGAGAATGCGTATAAACTGCTGATGAGATGATATCTGCCACCCACTCGGCTTCACACCATTACCGGAAGCTTTGCTGGTAGGAATGTGGAGAGAGGGGCACTTTCATTCACATGTGGTAGTCCTGTACCCACATACTGACATCCTGGAGAGATATTTTAACACGTTTGTCACATCACGGTTACTCAGCTACCCCGATCCTCTTGTGATACGTTTAGGTGACCGAGGTGAGGACTTTTTTTTTCATTCTGACCAGTTTCTGCCTAGCAAAGAAGGAATGACCAAGTTGAAGGCAGCCAGTTTTCTCACTCCCAACCACAAACTGCTGCACACTTACAGCCTGTCCTCAGCTTATCAGAATGGAGCTCTGCTCTTAGACACTTCCAGTTGGCTAATGGTAGGTAGTCCATTTATTAAACAATTGAGCTGCTCTTGCTGCCTCGTGTGGTTTAATAGTTCGGGGACATGCTGGACCCCTGAACACAACTAGCGTTTTTTCTAGTCTGTGGGTAGAGTTCATCCTTTATTGAGGTCTGCCAGAGAAGGGGAATGAGGCAATTTTCTTTTGCCCTGATCAGCTTTGTAGACGTACTTAAAAAGTATGAAAAAGCAAGATTCCCCATATTTTGCATTTCTGCTGAATATTTTGACCACCCCTTATTGTAAGTGTAGTTTCTGAAGAAAGATGTATTCACGTTTTTTTAAAACCTATTTTGTTGTTTTGTCCTCCAGGTTTCCGCTCCACAACAAAGAGCGCCTTCAGCAGTGGATGATTAATATGAACAGGGAGAAGATGGTACCCACCAAACACCAGCACTTGTGTAGTGAGCACTTCACTCCATCTTGCTTTGAATGGAGGTGGGGTGTCCGTTACTTAAAGTCGGATGCAGTGCCCACTATCTTTCAGCACACTGGGACCAGTCTGGTAAGTCTGGACAGCTGAATTTTAGCCAAACTAAATTTCTGCAGAGTGATAGACTTATTAACTAACCATACAGTATAGTTATTTGTAATCTTATTTCTCTTAATGGGGTTATTAAAAATTCATAATTTATCATTAATAAAATTACTTGCCTAGACCTGGGTCCCAGGCTCACTGTGCCACCGGAACCATGCTATACCTGGCTGAAGAGCCCTAACTGGGGTGAAACTGGTACTTGTTTGCTTGTGTTCTGGTTCTGGGAGGGGCTGGACTGGTCCTATGAGGAGCAGGGTCATGACTGATTTGCAGGTGGCTGTGTCCAAACTAAGGTGACTGGGAATGCAAAATAACGATGGATTGGGTTGTGGCCCAGAGGAATTGCCTGTGGCTGAGATCAATTCAAACATTCTATCCATCACCTTGTTGTTTGTGCATATGGATTGACCGCTATAAATGACCCAACAATAATGAAATGTTAGCCACCATTGGAAAGAGCAATTCGTTTTCCTCAATATACTTGCCATCAGCATGCCGTCAAATTAACCAACATTCTTCCTTGCACAATCTAAAGTAAGAGTCTCCAACCTTTTCAATTGTGCTAGCTATTTCTGATAAAAAATAAACCATCCTGAGCTTCTGTTTAATTTAGAGACTATGTAGATATACATAAAGGGATAAGAAGCAAGCGAAGAAAGCAAAACAAGCATTTGCAATGCAATAGGTCTCGCATTAGGAAAGTTTGAACTATTGGTATTGTAAATGACAAATGTTTTATTTGTGTGTTGGTTTTGAAAATAGTGAAATTAATAGCTTTGTCATTTACAATGCCAATAGTTTTAACTTCCGCAAATGTGACACCTATTGCATTTGTAATGCAATATGTGTTGTATTTACGTGACTTAGATGTATTGATATTACAAATAACAATGTTTTAATTTTTTTTTTAATAATTAATGCTTAAATAAGTTATTGTAATTTATAATGGCAATAGCTTAAACTTTTGTAAATATATTTTGTGAAGATTATGTTCAGTGTATTTTATTGTGACCAAAATCCAAGAACAGAAGTAAAATATTAAAAAAAATTTGTGACATTTTTTTTTTTTTTCCAAGACCTTTAATGCATATTTCAAATTGACACAGCATAGAGCCTACAACCCCGAGGGCCGGTTGCGGTACATATAGGCACTTAGTGAGAGTCTCAGAATAGCACAGCCATTCAGCCGACATCCCGGGGGTTCGGCGGCGTGATAGCAAGGTGTGCATAGAACAGCCAAAGCCGTGTATCGGATAATCTATAGGTCTATGGTATTTCCATTTTAAAACAAACATAACTAAGCAAAGCAGAGGAACATCTATGTGAACAATTGCAGTCAGCATTCTTTGCCACAGAGCATGCACGGTGCGACAGTAATCATATCCACACTCACCGAGGGATGACCTGCCTGGTCAAAGCCATATCTGCCGTTGGGGAAGTGCACAATTCGCCCCTATAGGCATTCCATCGACCCCACTTCTTGTCCCAGACCCTGGGACAACCCCTGGTTTTGAAAACTGATTTTTCTGACAGCATGCACACATCCATTGCTGCCACCCATCTAATCAGGAGCGGTTTGTGTGGCGAACCCCATTGCATAGCTATCTCACGCTTTATGAGGAGGAAGCTCAGGTCCGCCCAGCGCTGTTCTATCGCTGTGAGGTCTGTGGGGTCCCATATATGAAGGAGCGCGCATTTGGGAGTCAGAGGGACCGGTTTCCCTGGGGCGTCAGTCATTTTCAGGATAGCTCGGTTCCAAAGGTCTTGGACTACGGGGCATTCCCACAGGGTATGATAGAAAGTGCCCGTTGAGCCACAGTGACGGAGGCAAAGGTCAGATGGGTGACGGCCGATTTTAGCTAAGAGGGGGCCTGACATGTAGGTCCTGTGTAGTATTTTTAACTGTATCAACCGATATCTATGATTGATGGCTGATTCGCGCGGGGACATCAGGGCTGACTGTCATTCTGCCTCCTCCATATTGCCAACGTCAGTCTGCCATTTATCCCGCAGGAGATGGAAAGAATTTGGCATGTTGTTGCACAATTTGCGGTATGTGTAAGAGATCGCTTTAGCCTGAAGGGGCTCTGACAGGAGTCTGTCCTCGAGGGGCGAGGACTGTGGGAGGGAGGCGAGATCTGGGATGTTGGTGAGTATGGCGCGTGTAATTTGAAGGTATCGGAAGGTTTCAGAGTTTGCCAGATTGTATGTGTTTTGGAGTTCTTTGAATGTCAGTAGCTTGCCCTTGTGAAGTAAGTCGCCAATAGTGGAAATGCCTATTATGTCCCATTTATCGAAGCCACTACAATGACAGAGGGTGCCTAGCCTGTACGAGGTCCAAAGTGAGGTGGACAATGTAAGGGTGTTGGCCCACCCGAGTCTCTTGTTTGCTCGGTGCCATATTGAGAGTGTGTGGAACCATAGGGCCAATATAACGAGTACGGGAGTGTTTGCCGTAGAGAGCTTCGAGATATCCGCCACGGCTTGTTTGGTATTTCTCCAAATGGAAGGCAGGGTTTGTGGGCGTGCCGTAGATCCACGAATTGGTGGCGACCAGTTGGGTTGCCCAATTATAGAGAAGGATATTTGGGAGGGCGATACCCCCGTCATACCATCCTTGCGTGAGAGAGATAAGGGCAATGCGGGGGGAGCCGCCGTCCCATAGAAGGAGGCGGAGGTCCCCTTCAATTAAGTTAAAGTAGGAGTCTGGTATGGGGAACAGACAATTTTGTAAGACATAGAGGAACCGAGGGAGTGCAAGCATTTTAAATAGGGCATCTCTGCCGGGTAGAGAAAGGGGAAGCGATCTCCAGTGTGAGACATCTGTATGGAGTTTCTGTAGTGGGCCTTTGAGGTTACGGTCATGGAACAGGTGGGGGTCCGGGGTAACAAAAATCCCCAAATACTTAAAGCCGTCTTGGGCCATTTCAACTGAGTAGCCATGCGGAAGAGGTGGAGGTGGACCATGAAGAACAAATAGCACTGATTTTGACCAATTAATGGAGAAGCCCGAGTATTTGCCAAAGTTAGTTAACACGTGTAGCAGGCTGTTAAGGGAGGATTTAGGGGAGGAAAGATACACTAGGATGTCGTCTGCGTACAGCGAAATCTTATCGACTGTGTCAGCATTCCATTGGAGGCCACAAATGGAATTATCGGTTCTAACCCAGTGGGCCAGGGGCTCCAGAGTGAGGGTGAATAACAGGGGGGACAACGGACACCCTTGTCTTGTACCTCTATGGAGGGGAAAACACCTGGACGTATGTCCATTAACATAGACCTGTCCCCAGAGATCGGTGTAGAGTAGCTGAACCCACCGTATGAATCTGGGGCCAAAGCCGAAACTAAGGAGTACTTCCAAGAGGTAGGACCATTCGATAGAATCGAAGGCAAGTGTTGCGTCGAGGGAAAGGATAGCCGCGTCTTCACGGAGGTACGGCATCCTACTCATGACATTGTGGACACGGCGGAGATTGAGCGCAGTGTTGCGACCCGGCAGGAAGCCCGACTGGTCTTCGTGTATCAAGGCGGGGAGAACAGTCATGAGTCTAGTGGCAAGGAGCTTGGCAAGGACTTTTACTTCAGCGTTATTGAGTGAGATAGGTCGATAAGAGCTGCAGTCTGCAGCTGGTTTATTGGGCTTACGGATAACCACGATCGAAGCCAATCGTTGGTCTTGTGGCAAGCGGCCTACGTCGCAGCTGTCCTCGAACATCGCTTTAAGATGTGGAAGGATCTCACCTGCCATGCCCTTCAGGAACTTGACAGGGACACCATTGGGGCCCATTGCCTTGCCAGATTGAATAGAGAATAAGGCGTTACGAACTTCCTCCGTTGTAAGGTCGGCCTCGAGCTCCTGCATCTCGGTCTCAGAAAGAGCGGGGAGCCTCATTTCGGCTAAGAGTAATTTGGATTCATCCGCGTTGTATTGGGCTCTGGCGGCATAGACCCCTTCGAATTGGGTGGCAAAAGCCTCCGCTATATCGCCCGGGTCTGTGACAGTAGAGTGGTCTGGGAGGGTCAACTCTGGGATCCAACGGGAACCCTGCTCTCGTTTCTCTAGCCATGCAAGCATCTTACCCGCTCTGTCTCCCAGCTCGTAAACACGGTGGCGGGTTTCCAGGAGTTTGGCTTGCGCCTTTTCAAGAGCTAGTGCCCTATATTCTATTTGTTTAGCTTGCAGGCGAGCCGATATCTCATCTGTGGGGCTTGTGTTATGGAGGGATTCGAGGTTAGACAGGTCTGTTTCTATTTGTAACAATTGTTCACTCTGTTTGCGGCGGTAACCGTTCTTGAGGGCTAGCGCTGTACCCTTAATCAGTGCTTTGTACGCTTCCCATATTGTTATGGCCGAAGGTACTGACCCCACATTGTCGGCAAAGTAGTATTCAGTGTGTTCAAGCAAGCTATTGTGTATGTCAGGAATTTTTAAGAGCCAGGGTGCGATTACTATGGGACCGCGTGTCTGTTGACGGTGGTGTGTGAATTGCACCGTGAGGGGGGAGTGGTCGGAGATCCCTCTGGGGAGCCCCTCCGGATAGCGGAAGGACTGTAAATCCGCTGCGGGTGAGAATAAATAGTCAATACGAGAGCTGCTATTGTGAGCGTTGGAGTAGTCCGTATAGTAGGACGTGCGAAAGTGGGACAGGCGCCAGAGGTCCTCGAGCCCCATCATGTGTGCAAAGTTAGACAAGTCTGAACTGGATTTGTGTGAGGGACGGTGGGGGTGTCTGTCTTCGGCATCGTTCATTGTCATATTGAAGTCACCCCCAATAAGCAAAGGACCCTGTGGAAGATCGAGCATTAGGTGTTGTAGGGTTTGGAGCGCGGCTGTACCCAGGGCTGGAGGGATGTAGACTGAAATGACATTTAATGGCTTGCCTTCCCACGTGGCCTCCACTACAGCATATCGACCGAGGGGATCAGCTCGAGTTTTTGTGCATGTCAAGGCCACACTCCTACGCACCAGAATACCAGTGCCCCTAGGTCCGGAAGTGAAACCGGCATGTACAAGTCATCTATAACCTCCCCGGTTCAACGCCTGGCATGCATTACCCATGAGGTGCGTCTCTTGAAGGAGAACCAGGTCTGGAGAGCGGCGTTTAAGGTACTGCATAACCACCCCTCTTTTCACCTTATTGCCAAGACCATTAACGTTCCACGTCATAATGGACAGGGACGTTGTTGAGGGGGCGTCATGGCGGTCTAAATAAGTGAGATTGTGCACGGATTAATGATTTGCGGTGCATAGGATAGTGACCATAAATAGAGGTTCTGAGGGAGTAGGGCACCGTGGAGTCCGTATGGGGCCCAACCGGGGCGAAGCCTGAGCTATAGGCATACCGCAATGGTGTAAGATGGCATATAGGTGGGCCTAACGGCGAGAATTCGCTGGAGGTAGCATGTGAGGTCGCGGCGCGCTGCGTGTCGCGCTCCACGATCCAGAATCCGCTGCAATAAATAAGCAAGAATAAGAACAGAGACCATAGAAGTCTCGACTGCCATTTCCCAACATTACCCGCCCCTCCCAGTCCCTCCCACCTCACTGTTCCCTTCCCAACAACCCCCCACCATGCGTCTCTGCCCGCTGACTTAGAACTATCCACTCCCCAACTAGGCAGAGTGCCTGTCGCCCCCCCCAAACATTAAAGAGGAGTGTGGAGAGCCGAGGGTGCCCTCATTGGCCAGTAGTAGGATGGAGGTACCTAGTGCAATAAACAACCAATATCAACAAAAGCATTCACATGGTAGGAAGCATTGATGCGATTTAGTCGGAAGCCGGTCTCATGCCCGGGGTCACACAGTGATTAGTGCCAGCTGGGGGACCATGTCAAAGAGCATCGCCCAGTCTAACGTACAACCTTCAATAGTTCACCTGATAAGGGGAAACAGTGTCTATAACCAGTTCCGGTGACTGCAGGCTAATCAACTAGTACTCCACATTGACAGTGGAGCGACACCTAGGGCTGAGTACCCACCCCCATTGTGAGCTGTGAGAGAGTGCCGCCCTTCCCCAGTAGGATGAGTTCAGCAGTGATATGGAGTGGTCGAGTAACAACAACGGGTATGATGACCCACATTGGAAGAAAAACTGTAAAGGATACATAGGAGTCAGCTCGTGGATGAGGTAGGAGGTGGACTGTGCTTCAAGCCCGTGAGTTTCTGAGGAAGATGGGCCAATATACATCCACTGTCTGATAACAGAGTCGGACTGTCAATGCGGAGAGCGTATCAACGCGCTGAGGAGCGGCTGAACTGTTCAATCCAACTCAGGTCGTCCGGCGTTACTCTTCCTGCACATTGTCTGTGAATAGGTCTTGACTTTCCGGTGGCACCACCTCATTGGAGCGATCCGAGGACGTCCTGCGCCGGTTATGGGTGGATTTTGCCTGTCGCCATCCCTCGAGCCAGTCCCAAACATCAGCAGGAGATTAAAAAAACCAGGCCTTACCCTCCGCTTCGGCGCGTAGTTTCGCGGGGAATAACATAGAGTACTTGATGGACTGCGCACGGAGTGTCTTCTTCACCTCTAGAAAGCTGCGCCGACGGGCCTGCATTTTCACAGTGAAATCCGGGAAGATCATTATGTGTGCATTGTCTATTCGCAATGGTGGACCCGCACGCGCCGTTTGGAGGATGACATCACGGTCCCGGAAGTTGAAGACTCGGGCCACGATGGGGCGGGGGGGAGCGCCCGGCTTTGGGCGGCCCCCCAGAACTCTGTGGGCCCGTTCTATGGATAAGTAGTTGGAAAGGTTCCTTGGTTGAAGATGTTGGAGGACCAATTTCTCCACAAAGAGGTCAGTGGCCAGCTCCTCGAGTCGTTCGGGAACACCAAGGCTGCGGAGATTATTGCGTTGGGCGCGTCCTTCGTAGTCATCCAGGAGCACCTCTATCTGGTGTTGCTGCTTCTGTAGTTTGGTCACCTGTTGCTGAAGTGTGGAGGTGGCATCAACGAGAGCCAGAGACTTAACCTCGATGTCCTTCAGCCTGGAGTCCATTTTCCGGAGGTCGGCTCGGAGCAGCGTTACCTCCACGTTCACTGAGTCAATACGGGTTTCAAGTGACGAGCGAACCCCTGCAATTGCCTGCATGACATCGTCTAGAGTAGGGGAAGGTTTTCCCTGTGGAGGGGGGTCATTGCCTTGCTGGTGGCGTCCGGGGCTACATCCTTGGGGTCCCGCCGGGAACCCCATGACAGTTTATTGATTTGCCTTTGGTTGGGGGGTCCGTTTCCTTTATTGGAGGCCATCTCCGAGTTGGTCTCCGCCTGAGATGGTAGTGACGGAGGCACGGAGGCAATCCCGGTGGAGATAGAGAAAAGGGGGGGGAAGAGGAGCCCCCCACTGACAATCCCGGGGAGGTGGGGGGAGTCCTCGAGGTCCAAGTGGCAGTGGCCCCGTGGAGCAAGATGTCGGCGAGAAATGGGTAGCCAGGAGAACTCCCTCACCGCGGAGTGTGAGCCAGCAGCCGGTGTTCGGGTGGGTGAAGTTATGGGACCCCAAGGGTATCAAGTCTCACCTATTTTCGGGTTCCCCGGTGGCCCACCCGGTGGAATGCTGAAGCCGCGATTTGTAGCAGTCAAAGGGGGTGGGGGGCAGCAGAGCGTCTTATTGGGCCCCGGAAACTCAACTCTCGGTTGGTCCCTCTGATGCAGCAATCCACTTCCGTCGTGGTCTTGTAGATCCGGGCTGGAGATAAGCCGTCAGGTACAAGGCGAGATCAGTTTTCCCGGCGTGGGGCGAGTTCAAAGAGATCCGAGCCAGTAAGCAGTATTTAACCGGTGCTAGGCCGAAGCCGGGGACTCGCCTAGATGTCGGTGCCGGGCGGGTGGGGGAGGTCGGTAAGGGTCTTCCTGCGCCTCACTTGTGGGAGCCAGCAGCTCGATATTAGGCTGAATCTGTGGGGAAATGTCTCACCAACACTGGATCGGTAAGATTGAGGGCACCGGAGGTTAGGCGCAGGCCGTAGCAGCCTCGTAAAGAACCCTCTGAAGTTGCTTAGGTGGCGGCCTCCATCTTGGGCCGAGGGGTCCCGTCCGCCGGGATTTACTTGCGGCGATATCCGCGGGCCTGGAGGCGCTAGCGGTCAGCCGGGGGCCTCAGAAGGGGCACAGATAGGTGATCGGTCGACCCCGGGCCAGGCAACTGCACTAGCGGAGGTGTGGAGGTCGTTTGGCCGTACGGGCTGAGGAGCCGCCTTGGAGCACGACCATTCTCCTCGGCAGTCAGCCACGCCCCCCTCTTTTTGTGACTTTTGTAATACAACTTGAAACATTGAGAGAACATATTTGAACCAGTTGTTGTTGAATGGTTGCAGAGATTGATGCTGTGGTGGCGCTGAGTGATGTTGTAGTGGCGACGAGTGATGCTGTGGCGTTCAGTGATGCTGTGGTAGCGCATAGTGATGTTGTGGTGAGGGCGATAGATAGATAGAGTGAGGGCGATAGATAGATAGAGTGAGGGCGATAGACGGATAGAGTGAGGGCGATAGACGGATAGAGTGAGGGCGATAGACGGATAGAGTGAGGGCGATAGACGGATAGAGTGAGGGCGATAGACAGATAGAGTGAGGGCGATAGACAGATAGAGTGAGGGCGATAGACAGATAGTGAGGGCGATAGACAGATAGAGTGAGGGCGATAGACAGATAGAGTGAGGGCGATAGACAGATAGAGTGAGGGCGATAGACAGATAGAGTGAGGGCGATAGATAGATAGAGTGAGGGCTATAGATAGATCGAGTGAGGGCGATAGATAGATTTAGGGCGATAGATCGAGTGAGGGCGATAGATCGAGTGAGGGCGATAGATCGAGTGAGGGCGATAGATAGAGTGAGGGCGATAGATAGAGTGAGGGCGGTAGATAGAGTGAGGGCGGTAGATAGAGTGAGGGCGGTAGATAGAGTGAGGGCGGTAGATAGAGTGAGGGCGGTAGATAGAGTGAGGGCGGTAGATAGAGTGAGGGCGGTAGATAGAGTGAGGGCGATGGATAGAGTGAGGGCGATGGATAGAGTGAGGGCGATGGATAGAGTGAGGGCGATGGATAGAGTGAGGGCGATGGATAGAGTGAGGGCGATGGATAGAGTGAGGGCGATGGATAGAGTGAGGGCGATAGATAGAGTGAGGGCGATAGATAGAGTGAGGGCGATAGATAGAGTGAGGGCGATAGATAGAGTGAGGGCGGTAGATAGAGTGAGGGCGATAGATAGAGTGAGGGCGATGGATAGAGTGAGGGCGATGGATAGAGTGAGGGCGATGGATAGAGTGAGGGCGATGGATAGAGTGAGGGCGATGGATAGAGTGAGGGCGATGGATAGAGTGAGGGCGATGGATAGAGTGAGGGCGATGGATAGAGTGAGGGCGATGGATAGAGTGAGGGCGATGGATAGAGTGAGGGCGATGGATAGAGTGAGGGCGATGGATCGAGTGAGGGCGATGGATCGAGTGAGGGCGATGGATCGAGTGAGGGCGATGGATCGAGTGAGGGCGATGGATCGAGTGAGGGCGATGGATAGAGTGAGGGCGATAGACGGATAGAGTGAGGGCGATAGACGGATAGAGTGAGGGCGATAGACGGATAGAGTGAGGGCGATAGACGGATAGAGTGAGGGCGATAGACGGATAGAGTGAGGGCGATAGTCGGATAGAGTGAGGGCGATAGTCGGATAGAGTGAGGGCGATAGTCGGATAGAGTGAGGGCGATGGATAGAGTGAGGGCGATGGATAGAGTGAGGGCGATGGATAGAGTGAGGGCGATGGATAGAGTGAGGGCGATGGATAGAGTGAGGGCGATGGATAGAGTGAGGGCGATGGATAGAGTGAGGGCGATGGATAGAGTGAGGGCGATGGATCGAGTGAGGGCGATGGATCGAGTGAGGGCGATGGATCGAGTGAGGGCGATGGATCGAGTGAGGGCGATAGACGGATAGAGTGAGGGCGATAGACGGATAGAGTGAGGGCGATAGACGGATAGAGTGAGGGCGATAGACGGATAGAGTGAGGGCGATAGACGGATAGAGTGAGGGCGATAGACGGATAGAGTGAGGGCGATAGTCGGATAGAGTGAGGGCGATAGTCGGATAGAGTGAGGGCGATAGTCGGATAGAGTGAGGGCGATAGACGGATAGAGTGAGGGCGATAGACGGATAGAGTGAGGGCGATAGACGGATAGAGTGAGGGCGATAGACGGATAGAGTGAGGGCGATAGACGGATAGAGTGAGGGCGATAGACGGATAGAGTGAGGGCGATAGTCGGATAGAGTGAGGGCGATAGTCGGATAGAGTGAGGGCGATAGTCGGATAGAGTGAGGGCGATAGTCGGATAGAGTGAGGGCGATAGTCGGATAGAGTGAGGGCGATAGACGGATAGAGTGAGGGCGATAGACGGATAGAGTGAGGGC
This sequence comes from Lissotriton vulgaris, assembly GCF_964263255.1. Taxonomy (NCBI): domain Eukaryota; kingdom Metazoa; phylum Chordata; class Amphibia; order Caudata; family Salamandridae; genus Lissotriton; species Lissotriton vulgaris. Next base: position 761,083,848 of record NC_141697.1, on the reverse strand, counting down.
GATAGACGGATAGAGTGAGGGCGATAGACGGATAGAGTGAGGGCGATAGACGGATAGAGTGAGGGCGATAGACGGATAGAGTGAGGGCGATAGACGGATAGAGTGAGGGCGATAGACGGATAGAGTGAGGGCGATAGATAGAGTGAGGGCGATAGATAGAGTGAGGGCGATAGATAGAGTGAGGGCGATAGATAGAGTGAGGGCGGTAGATGGATAGAGTGAGGGCGGTAGATGGATAGAGTGAGGGCGGTAGATGGATAGAGTGAGGGCGGTAGATGGATAGAGTGAGGGCGGTAGATGGATAGAGTGAGGGCGGTAGATGGATAGAGTGAGGGCGGTAGATGGATAGAGTGAGGGCGGTAGATGGATAGAGTGAGGGCGGTAGATGGATAGAGTGAGGGCGGTAGATGGATAGAGTGAGGGCGGTAGATGGATAGAGTGAGGGCGGTAGATGGATAGAGTGAGGGCGGTAGATGGATAGAGTGAGGGCGGTAGATGGATAGAGTGAGGGCGGTAGATGGATAGAGTGAGGGCGGTAGATGGATAGAGTGAGGGCGGTAGATGGATAGAGTGAGGGCGGTAGATGGATAGAGTGAGGGCGATAGATGGATAGAGTGAGGGCGATAGACGGATAGAGTGAGGGCGATAGACGGATAGAGTGAGGGCGATAGACGGATAGAGTGAGGGCGATAGACGGATAGAGTGAGGGCGATAGACGGATAGAGTGAGGGCGATAGACGGATAGAGTGAGGGCGATAGACGGATAGAGTGAGGGCGGTAGACGGATAGAGTGAGGGCGATAGACGGATAGAGTGAGGGGGCGATAGACGGATAGAGTGAGGGCGATAGACGGATAGAGTGAGGGCGATAGACGGATAGAGTGAGGGCGATAGACGGATAGAGTGAGGGCGATAGACGGATAGAGTGAGGGCGATAGACAGATAGAGTGAGGGCAATAGATAGAGTGAGGGCGATAGATAGAGTGAGGGCGATAGATAGAGTGAGGGCGATAGATAGAGTGAGGGCGATAGATAGAGTGAGGGCGATAGATAGAGTGAGGGCGGTAGATAGAGTGAGGGCGGTAGATAGAGTGAGGGCGGTAGATAGAGTGAGGGCGGTAGATAGAGTGAGGGCGGTAGATAGAGTGAGGGCGGTAGATAGAGTGAGGGCGATAGATAGAGTGAGGGCGATAGATAGAGTGAGGGCGATAGAGTGAGGGCGGTAGATGGATAGAGTGAGGGCGGTAGATGGATGAGTGAGGGCGAGAGATGGATGAGTGAGGGCGAGAGATGGATAGAGTGAGGGCGAGAGATGGATAGAGTGAGGGCGAGAGATGGATAGAGTGAGGGCGAGAGATGGATAGAGTGGGGGCGAGAGATGGATGGAGTGAGGGCGAGAGATGGATGGAGTGAGGGCGAGAGATGGATGGAGTGAGGGCGAGAGATGGATGGAGTGAGGGCGAGAGATGGATAGAGTGAGGGCGAGAGATGGATAGAGTGAGGGCGAGAGATGGATAGAGTGAGGGCGAGAGATGGATAGAGTGAGGGCGAGAGATGGATAGAGTGAGGGCGAGAGATGGATAGAGTGAGGGCGAGAGATGGATAGAGTGAGGGCGAGAGATGGATAGAGTGAGGGCGAGAGATGGATAGAGTGAGGGCGAGAGATGGATAGAGTGAGGGCGAGAGATGGATAGAGTGAGGGCGAGAGATGGATAGAGTGAGGGCGAGAGATGGATAGAGTGAGGGCGAGAGATGGATAGAGTGAGGGCGAGAGATGGATAGAGTGAGGGCGAGAGATGGATAGAGTGAGGGCGAGAGATGGATAGAGTGAGGGCGATAGATAGATAGAGTGAGGGCGATAGATAGATAGAGTGAGGGCGATAGGTAGATAGAGTGAGGGCGATAGGTAGATAGAATGAGGCCGATAGGTAGGTAGAGTGAGGGCGATAGGTAGATAGAGTGAGGGCGATAGGTAGATAGAGTGAGGGCTATAGGTAGATAGAGTGAGGGCGATAGATAGATAGAGTGAGGGCGATAGGTAGATAGAATGAGGCCGATAGGTAGATAGAGTGAGGGCGATAGGTAGATAGAGTGAGGGCGATAGGTAGATAGAGTGAGGGCTATAGGTAGATAGAGTGAGGGCGATAGATAGAGTGAGGGCGATAGATCGATAGATAGATAGAGTGAGGCCGATAGATCGATAGATAGATAGATAGAGTGAGGCCGATAGATCGATAGATAGATAGATAGAGTGAGGGCGATAGATCGATAGAGTGAGGGCGATAGATAGAGTGAGGGCGGTAGATCGATAGAGTGAGGGCGATAGATAGAGTGAGGGCGGTAGATCGATAGATAGAGTGAGGGCGATAGATAGAGTGAGGGCGGTAGATAGATAGAGTGAGGGCGGTAGATAGATAGAGTGAGGGCGGTAGATAGAGTGAAGGTGATAGATAGATAGAGTGAGGGCGATAGATAGATAGAGTGACGAGAGATCAGATAGTAAAAAAGCAAGACTTCTGGTGACCAAACAGGAGCTTGAATGTCATATTTCTGGCTGTAGCACTTAAATTAAAATGCAGTTCGTTCAACTAAGATTACCCCTTACTAGAAGGTGAGTGCCCTGCTGTGGCGTTTTACTGGGTTCCAAATATAATGTAAGCATGTAAAAACATTGAAGAGGCCTTCATCGTGGCAAATACTAATTGCAAAGCATGTGGTACTCCTTCAAAAAACATATGATTAAAGTGGTTTTAGGTTGCCAATCTTCATCTTGTACATTACTCTTCTTATAGAATAGAGCAGTCTCTTTGGCACCAGAAGCCTTGCAGACACCCCTTTGGGGAACTTAACTATAATGTAAGAGAAGCTTTAAACTATTTCGTGCATCACTGAGTGTGATATCCTGTGTCCCTTCCACAACGTCTTGGGGTGTGCTGGAAGCGAACTCTGTGAATCCAACATGACAATCAACTGCCGCAATGTCTTTACAATAACCACTTATTGTGAATTACTCTGTGGTTACTAAAGAGGTTTTGTAACGCCCTGCACCCGTGTGTGTCCACCTGATAAGTCAGTCAAAAAGCTTTTATTATCGGTTAACCCCTTCGCTGCGGCGGCTATTCCGCCGCAGCGCTAAGGGTGTGGGGCGGCCGCGCGGCGGTTCCGTGCTTGTGACGGAACCGCTCCGTCACGGCTCGCGGGCGAGCTGTGCTTGTGACGGAACGGTTCCGTCACGAACCCGCCCACCCATTAATTCGTCAGCGCAGGCGCGGAATTCGCGCCGTGCAGGCACGGCGAGCGGGCCGTGATGGAACCGTTCCGTCACAAGCACAGCTCACCCGAGGCTTGTGACGGAACGGTTCCGTCACAAGCATGCAAGGGGTTAAAAACCCTAAAATAACATATTTACACATATACAAGTAAAATAGAAAAATGTACAATGCTAAAAGTCCTCAAGGGACACTAAGTAATACAAATGTTAAGAAGGGTAAAAGTAGAACAGACGTCGTTGGCTCAATATACAATGCAATGAGACTCACAGTGGGACACCCCGAACAGATTATTAATGAAAAGGCTCCCCACAACAGTCAACATACACTCCCAGGGGCAGTAGTCAATGATTTTGCATTTTTTTATATTGCACATCTGGAGTACCACATAGACAAGAGGAATCTTGCTGTTGCGGACACTGTCAAAGGAGTGGTATCAACTTTGAGAATTCTAAAAACGTCCCTATAGTCCCTTAAGCCCCTGGTCTTACAAAACTGGATAATACACTTGGCTCTCGCCCTTGAGTACAAGGGCCAGAAGAGCAGAACGTGCTAATCCGTCTCTCTGCAACCCGTGCACCCTGGGCAAGAGCTCACTTGCGATGGGGCTTTTGACCACTTGTAAGTAAGGCCCCTAAGGGGCAGTGAGCCATGCCTAAACTGGATATATAGTTTCTTTGCCAGGGGAGGCTGGATGGCATCCAGAAATTTCTCGAATTTGGGAAGGGCCTTGAAATCTAGAAAGTTATTAGTCAACCTGCCCATAGAAGAGTTTTATAGAATGAGAGCATAGCAGTGTTGTTTTAGTGCCAAACTCAAGGATTTTTTGGAGAGAATGGGACAAGCCACCTCCGGGGACGACTACAAGTCCCCCATGCTGAGAGCTTGAGAGAGGTGCTTAATGTACTTTAACCAAGGGATCTTCCCCACGCCCCCTCTGGACAGGAGATCCCCCAGGTCCTCTTTGTAGCTCACAAGTTCCGGAGTGGACCAGAGTCGTCTCCAATATAGTAACGGGCTGTTCGAGACGATTTCCTGGATAGGCACTAGACCTAGATCCAACCTTAAGGGAGTTAATGGGGTACTCCTGGGGAGTCCCAAAAGGCGCCTAATGAAACTATTCTCAGTGAGAGATAGCGGGGCATCGCCGACATGCCCCCATAGATCCGCACCATATAGCGCACCCCCTCTCGCCTGGGCTTTATAGATTTCAACAGGCAGTCCCACCAATTTAAGGGAGGTTTCATTAAAAACCTTTAGTTTACCACCGGAGGATTGGGCCAACTTCAGATTGGCCTTGGCCATGTGAGAGCCCCAATCCATTCTGTCATTTAGGGTAACCCACAAATAATCAAAAGTGGACACTCGGTCCGGGGCCATTCCATCCAAGTGCGGGTGTGGGCAATTGGGATGTTGCATATTGTAGACCACATACTTGGTTTTAGAGACGTTGATCTCCAAATTCCTGTCTGCAGAAGCGGCAGAAAGCTTCCAATGTACGCTGGATACCCCCAGATGACTTTGACAGTAGGAGGGTATAGTCAACAAACATTAGGGCAGGTATTTTCCGCCCGGCTAGACTGGGGGAGTCCAGGTCTCTAGCTCCAAGTAAATGTGCGATGAACCCATTGAGTAAAAGTGAGAAAAGCATTGGGGCTTCAAACGAAACTCTGCCTCAGGCCTTTTCCACCGGAAACGGAGCTGACAGCTCCCCACCCTTCCCAAACCTCACCCTTGCAAACGTGCCCTGGTGCATTTGTTTAAACAGCTCACACGGGTAGGCCGGGGTGCCCATCTCAAGTAGTATTGCCCAAAGCTTGTCCCTCTGCACCAGGTCAAATGCGGACCGAAGGTCCACAAAGATTAAATACAAGCTACCCGCCCCTAAAGTTACAGTCCTCCAATGTATAAGCTGTAACCGAAACAATTGGTCGGTCATAGAGACCCCTGCCCGGAATCCTGCCTGGAGGGAGGTTAGGATGTGGTGGTCGTCCATCCAGCTCTGCAACCTACTTAGGAGGACACAGGCAAAGAGTTTCTGGAGGACGTCGATCATGCTAATGAGGCGGTAGTTGACCAGGCCCAGGGGAGAAGCTTTCTTGTAGATGGGTATGATTTCTGCTCCTAGCCATGTCGTGGGAATGTCCAGACCCTGCATAATGGCATTAAAAAAAGAGCAAATATAGGGAGCCCACACCCTCTGATCAGTCCGGTAAAGATCACCGGGGATCCTATCGAGGCCCGGTGCTTTCCCTGCAGCCAAACGTTTGAGTGCCACCTTAGCTTCCAAAAGCTTGCAGGGGTAGCTGTCCTATACCATTCCCTTCGGATAGACAGTTGTGGGAATGCTTAATGAATCAAGTGCAACAGCAGAAGGATCTAAGGGACTACGTGAGTAGAGGCGCTTAAAGTGAGCAAGCCAAACATCTTCACTAAGGTTGGGCAGAATAGCAGACATCCCTTCCGCCGGTCCCCCACGGACCAAATATCAGCAGCACCTGTAGTCGTGGGCGTCGAGCGCCGCACTGACTTTTTCCCATCTGTCAGCCTCCCACTCAGACCTGGCCTCTGTAATCAACTTTTTATAGAACGACCTGGCATTTCTGATGCGGGAGAGTGACCCCAATTTCACCTCCTTTACCAGAGCAGCATAACAAGCATTGGCATAGGCAATTGGTTTTGCTTTTGTGACCTTATACTTTTTTATGCAGCATAATATCCTTTGTTCAACTACATCAACTGTTGTGTGTATAAACACTTTTACGGTGCCAAATGCGAAACCTATTGCCTATGCCAATGCTTGGTGTGGTTGTGTGTGTTGTTGTGTGTGTTTATGTGTGTGGGTGGTTGTGTGGTTTTGTGTAGGTGGTTGTGTGTGTGTGTGGTTGTGTGTGTGGTTGTTGTGTGTGTGGTTGTGTGTGTGTGTGTGTGTGTGTGTTTGCGCGAACTGTACCCATAGGGATTGAAGCTCTTTAAAGGCCTACTAGTTTAGAATGCAACATGACGTAGTACTGTACTTGCTGCAGAGATGGGCAGAGGGCAGTAGGTTTTTTTTGCTGTAGGGTATGCCATGTGCATTTTTCGAATTAAAAAATAACGAGTGCATTGCTATAGTGCGAATTGGCCCCAATGGCATTGAAGTGCTTTACGCGCGCACTAGTTTCTAATGCAGCTTGTTTTGTTAATTTATGTGCTGCAGAGAGGCCTCCGTGTGTTGTGAGTAATGTGCGATTGTATCATTTGTTTCGTGTTGATTAAAGTTTTTAACATTTGTATAGTATTGGAGGCGGAGGGACCGACCCGAGGAGACGCATTTTAACCTTTGTGCTGGAGGTTGTGAAGCATGTGCATGAAGCTAGTTAACATGATTTAAAGTAAGTGAATGGTGTTATTGGCGAAGGTGCATGCAAATTATTATTGTAACTGTGCACCTAAATGTGGTCTTATGTTATGTGAGAAGGTTTGTTTTAAACGTTTGAGTTTATTACCAAAATGAATCAAGGTAGTAATAGGGGTATACCGTAAGAGATATTTTTTGTCGGATTTGTGCTTGTGATAAGGGAATGCTTTTTGTGCACGAAAAAGGTCACCCTGATTACAGGTAAGTTTAGGAGTAGTGTTATAAAAGGCTTTGCGGCGCAGTTGTATTTACTTAAAGTGCATTACTTTGTATAATAGGTATTGCAGGCTGGGGAAGTAAGAATGAAACCGAGAGAGCCAGACCCAGGTGGCAGTGTGAGGCATGGGAAAGCACTGCTTGGGTGAATAAGTGACTGTTAAACTGGAGCATCAATGTGAGATATAGCAAAGCAGGGGCAGGATAAATAAGTGACTGTGTGTGTTTAAATGCAGTATTTGTGGTGACTAATGGTGCAGAATTATTCGAGGGTGGTGCTAACTGGGACGATGTTGTTGCGATGTGTGGAGCTGTAGTGGGGGTGATTGATGAAGAATGAATGAGTGACTGCTAGACCCAGGTAGCAATGTGAGGCATGGCAAAGAACGGTCAGGGTGAATAACTAACAACCAGACCCAGGCGTTGGTGTGAAGGATATCATACCACAGCCCTACACATAGGAATAGACTATGACCAAGCGGTCCCCAACTATAAGCCTCTAGTAAGACATGCATTTCTTACTTCTTAATGTGTAATCCCCCTTATGTAACGTAATAAGGTCTATTGTAAAGCTCCCTGACACCATTGAGCAAAATTTGTTTTATAGACAACATCATTAAGTAAAGTAAAAAAAATGGCCTTACTACCTATACGCAGGAAGTAGGTGGAATCTCCTACTGCTAAAAGTCTTATAGGTCGATGTTTTTTTTCTCCAGATTATAGCTGTGCATAAAGAGCTGTTTTTTTACAAATCATAGTGAAGACAACAAGGACCCCCTGGGTAGTATATAGACTCCTAGGGCAGGGTAACAACTGGTGTGAGAAAAATCCCAGGACGTCTAAATGTACAGTGTGAACAATCGGGATAGATCAGTGGTCAAGAAGGAATAATCGAAGAATTAACAATGTTTATATAAAATATATATTTTTAATGAGTATTTGTTTAAAAAAACATATAGTGTATGACCAAGGGGTCAAACCATATGATAAGGGTAAAAGATGCTTCAATTACATACAGTTCTAATAATCATACAACATAAAATTCATAATCAATACAATGAAATTTATACACAAAAATACACGTAATAACTCAAATAGTAAAAAAAATCATAAACAGACAGCGTGAGGTGCTGGCTCCTTACCACAAACAGACAGAAATAACTGTGTCTATTACACCAGAGACAGGGTGAAGTGCTTCTTATAAACCAAAACCAGACAGCAAAGGGTGTCTCCTATAGACCAGGGACAGGCTGTGAGAGGCTCCAAAGCAGTGTAAGATTATAGAGATATTCATGTAACAAAATTTCGAAACATAAAATTAAATTAGAAAAAAACTAAGATAGTACAGTGTGTATTCTTTGAAAAGTACATGTGTTTGCTGTATCCAGTCAAATTGGTTATTTTTTAAAAAATTTTGTTAGTTTTGGCGGAGCAGGGTAAATTAAAGCGGACGTCTGTGGCTAGATTTTCCTCTCTTGTTTTCTTTACTTGCAACACAATATATTTCCGACCAATTCATCATCCGGGATGGCTCTGTCTAGATTGCCCCTGTGGCGCTGGTGTTCCATAATCCGCTGCCCCCCGTGAGGCAGTGGCCCCCCCTGTTTTGCGCATGCGTACGCATTACGGCCGATGACTTAGTACCACGCCCACCATCATTCCGTATCATCATCATTGCGCATGCTCTATTCGAACATGACTCGCGTCTCGGGCAGAAAGCGCCCGCGGGGTCCTTGTGCCGACCTCTGTACACAGCCCGTCTCTGTACCACCCACCTGCAGGCCGGTATTGCCCCGCATTAAAGCTGCTACATATTTATTTAAAATGTAAACCGTGTATCCTGGAAGCGTGTTAAACAAATTCCATTTCTGACAGCTCTCAGCGTATCCCCAGTAAGTGTCCTCAATTCTTTAGCCTTTCCTTGCTATCGGTCCATCTGATCGGCCTCACTCGGACTTCTTCTCAGACCCCTCTCCCTTTCCTGCTGTAATCAAATCTCCATCATAGATGGTGATTAACATGACATTAATTAAAATGAATTTAGAACTGTTCCAGCCTCGTACACCGCCTTGGGCTGCTGACGGCTCGAGGCTGTGAACAATGTTGGCTCAAGGACCCCGCGGGCGCTCTCTGCCCTTCTCCGCCCCGTGACATAGGGGGTGCAGCCACACACGGGGATACAGTGAATCTCGGAACACCCGCAATGTGTTTCCAGCAGGGAGGAAGGTGCTAAAGAAGCAGGATGCACCCGCGGTTTCTGCAAATGAGATGCCACTGAAAGAGGATGACTCTGGCGGCCTTGTGGCACAGTGGAGCCTGTTGTCTGTTCTAAGGCTTACAGTTGCTAATTATTATTAAGCATTGTAGCTGTGGAACGAAAACAGTGACACCGAAAAGTACATTAAAAGAGTTTAAAACATTATTATTGTTCCAAAATCAAGATCAAGCACACAGTTGCTTTAATCTTAACAACATATTTTTTGTATTAAAAACTGTCACAGAGTAATATTTATTTTATGGCGAAGGAACATGCAAGGTTTTTAAGTGCTCTAATGATGCCATCGGGTGTGAGGACGCAAAGTAAATGTGCCCAGTGGACGGGTGGAAGCGTTTTTGTTGTGTGTGAGGCGGATCGAAGTAAGGACAAAGGAGTAAGAGCATTTAATTGTTCTAACATGCACTTTTTTTGGATGTGTGTTAAAATAAAAAGGCTTTCATTTCTTATGAACATTGCGCCATGTTATGGACAAGGCTCAACATGGGCTGCTGGAGAGAAGTAAAACACTAGGACCAGCTGAGCAGGCATGCAGGGATTAAGCAACTGCAAAAAATTTGCTGTGGAAAATTAATTCTGAGATGAGCACAGAATGTCCACGATGTAAAAAGTAGAGGCTTTGCTCCCCACCATGCACCGGGTCCACACAAACACAGTAGGTGGTGGCCGAGGGGGAGAGATGAAAAAAAAACATTTGCTTTGCTAATGGTATTTTATAGCAAAGCAAATGGCTTTAACTTAATTTAAGGTGGCCTGGGCAACCCGAGAATGTTCCAGCTTCATGCAAACTCTTTCACGCCAGGTTAAGGACTGCCCTAAGTACTCGTATTGCCAGCACTGAGCGAGTACTCAGCATATGGAGCCTGAATGTGAGATCATTGGTCAAGCACCATCAGTCCCTCCGGGACATGATAGATAAGGACTCTCCTGACCTCATTTTTCTCACTGAGACTTGGTTGCAGGATGCCGACACTGCTATAATAAATCTGGCTTTTCCTTCCACCTATACGGTGTTTACTCTGAACCGCACGTCTAGGGGAGGTGGCATAGCCATGGCGACAAAATCCTGCTTTCCGGTTGATTGGAAAGCTCTTGATCTGCCGATGTGCGAGAGCGCTTCTTTTAAGGTTACTGTCAGTCATCAGTTCACTCTTAGCGGTTTGCTTATTTACCGCCCACCAGGGAACGACACTGTCTTCAAGGCCGCTCTTGCTGATGTGGTTAGCTCGTTAGCTCCTAGATGTGCTAACTTTAACATCGTAGGTGATCTTAATATACATCTTGACCAGACGTCATCTTCACCCATCAGTTCTTTGTTAGCGGACCTTGAAGCCATGCAACTGAACCAACTAGTTACCTCCCCCACCCACATAGGAGGTCACATCCTTGACCCCTTCTTTACCACCTTGGTTCGGGCTAGGGCATCTGACCCGATGGTGGTAGGTTGGACCGATCATCTGTTGGTTAAAGTGTCATGCCCTTTAGATGACCCACAATTTAAACCTGTGGACAGACTGATCCTTAAAAGAAACTGGGTAAGCTCAAACTGGAGGAGTTTGTTAAGATCTTGGAGGCTCAGCCCCTGGGCAATCTGCCGAATGTGGAACAGGGATACGAACAGTTTTGTAACTGGGTCCTTACTGCCCTTGACTCTCTTATACCAATGCGCTGGTCGAAATGTCACGCCAAAACGCGCAGCCCATGGTATAATGAGACCCTTGCCGAGCTCAAGAGAACATGCCGGCAAGCTGAGAGGGCTTGGAGGAAATCCTTTGATCCCACGTTAAAATCGCTGTATTTTGCTCAGCTTAAGACCTACCACAGAGCTATCTGCCAAACCCGGGCCGCATATTATGCCTCTGAGTTTTCGAACAGCCCTAACCCATCTAAATTAATTTTTAAGGTGCTCAAAGATCTGATGGGGAAACGGGCCACCTCGCTAGAAATCTGCACGGACTCTCACTGTGAAAGTTTGGCATCCTTTTTCGTGGAGAAGGTGCAGGCAATCTACCGAGGATTTATGCCATCTGTGCCCGGGGTTGAGCCTAGTGATGTGAAGGCTTCGGTCCACGAAACTCTGTCCTCCTTGCCTGCTATGTCTGTCGAGGCTTTTGACACTCTGAGCCTCAAAATTAAATCTGGCTCTCCCTTAGATCCGCTGAAGCCAGAGCTTATTACACTTCTCCCGCCCCTCTGTCGTGAGCCCATACTGGATTTGATTAATCTTTCACTCACTGAGGGCGTGATTCCTTCCTCCTGGAAGCAAGCAGTGGTCAGCCCCATTCTGAAGAAGCCTAATCTTGACCCCCTGCTACCTGTGAACTATCGTCCCATCTCCCTCCTGCCCTGGACCGCCAAGGTCACTGAGGCACACGTGAACTCCATCTTGTCTGCCCACCTCTCTCGAAATAATATTCTAGACGAGAGCCAGAATGGTTTTCGCGCACAACACAGCACCGAAACTGCTCTGCTCTTTATGACTGAGCATATGCGTTCGGTGCTGGATGCGGGGCAGACAGCGGCGCTCCTCTTGTTAGACCTGAGCGCCGCGTTCGACACGGTGTCTCATGACATTCTGATGCGGCGTCTGGAGGAAGTGGGAATTGAGGGGAAGGCTCTTCAGTGGTTTCGCTCTTTCCTCTCGGACCGGTTTTTTAAAGTGGCCATTCCACCTGGTCAGTCCTCTTTCCATCCTTTGGGACTGGGAGTCCCTCAGGGCTCTGCGTTGAGCCCCACTTTGTTCAACTTATATGTGAAACCGCTGGCTGCTGTCGTCAGACAATGTGGCTTAACCATGACATCGTACGCCGACGACACGCAGCTGGCGGTGACACTCAGTGGGGACCCTGAGGTGACTGCTCCCAGATTCCGCGCAGGACTTATAGCCGTGGCGAACTGGATGCGTATTAACTGCTTACAGTTAAATGCCAAGAAAACCGAGGTCCTGATTTTAGGGAAGCAGGCGGAACTTTGGGGAGATCAGTGGTGGCCTCCTGAATTGGGGGTGACCCCCATCCCTGCTGCCGAAGTTAAGAACTTGGGGGTCTGGCTGGATCCTAACCTCTCTTTTACCAGCCACACAAAGAAGATTGCAGCTACCTGCTATGGTATTCTGCGAGGACTGAGACCAGTCCTCAAATTCTTCGACCCCCCTACTCGGCAACTGGTGGTCCAAGCCTCCATTCTTTCTCGGCTGGACTATGGGAGTGCACTGCTGCTTGGAGTAAATCAGGCTGAGGCCACCAGGCTGCAAAGGGTGCAGAATGCCGCTGCGCGGGCCATTGTTGGCCTCCCGAGACGTTGTTCTGTCTCTGCAGTCCTGACCTCCCTTCACTGGCTGCCGGTCAGACAGAGAATTAAATTCAAGGCTCTCTGTCTGACATTTAAGATCCTGAAACTCTCCTCTCCTCCTGCCCTTGCGGGTCTTGTTTCTCCCTATGTCCCCACGCGGGCTCTCAGGTCAGAATCTCTTCATCTGGCGATTAAGACTAGGTTCAGACTGAGTAGGATAGGAGGTCGTTCTTTTCGAGTTTTGGCGGCTGGATTATGGAACTCCCTCCCTGTCCATATTCGTGCCTTAAACAGCCTGACTCTCTTCAGACGCGCTATAAAAACCCATCTGTTCGCTTCTGCTGACTGATCCCTTCTCTTTCCAGCATCGATTTGTTGTGTTGTGGCACTTGATCAGGCGCCAGGACGCCCCTTTGCTGGGGCAGCTGTGCGCCGAATAAAAGTTATTAACATAACATAACATAACATGACCTGGAGGAATGCGAGGTGCACCTTGGTGGCGCCCGGCTTACCTGGTACCCGACTACGTTCAAGTACCTCGGGCTACACATTTACAGAGACCCGCAGAATATACTGGAGGGTAACCTGGTGCGCGCCCTGTCCTCGCTGAGGGCCCAGATGAACTTCTGGAAGACCTTACCATTGAATGTGCCCAGCCGGATCGCTCTGTCTAAAATGATAGCGCTACCCAGGCTACTCTACCACTTTGCAAATATCCCACTGTATGTCCCCACGAAGATCTTCCGCGAACTGGAGTCGATGCTCCGCGGCTTAATCTGGAACACGGGGCGCCCACGAGTGGCCCTGGCGAAGTTGTACTCCCCGACAGCGGAGGGAGGGCTGGCGGTCCCCAATATGGAGTTGTACTACCTGGCAGCGCAGCTGCAATGGGTGACGTACTGGCTCAGCGACTCACACCTCGACGACACAGCCAACGCGTACTACCAATGGACACACCCACGGGTGTGCGCCCTGTTTCATCCGCTGACCAAGGGACCTCGCCCTCTGCCCCTGCACATGGCCGTAGCCCGAAAATGCTTCATTCGCTGCTTGAAGCTGACAAAGAATGTCAGGCCTTATGCCCCCGCCCTTCCCCTGCTGGGTACCCCCCGGAGGAATGGGATGGTGACACCGCGCAACATGGAACCCTGGATTGCCGCCGGAGTGGAGACAATGGGGGACCTATACGCGGACGGTGCCCTGCTTCCTTTTGCGGAGCTATCGGAGGGCACGGGCCTGCCGGTAGGACAATTCCTGCTCTACGCGTCAGTAGTGAGGACATATACGGAGTCCTGGGGGGATATCCAAGAGGAGCCACCGCTCCATCACTTAATCCAATACCTGCATGTTATGGGCAGAGGCTCACATATTACACACTGGCTGGCACAGGCACTCCTCATACACACCCAGAGGCCCACACAACCGATTAGGGACAAATGGGCAGCCCACCGAGGGAGGGATTGGACAGATAAAGAATGGAAACTGGTCCTGGCCAGCCCTGTGAATGTCCCACGTAACTCCCGTTTCCGCACCATTCAGCTGTATATACTGCACCAGGCGTATCTATCGCCAGACAGAATAAATAAATATTTTACGACTGACACCGCAGCCTGTCCCAGATGCGACCTGCTGGGTGCGGACATCCTGCATATGCTTTGGAGCTGCCCAACTCTGTCCACATACTGGGGGGAGGTGACATCACTCCTGACACACAGCACAGGCCCGGGACTACCTAACACATGGGAGGCATGCGTTCTTGGGTTATACAAAAGGACTAAACAAAATAAAACGCAAGCCCGGTTCTGGGACCTAGGCCTTATCACGGCGAAGCGCCTGCTCACTAGGCACTGGAAAAGAAGAGAACCGCCAACTCCCGCACACTGGTATACATCCTTCACTAATTGGGCCAGGGCAGAGGGCACGGCGCTGCGCGGAGAGGAGATAGCGGGTTTGAGACAGTTCCCGATCGCACACATCTGGGATGTAAATGTAAATGTAAATGTATTTGAGCTTATATAGCGCACAGCTACCCACAAAGGGTTTCCAGGCGCTTGCTTAGGGAACCCGTCCTGGTATTCCCCTGTGAGATAACCCCGGCAGGGTATCCACAAGGTGAAAGCCAGGCATCCCGCCGCGAGGGGCCGTTGTGGAGATTAAGCAAGCTATTGCCCAGAGTCGCAGAGTGTGAACCCATGAGTTGAGAAGGCACCGGAGCGAGAATTATCGAGTCCGTGTAATTTTTTGAGCCCAAGACCCGCCGAGGTGGGGAATTGAACCCTGGTCCAGGGCCGATCTCAGCTTCCGGGTCTGCCGCCTCTAACCCCTGAGCCACACTTCTCCACAGGATGACATCCTGGGGTCCCTACAGGGGGAGGGCGAGGCCAGGGGGCTCACGCAGAGACAGCTGAGACGGACAGGCGCCCCAGGAGCGACGACACCATAGGCAGGGCTGCGTGCCGCGCTCACCCCCCTCCCCCCTCTGAGAGCAACACTGACCCCCCGACACACAAGCCGCGGACACAACCAGCCACACACACGAGGGCTCTCTACCATACACTGACCCAACCCTTGCTCTCAGCACCACAGCCTCGACACAGCCCCCACGAGTACACTCCCCCCCCCCCCCCCCTATTTCCGTCGCCCCCTACACACTCCCATGTTTACGGTTTCGCACTCCTGTTCTTCCCAGCTGCAAGTATACCCACCATCACACAGCGACAGACAGGTGCCACTGACTGAACACTCGGCAGAGAACCCGGGAGCGGGCGACACCCACCGAAAATGCAACAGGGGCGACTCATATGTTTGCCACACACGCCGCACACTGAGCCGACAGTTGATGGGACACCACCGCTCACTGAGTCTGTTCCCCACCAGCTTTACAGCTAACTGCACAAGCGCGCCATAGATCCCCCACTCCACTGACGCGCTCCCAGCGCATACCTAACAGATTGAAGGGACATCGGTGCTGTACGTACCGATGGGACATGGCGCAGCACTGGCACCACAGACACACTGGGACATGCCGATGTGAACAGCCCTGTTCTTTGTTGTAGAGTTAATGGTTGAATTATAGAAAAAATGTAAAATGAGACGTCAATTATGGAGATGATTGTGTGCTGAACGCGAAGGTTATGCATAAATTACCCTTGACAAGGCACGCCAGACAGCGAACGCAACACTGCACAATGCCTTCCCCTGTAACCCTATGCCCCAACGATTCACAGACTTCTTGCAGCCGGCCCACAGGGTTGTAGGCTTTGCTATATGTACTGCACTTTTTGAACAATAATAAACGTCTTCAAAAAAAAAAAAAAAATAACGTAACATAACATTATCAAAACAGCCAGCGAAGTGCTAATTAAGTTTTAGGTCCCACAGACGGGGATTTGGAAAACCTCATTTGCCCTGTGCGGCGTTTATGATTTGTTGTTTGTAGCGGCTGGAGGCTGTCCACTGTGTGGTGTATGTAAGCAGCTGCAGATCTGCACTGCATTATGTGGTGTTTTGTCATTTGATTAAGTTAAAAGCCTTCATTTCACAGCACACTGTCACATAGGTGGGCTTTTATCTGAGGTAATGAACAGGAATGGTTCGGTTAGGAGTAACGTGGTGCTGTGCGTACATTACCTGTTTCCATACTGAACAAATGTTCGAGATGGCTTACCCTATTACCTAGCACTATTTGTTGACAAATAACTTGAGTTGCTTTCAAATAATGGATATTTTTACAAAACGTGAAGTTATTACAAGTTAGAACTCATCCGCAGGTTGCCACAGCAATAACCCCTATTGTATGGACAGCAGTTGTAACAACAACTCAATTACTATTCGTAGGTCACCCCTACAAACCATGCGAGCACTTTGAGACATGGCAACATTTGAGCAATTTAAAAAAAAAAGTCCAATATATGATAACAGGAATTTTATTCGACAGGAACGCATCCTCAAAGCTTAGAGTTTCTCAATATAAGGTTGCTACATAATATTGTCGTGTACAACTCTTCGGAATGTATTGTTCATGCGGTTATAAACGAACGTGTTATTGCACGACTGTAAGATGTAATGTAATCAATTGACATGGTATTATATAAGCATATATCTGATGAACAAATTGCATAATGAAAATAAAATCGATATAAAGAGATCACCGTATAAAGTATAAACCGCAAAATCAACTTAAAACCCCTTAGCTCGCAATCGTTGTCGTCAGTACACAACTCCATCACCCTTCCTCCTGTCTTTAACTCATTGATCACATGACCAACGATTTTAGCACTGTACAAAAATTACGAATAATCTGAGCTTCTGTTTCTACCTCATTTACTTGTTACTGTCACTACGTACATACTCTTACTCACTCCATCTGTCTAGGATCGGATACATACATTTTTGACTGTTACATGAGATGTCGAGGGACGCCTGACATCACTTGTATAGCACCTTAAAACCAAAGGAATCCTTCCCTTAAAATCGCTGTGCGCCAGCCCTACCTACATGGCAGCACAAGACACACACAGGGTGAGAGCAGCACAGGACACACACAGGGTGAGAGCAGCACAAGACACACGCACAGGGTGAGAGCAGCACAAAGCGCACACTGGGTGAGGGCAGCACAGGACACACACAGGGTGAGAGCAGCACAGGACACACACAGGGGGAGAGCAGCACAGGACACACACAGGGTGAGAGCAGCACAAGACACACGCACAGGGTGAGAGCAGCACAAAGCGCACACTGGGTGAGGGCAGCACAGGACACACACAGGGTGAGAGCAGCACAGGACACACACAGGGTGAGAGCAGCACAAGACACACACACAGGGTGAGAGCAGCACAAGACACACACAGGGTGAGAGCAGCACAAGATACAGTGGGTAAGGGCAGCCGAAGACAAAGAGGGCAAGGGTAGCCGAAGACAAAGAGGGCAAGGGCAGCAGAAGACACATAGGGTCTGGTTGCAGGGCGGATGGGGGGGGGGGGCCGTAGGCATAGGGGACCGTTGGAGGGGAGGACCTGGACGTGGTTGGGAAGCGGCGGTGCGCGGGAGCAACAGGGGGGAGAACTGGGGGGGCATGCAGGAAGGGACGTATGCATGACTTGGATAGTCTTCATGCCTTTCATCCTTCTGAAGCCGGTTGGGTTGGTTACAGTTTCTGCGGGCGTTCGGGAGACAAGGCGAGGGGGGGGGGGCAGGCGCTGTCTGGGAGGGGTGAAGGGTTGTATTGCAATGGAGGATGCGGGGATGGTTGCAGGTAGTGCCGGATTGACCCGGAGTCAGTGTTCATTCGGAGCAGGCAGCAAGTTGGGATGCGGAAAGTAGCCCATAGCATCCCCCTACAGAGCTCAGTATACCCCAGTGCACCCTAATACAGCCCATAGCATCCCCCAGCAGAGCTCAGTGTACTCCAGCGTGCCCTAGTGTAGCCCATAGCATCCCCCAGCAGAGCTCAGTATACCCCAGTGCACCCTAGGGGTTCAAGGTTCTTTATTTCCTGCATAGTTACTTAAAACCATTGCAATATTACTGCATAAAAAAACAGAATGCAAAAATATATATTAAAATTTTAACAATGTATATATGATTACCTCCTTTTTCACTGCCTTATTGTTTTTTAAAAAATTATGAGCGGAAATCTTCAAGTTAAAACCAAATGAGATCCATTGTTAGATAAGACTTTGCAGATATAAAATCAAGATTGATTGTAAACATGTTATGTGTCCTTATATGACTTGATGCTATAAATAAAGTCTCATGTTCCTAGTGCAGCTCATAGCCCTCCCAGCAATACATTTTGCAGTTACAAAAAATGTACCTATTGCCATTTTTTTTGTAAAATTTTTATTTTGTAGTATGCAAGGTGAAACGGAAAGGGGGGAAGGGAATAGAGCAAGAGGAGCAAAGAAGAAAGAAAGAAAGAAGAACAGGCGACATACCGCCACAAACCCCACACAGGGGGTGCAATGATTGGGGAGAGGACACGTCCGCAAAGCAAGGCCAGCTAAACTCCAAAGTCCACACCATGACTCCAGGGATCGGGCAAGCAACAGAGGTACGGGTAGGAGGCCCACCCATCAGAGCGCCCACGTTAAGCTAGGCGTACCAACAATAGAGGCAGTGTCCCTGGAGAGGGGAGGCAGCTCCAGCTTGAAGCAAGGTGTAGTGTTCATCCCAAGAGTAAAGTAAGTCGCAAAAAAGGAAAACGTCCCCAACTACCCTCCCACCCTCATCCCACCCCAACATTCACCTCCCCCCAGTGGTGGCGACACCAAACACACAACCCATCACAGTCACACCCACAATCAGATCTGGAAAAGATGAAGGGATCGCAATGCTGACGGGCACACTGCCGAAGGAAGGCCCCGGGAGAGAAATCGTACAAGTGGGCCCCAGTTATGCATGAAGTTCTTAAAGTTACCCAGAAAGATGTCAGAAAGACGTTCCATGCTCAACAGGCGCCACAAACGGGCGTGCCACAAGGAGACAGCAGGGGCAGATGGGGCCTTCCAGGCGGCTGCCAAGGTCATCTTAGCCGCACCCAAACACAACCACATGATACGCTTATCCGCCCTAGTTTGATGCTCGAGCAGAGGGTCCCTGAGGCCTAATAGGACAAAAGCCATGGAGTCCGGGATTGGATAACCCAGGATATCCCTCATGTGCGAGAGAATCTCGGCCCAGAATGGCTTGATGGAGGGGCAGTCCCACCAGATATGGCTAAAATCCCCTAACATTCCACAGCCCCTCCAGCACCTATCCGAAGCAGTCGGAAATATGCGTCGCAATTTAGAGGGATACAGGTACCAATCAAAGATGAGTTTCATATGGGCCTCCCTGAGATCAGTGGAGTGGTTATGTGCCGACACGTCCC